>NW_016803982.1:3071400-3106474 GCF_001698545.2 Rhinopithecus bieti
GGGGGGAAGGGCAGGGGAGGGAAGAGAAGAGAAATTTAAGAAAACCTGTAATCCCAACACTTTGGGAGGCCAAGGTGGGCATATCACTTGAGCCCAGGAGTTCGAGACCAGCCTGGGCAATATAGTGAGATCTCGCCTCTGCAAAACATAAACAAAATATGCCTGTGGTCCCAGCTACTGAGGAGACTGAGGTGGGAGAATCACTGAGCCCAGGAGGGTGAGGCTACAGTGAGCCATGATCATACCACTGCACTCCAGCCTGGGAGACAGAGCAAAACTGTTGAAAGAAAAGAAAAGAAAGAAAAAAAGAAAATATTAGAAAGAAAGAAAGAAAAGATAAAAAGAGAGAAACAAAGGCAAATTTTTTTAACTATATGATTCTATTTATAGAAAGTTCAAGAAAATAGGCAAAACTAAACTCTAGAGTCACAGGATGCATATTAAGGAGGTGAAAAGTATAAAGAGAACCAAGAACATGATTCCCATAATAGTTAAGACGGTGTTCCTGGGATGGGAGGAAGGAGTATCATGTGAAGGGAACATGCAAAGGGCTTCTAGGGTGCAGACATTTGTCTTATTTTTTGACCTAGGTAATATTATGTGGGTGCTCACAATAATTTGTAAAGCTGTACAAATTATATTTATATTATGTGCATTTTTCAGTATATATGTCCTATTTCACCATAAAAAAATAGTAAATATTCTAAACAGATAGATTTCAGTGAATATAATGAAGGATTTTCTAACCATTGAAGCTGAGGAAGACAGAAAGCTCTACAGCAAGTACTGGCCAATTACAGCCTACAGGCCAAATCCAGCCCACCACATGTTTGCAGTCTATGAGCTAAGAAAGTTTTTTTATGTTTTTAAATAGTTAAAAAATATCAAAAGCAGAATAATATTTCGTGACATGTTAAAATTACATTTGAGTAATTTGAAATTCCCATTTGAGTATTCATAATGAAAGTTATATTGAAACACAGCCATACCCATTCATTTACCTATAGTCTAGGGCTGCTTTCACACGACAACTGCAGAGCTGAGTATTTAGAACAGAGTTGAGGCCGGGCGCGGTGGCTCAAGCCTGTAATCCCAGCACTTTGGGAGGCCAAGACGGGCGGATCACGAGGTCAGGAGATCGAGACCATCCTGGCTAACACGGTGAAACCCCGTCTCTACTAAAAAAATACAAAAACTAGCCGGACGAGGTGGTGGGCGCCTGTAGTCCCAGCCACTCGGGAGGCTGAGGCAGGAGAATGGCATAAACCCGGGAGGTGAAGCTTGCAGTAAGCTGAGATCTGGCCACTGCACTCCAGCCTGGGCGACAGAGCGAGACTCCGTCTCAAAAAAAAAAAAAAAAAAAGGAGAAAAGGGTTGAATGGTTGTGACATTAGGCCCACAAAGCCTAAAACATTATTTTTTGGCCCTTTACAAAAAAAAAAAGGAGAACAGAGTTGAATGGTTCTGACAGTATGGCCCACAAAGCCTAAAACACTTATTATCTGGCCCTTTACAGAAAAAAAAGCCTGCCACATGCTGGTCTCTATGATGAAAGGGCTTAAGATTCCAGTCATCATAAGCTCGTGCAACAGTTCAGTAGCCATCTTACAGAGACACCTTAGAAGCCATTTCTGTATTTATAAATATCTGCCTACTTAACAGAGAATTTCGGGTATTAAACTTTCCATGAATGGCCTAAAGCTAAATAATCCATCTCTTATTCATTTGTTCATTAAGCAAATATATATAAGCCAGACACTGTCCTAGGTACTGAGGAAATAGCAACAATCAAGAGACAGGAACTCCTATGGTTGTGTAGGCTGTATTTCAGCAGGGGAGAAAGACAGATGAATAAAATGTACATCAGGAAGCAGTAACTACTATAGTTATAACCTTTCCCCTCTCTCTCTTAGTCCTGCCCTGGCCATGTAAGACGTGCCTACTTCCTCTTTGCCCTCCACCACGACTGTAAGTTTCCTGAGGCCTCCTCAGAAGCAGATGACACCATGCTCCTGCAGAATCGTGAGCCAATTAAACCTCTTATAAATTACCCAATCTCAGGCATTTCTTTATAGCAATGCAAGAACAGACGAACACACGGTCTCACAGCAAAGGTGGGCAAAGATGATACCAAATTTCTTGCCATTTGCTGAATTGAGGAAAATGGCAGAAAGCGACAGCCTCACATAGAATGCTCCCCTGAAGTATTTCAATGCTCACAGCGGTTTTCTGGAAAGCTTGAATGGTATAAACAAATTCAAGCCCAGTACCCAGGGCCCTTCACCTTCCAGGCTTACTCTTACACTCAAAGGTCTGTCACAGCTCACGGCTCAATGCAGCACCCCTTTCTCTGCCATCCCCACACTATAGCCCCTTCCTGGAATTCCCCGTCCACCTGTGTGCCCTCATTCTTCTCCATCATCTCCCCTGCCTAAATACTACCTATCTTCAAGGCCTACTTCAAATGCCACCTTCTTCATGAAACCTTTCTGGGCACCTCTCCCCTATCAAAATGGATCACTTCGTCATCTGACTACCCTCGATAGCCAGCTGTCCTCTCCTGGGAATCAGAGAAACTCCTCCCAATATCTCCACCCTGCTGTAGTCCTATAAACTTCTTCAGGGTAGGGAAGCTGCTTCATCTTTATATTTACCAGAATCTGCCACATTAAAAGATGTATGTCAAACAAATTAGGTAAGTTCCAAGGCCTTTCGAGCTCAAAAAGTCCATGATTTTCTTCTATTTTCTGTACCTTATAACTCTAATGATACCACAATTATGAAACTTAGCATCATAGAGGCACAGAGCATTTATGACAGGAATAAATTCTTAGGGAGGAAACCAACACCTATACCAATATAAAATACTCCCCCCTCCATGAATCCTTCGTACACACGCATATACACACCCACACGCACACACACAGACCTTTATGTGAAGTTTGACAATGTTCTCTTCAGCTGTACCCAACCCCCAACTACCTTCCTGCACACAATCAGCCTTTGATTGCTGCAATTATCATACTGTCCTATAATTATGTGGTTTAAGACACATTTGGTGGCAGAGTTAGCTTGACTTTCCTGAACTGCCCTTTTCCCAAACACAGCAAAAGACCTCTTCAGTTGTAGCCCTTGTGAATGGCATAATCTTGCTCCCTGAACAGACAGGAGTGGCAAGAAGCAGCTGGCCCAAACTAGACCTAGCAGGGTTCCTTTTCTAGGAATAGGGCATGGGAACAGAGGGAAAAAGAGACTTTCCTCTTTTCAGGATCCCTGGCCTACGTCCCATAGGCTTAGAGGCAATGAAGTCAGCATGTTCCAACAGGGTCGTGAAAGCCAGACAAGCAGAGGTGGAAAGCAGAGAGGCTTTCAGAAACAGCTCAAAGAATGGAGCATAAACTCAGAGAGAAGTAAAACTGACTGCTGGCTACTCTCTGCTTCCAGTGCTGTCTTCAAGACTAGCTATCTTCACATTGTTGGATTCCTCAAAGCAACCATGTATAACGCACAGTAAGTCTGGCTACCCAGCAACATCACTGAAGGCAACTCACAGCCCTGACATTGGTTCCACAGTAAGCAAAGGTTAATATGCTTTAAGTACTAGGTTTCTAAAATTTAAAATTGAGTATTAGTAATTGGCTGGGCACAGTGCTGTAATCCCAGCACTCTGGGAGGCCAAGGCAGGAGGATCACCTGAGGTCAGGAGTTTGAGACCAGCCTGGCCAACACGGTGAAACCCTACCTCTACTAAAAATACAAAAATTAGGCCGGGCGGCAGTGGCTCACGCCTGTAATCCCAGCACTTTGGGAGGCCAAGATAGGCAGATCACGAGGTCAGGAGATCAAGACCATCCTGGCTAACACGGTGAAACCCCGTCTCTACTAAAATAGTAAAAAAATTAGCCGGGCATGGTGGTGGGCGCCTGTAGTCCCAGCTACTTGAGAGGCTGAGGCAGGAGAATGGCGTGAACCTGGGAGGCGGAGCTTGCAGTGAGCTGAGATCAAGCCACTGCACTCCAGCCTGGGCGACAGAGCGAGACTCCCTCTCAAAAGAAAAAAAAAAAAGAAAAAAAAGAATATTAGTAACTATGTGTTCTTTCAGTCCCCAAATCCAATACAAGGGGCAGTTATAGAAGGAATCGAGACAAGCAGATCACTTGAGCCCAGGAGTTCGAGACCAGCCTGAGCAACATGGCGAGACCCCATCTCTACAAAAAATACAAACATTAGCCAGGCATGGTGGTGCACGCCTGTAGTCCCAGTTACTCAGAAGGCTACCGTGGGAGGATTGCTTGAGCCCAGGAGGCGGAAGTTGCAGTGAGCCATGAGCACACTACTGTACTCCAGCCTGGGTGGCTAGGCAACAGAGCAACACCGTCTCCAAAGAAGAAAGAAAGAAAGAATCAAAACCCAATACCTGTAAATGGGTTTCCTGGAAAGGCAAGTTCTGTGCCCTACTTTATTTTTTAAGTAATTTCCTCAGTGCCTAGCACAATGGGATAGGAAAATTTTTCAATAAATATATGATAAAGAACAAAATGCTGTTAACCCATTAAACATCCCAGCTCTCAACTTGCCATAACACATACCCCACCAACACTTTTAGACAGAAATTATTCCAAAAATATATCTCCCAATTCTGGATTTCTCTGCCATTCTCTCAGATCTGCCTTATTCTGTAAGTCAGCTTTAGCCTCAGGTTAGCTATCCTTATGGTCACAACATGGCTGCCAGCAGCAGCTAAGCCCTCTCGTTCACAAGGTGGTGGGTGCTGGAGAAGCAAGAGAACCTGGCTTCTAATGTCTTCCTCTTAAGAATGAGGAGGTTCCTTTTCCAGGAATCCCAGGCAAGCCTTTCATCATCTTTCAGTGGTCCACACTGGCTTAAGCCTGGATTAATCCCTGAATCAGTAATTGTGAGGGAAGATAAGATGATCCTGACTGGCTTCCACAAATCACCTGTGGTGGAAAGGATGTTGGCAAAGCAAACTTCACTGGAATTTGAGTATTTGTGTGCAAACATGAGCCCATATACAAGGACGCCAACATACATGCATTCATTTAAGCATTTGTGCAACATAACCTCACCTACTAACCAGACAGAAAGTCAAAGAAGCGTATTAGTAATTAATACCATTGGAAAGAAATCAGAGGAGACAAAATCAGAGGAGAAAGAAATCAGAGGAGAGTGGCCACCTTAAACTGGAATACCACATACACCCTCTGTATCCACACCTACCCCCTAACTCTAACTGTTCTTAGGACATAAAGGGTCAATGGTTCCCATGGGTTGTCTTACGGGAGTTTTTCAATACTGAAGAATCCAGCCTGAGGAAAATAAACCATTGTGGGAAGAGGAATCTTGGATCTTGGTATTAGATTAACCCCAATAGGCAAGAATGGGGTTTACTGAAAAGCAAATGATTTGCAAAGTATAAATTAGAAGATAGCTTTGTTTTCACAGAGAGCTATGAAGCTAAGAACAGCAGGACAAATTAAGGAGTGAGGACGTCCACAGGTGGATGCCCATGAGAATTTAACAACTTCTGCAGCACTGTTTCCTCTTTAAATTTTTCTGCTCCAGTGTAGCAAAGTGTTCTTAATCACGTAACTTCAGTCTGATACGCACTGTTGTTACAGTGATACAGAAGTGCATCACATTAAGTCACCACATGCTTAAAACTCCTCTAGCAGCTCCCCAATGCGCTCAGACCCAAATCCCAGCTTCTTACAATGACCCTAACTGATCTGCCCTGAGCCACCTATCCTTTCAACCTCATCTTGTACCACATGTTTTCTCACTCATGATTCTCCTGCCACACCAGTTCCTTTCTCTATATCCAATCTCTATATTCTATATCTCAAATCTCATTCCAGCCTCAGAACATTTAAACCTGCTATTCCCTCTGCCTGGAGAGCTCTTACTCTAGATCTCCAAGTGCTAGCTGCTTCTCTCATCACCAGTTATTAGTTTCAATGTCACAACCTTCTTGGCACCACCACCATCATTCACGACCACCACACACACATGCACACACACACAAACACACACACACACACACACATGCCGATGACCCTTCTATAGAAGTCTGCCTTGGGTCAGGCACTAATCCTTGATCCAATCAATTGTCAATAGAGTGACAGGATCACATGATAAAGAAAGCATGGTAATTTAAACAACAGGAGCTGCATGCAAAGAGGCAAATAGAAGCAAGATTCAAGTATTCATGACCAAACTGAGCTGAAAACGCAGAAATGATTAACAAGCGGGTCCACCATGACCTCACTTCCCTAAAAGATCACAACAGCACTGAAGGGCAAAAAAGTGACAGATTATTACCACAATTCAATAGTTGTACGTTTTAGTCTTTTTTTCCAGTAAAATGCAGAAATCATCTGTTTCTCTTACGCCTTAAAACCCAGCAAGCATGAAGGGTAGCATGAAAGTCATTTTGAGCACCTCCAAGAGAGTATACATTTGTGTTAATATTATTCATCAGTAAGTAAAGTATGTTTATGATAAGATCAAAATTATTTATGGAAGCAATAATTCATTGTGTTAGGGTATTTCAAGGTACACATACTTAACTTTATTATTATTCTATAAAATTCAAGATTAAAAAAGCCCATCCAAACAAGCACAAAATTTTTTTTTTTTTTTTTTTTTTTTGAGACAGAGTCTCGTTCTATCACCCAGGCTGGAGTGCAGTGGCACCATCTCGGCTCACTGTAAGCTCCATCTCCCGAGTTCACACTATTCTCCTGCCTCAGCCTCCCAAGTAGCTGGGACTACAAGCACCCGCCACCACGCCCAGCTAATTTTTTGTATTTTTAGTAGAGATGGGGTTTCACCGTGTTAGCCAGCGTGGTCTCAATCTCCTGACCTTGTGATCCGTCTGCCTCAGCCTCCCAAAGTGCTTGGATTACAGGCGTGAGCCACCGTGCCTGGCCCACAAATTTTAATTAATAAAAAAAAGTGGCTAAGTCTTGTGTATAAAATATTTTTTTAAATAAACAGGCATTAAAACAGGATCAAAGAAAGAAAAATATTATAGAAAACAGTAATTCTGTATCTCCGCCCCTTCCCTCCACAAACACAACCTTAGTATTTGCCAGAGGAAATGCTGCCTGAACCTCCTATTCTAAATGTGGTGCATCTTAAGAGAGTCTGTGTCAGCAATTGAAGCCAGTTCTGAAGCACAACTGTAGCAGACCACTCTCAAAATTCTTAAAAACCCATTTGGGATTTGTCAGTAGGGGGCAAATTAAAGCCTTATGTATCGAGAAGCAAATAATTTGAAAAATGTACAGGGGCAATGAACCCTGAAGTTATCAGGCATCAAAATGACTATAAAAGTGTTTTGTATAGTTTAGCTCAAAAGACCTAAATTTTCTATTTTTCAACTATTTTCTAAAAATGTGTAAGACCGCTAAACTTGGCCCTGAAGTTTAAGATACAAGTTACCAAATGTATCTAAACTATTAGATCATTTGCCTAAGCATCTTTTCTACTTTTTAAGTTGAAATAAAATCTACCCAGCATCGAAATAACCATACAGGGTAGATTTCCTGAATCAAATTAAATAATCCACTGATTTTCCCAGTAGCAAAAGTACACAACTACATAAAATATTTATCAGGTATTCATAAGTGGAGAGCAAAAAAGAAACCCTGAATTAAACTGAAGTCTGGTAATACTGAAAAACTCATCCCAGAAATGTTGCTACAAGTCCTAAACACCTTCAAATCAGGATTCTACCTCTACTATACAGAACTGTTAAAACAGGGAAAAGAGAAACTTCACTTGCATATTAATGATTATCAAAAAAAGATTTCCTTCATAGTTGAATTTTCAAAGACATACTTTATATGGTCTACTTAGTGCCATGTTCTAATTTTTAGTAACTAGAAAATTAAAACATAATCAGTATGATGGGAGTATTTTCTTTGGTCTTTTTTAGTTCTGAGAATGTTTGAAGACTGGAGTTATTTTACATGGTCTACTTGAAGGTGATGATTTTTTTCATCCTTATGTTTTACATCTTAAAATGTTTTATAAATGGTAAAACAGAAATAATCCATTTTATTTTCAACAGGGGCCCAAGCAAGACTGACTTTGCCAAGATTCAAACAGATACTCCCTTTTCAACACAGGATGAATGTGTGTAACAAAAAAAAACTTAAAGCTCATATTTAGATTTTTTTCAGTTTTTTTACTAAAAAGAATCTAATATGTTTACTAAATAATAGACAACAGAAACATGAATTCTACATTGCCATCTATGACCCTTAGTCTAACAGACCAAGTCTTATTAAAACTAGTAAAATGTTCATTATGCAAGAGGCAATTTGTCAGTAATTGAAAAGGGTCTACAAAATTAACAAATAAATGCTGTTCTGACACTGGAAAGCTGGCAACGGTTACACAAGCTTTAGGCTTCTAAAGTCATAATCAGAACTCTGGAAGATTAATCAACATTTTAACACTTCCCATCTGTACAACTGCTCAAGGTAGTGCTTACTGTCACTTGACAAGTTGCTTAGCATTGCAAAATTTGATAATGCATGTCTTACCGAATTTTTACTGACTTAGAAGAAAATTAAACACCAATTAAAAGCAGATGTCACCTTTAATTCTAACTGGCTGAGAAACTTTTAATTTTTTCACCCAATGCAGTGACAGGATGCATGTAGGTGACAGTTTGGACAGTTAAACATTCAGAGTCACTGATATCTCTCACAAATTTGCAAGCGATTAACCAGAACTTAATCCCATAGGGCTTTTATCTGGCAAGCATCCAAAAACAATAGTTTCAAATAGTCATCTAGAAGGTAAATTTACATTTTTTACAAAGGCTACAAACACTAATCAGAACATTACTAAACTAATATTCTCGAGACTTGCACTTTTATCTTCATACACATAAAAATTTTCCAAAACGTTATTCCATGTTGCTCCTGTTAAAACTCTAATTAAACTAATATAAAGACTTAAACTGTGACTAACATGCCTTTATATTTAAATGATCCAAGTACTAAATCACATCTAACTGGATTTATCGTAAAATAATAAAAGCCTGACTTGAGTTCTGACATTTGTCAATGTTTTTCATAATGTAAGTCATAAATTCACTCACTTTTGATTCTAACCACAAATTCTGAACAAACCCTCTTAAGCTGCAAGTTTTGACTAGCACCATAAAGTAAGCAGACAGCTACATGGGTAGATGTATCATACAAACACACAGAAACAGCAACATCAAAACCTACCTTCTTGCAATAAACCCAAATTTTTATATACATGTAAATAGTTAAACTTAAAATGTATAAAGAATTATAACATTTTCTTCTAAAAACAGCTAGGCCTGAGTTTTCTAATGCTACTCCATCTATGCATGAAGTAACCTGTAATAAAATCCCAAGTTCCAAAAATGCTTCATTATAACATATTTAGTTTTCTACAAAAGAAAACTTCTGGATTTTCCCAAACACCACAGTTTCAAAGACAATATGAATATGAGTCCTGTCTCTGTCCCCAACAACACTGACCAGAGCCTCCACAGTTATTCCTTAATGATCTATGCAAGCTTTCAAAACCCAGAATAAGTTGGTACCTACCAATCAGCAAAGATGGAAAAAATGAGTCCCAGAAGGAATAATCACAAAGATTCCAATTACAATCATTTGATCCCTAAGAACCCAGGCCTATCAAGCCCTTTGCTTCTGAAAACTCACTGCATAACAATCAGACTTGGCTTCGTAGTTAGAAGGGGTACAGGAAGCAGGTTGATCCTATAGCATTCATATCCTACGTCTAACACAGAGTATTTTCACTTTAACAAAGTCTACCATGAAAAAAGAATTTGGAGAAGATGAAACGGAAAGGCAGTCATACAAAGAGGATTGAAGGGGAGAAGCTACCTGTGACAACTTTTGTAGGCCTCATCTTTGCATTTTCATCCTGCTTTATGCATTGCTAATCAGAGATCCACTGGAAGCTTCAGAACCAACTGAAAGGCCTGGCAGGGTATTTGGCTTTCAATTCTTCTACTCTGTTTATTCCCAATATATATTCATCAGGCTTAGAAACAACTCTTGAACAAGGGCAGCCTCTCCACAATGAAATGTAAATTACTGGCATGTGCTGAAACCTGGACTTGCCACCACTAATGAGCACATTAAAGGAAAATGCTCACTAGATGACTGCAACCTTTTCACTTAACCCTGTGTGCACAGAAAACCACAATTCAACATCAATTAAAGATGCTAGCTGCAAAACAGAGCAGCCTGTCACCACTCTCACTACCTTATAGATGGAAAGTTAGGACATATAAATTGCTTCCATTTCATCAACTAAAACTAGTGTGCAAAATATTAGTAGACATGTGGCTAAGATTTGTGAAACTTCTCTAAAAGTTGCAATACTTTCAGTTTCCTAAGAGAGCAAATAGGATCTAAAGTTTTGAGGAAAAAGAAAAAAAAAATCAACAATGCACTAATCTATTGGTTTATTCATTATTTTAGTCAACAAACTCTAGACTCAGAGATCTAAAACTCCCCAGGGACTTGACAAGACTGAACAAAGCTTAGAAGCTTGTCAAGAAAAAAATAAATCATAATAACCAATTACTTGGATATCAAAATAACAAAATATCTGACTTACATAAGCAAGGACTTATTTCTAGGGCAGAGAATATTAGAACATTATAGTCTATTCATCATAATCTAATCTGCAATTTACAGTGGAAAAATGAAGTGTGAACAGACATCTAGTATTTATTAACTTATTATTTTTATAATTAAAATACATTTTAAAACTTTAATGAGAATTTCAAATATGGTAAATGAATAAAGATATAATTAATATGTTACTGTGTGACAATAGTTTTCCAAAGAATACTTATAAAGAAGAGTAATACTTATAATACAAGCATATCTGAATATGATTTTATCTTTCTGGTTACCTAAATGCATGCTAAATTTTCTCTTTTTCTTTTTTTTTTTTTTGAGACAGGGTCTTGCTTTCTTGCCCAGGCTGGAATGCAACGGTGCAATCTTGGCTCACTGCAACCTCCACCTCCCAGGTTTAAGCAATTCTCCTGCCTCAGCCTCCTGAGTAGCTAGGACTACAGGCATGCGCCATCAAGACCAGCTAATTTTTGTATTTTTAGCAGAGATGGGGTTTCGCCATGTTGGCCAGGCTGGTCTTGAACTCCTGACCTCAAGTGATCTGCCCGATTTGGCCTCCCAAAGTGCTGGGATTACAGGCGTGACCCACCCTAGCCGGCCAGCATACTAGATTCTTAAAGCCCATAAAAGAGTACCACAACAAATATTATACAATAAAACATTTAAAACCTGACTATTTTCTCTATGTGGTTTCTGGCTACATTTAAGTTTTCCATATAATGGTGCACAGTGAAACTCAAGCTTTTTAGAACCCTCAGGGCTTTGTAAAAACAACTTCAATCAAAAGAACCTGAGTTCTAGTCCCAGCTTGCTGATCACCTACTGGCATGTGATTAGCCAAGGCATTTTATTTCTCTAAATATTATTATTTCTACATCTATAAATTAGAAATAATGACACCATAAGGCACATATACAGGTTTTTTAAAGCACATGTGAAGCTACTTTTCATATAGTATTGGACAATCCTCCAAACAAGGGAATCATTATGTATTAATTCATTTTCATACTGCTAAGAAGAAACACCTGCAACTGGGTAATTTATAAGGAAAAAGGTTTAATTGATTTACAGTTCCACATGGCTGGGGAGGCCTCACAATCATGGTGGAAAGTAAAGGAGGAGCAAAGGCATGTTTTACATGGCAGTAGGCAAGAGCGTGTGTGCAGGGGAACTGCCCTTTATAAAACCATCAGATCTCATGACATTGATTCACTATCACAAGAACAACATAGGAAAAATCTGCTCCCATGATTCAATTACCTCCCACCAGTTCCCTCCAAAAACACATGGGGATTAGAGGGAGCTACAATTCAAGATGAGATTTGGGTGGGGACACAGTCAAACCATATCACATTTAAGTTTACTAGAAACCTGAAGTCCTCATCCTTCTCCAATCAAACACCCATTCACACCCACCAGCCTATGCAGCAGGAGTTCAGGAGCTTGACTCTCTTTTGCTTTGCAGAAATGTACACTTATCCAGGTAATTTCCTGAGAGGATAAAAACATTTGTCTACCTCTCTCTAGGATATGTATTTCTCCATTACCAAGTTGCTTTCTGGCACCTTAGAACTGTTTTATCTTCTATCTCTTATTGTTTACTTGATACTGATCAATGTCTGCAGCTCATCATCCCTGGCGGCTGTTCTGAATCTCTAACAAATGCTGTTATTCCTGTCCCCTACATCCTAGTAACTAAAACCATCCTGGCCAGAGCATGTAAAAAGCAAGCCCTCCAACAAGTGAAGACTTGGTTGCTGACATGGCTGCCCGTACCAACTCAACCAGAACCAGCACGCTGTAGACACCACTACAGATCACCACTGCTGCTTCCACTATTCTCTTTCTTCCTCCCGGTGCTTTGCACCTTATCTCTCCTGCTTCTTTTTCCCACTGCTAGCTTTTGGGAGGAAAGCAGAACTTTTACAGACAGCTCTTTATATAGTCCCTTTGGGATCCTGAAATATTCTGCAAGCTAGATATCCATTCTGCAAGATAGATATGAAATAAATAACAGTCGTATGGGGAAAAAATAAGGATGCGTGGGAAAAAAAGCTGAAAACATTTTAAGGTTTTGTGTCATGCCAAAACAAGCTGTATAATCTCTTCTTCACAGGTAGCATAGTCCATTAGATGAGCATGGTAATGACAGGGTTCAAATCCTTGCCCTGGCACTAACAGCTGTGTGCTCCTGAGCAACTTCTGCTTCTTTGCCTGAAAAGCAGAAATAATAGTACCTACCTATAAGGCTATTAGGAAGAGCAAATGAGTTAGTACATGCAGAGGGGTGGGAATAGTGCCTGGCACACAGTAAGTGTTCAAAAAAAGTTATTAATTTGCTAAAAGTTTAAATCTCACGCATTCCTAACATGGCCACAATCAACCTTGTTTGCTTGTACTCTTATTTTATCTAAACTCATTATTTCCTGATTGTCTTTCTCTACTAGTCCTTTTAAAACTTCTGGCCGGGCGCGGTGGCTCAAGCCTGTAATCCCAGCACTTTGGGAGGCCGAGACGGGTGGATCACGAAGTCAGGAGATCGAGACCATCCTCGCGAACACGGTGAAACCCCGTCTCTACTTAAAAAATACAAAAAACTAGCCGGGCGAGGTGGCGGGCGCCTGTAATCCCAGGTTACTCGGGAGGCTGAGGCAGGAGGCATGGCGTAAACCGGGAGGCGGAGCTTGCAGTGAAACTGAGATCTTGCCACTGCACTCCAGCCTGGGCGACAGAGCGAGACTCCGTCTCAAAAAAAAAAACACAAAAAAAAAAAACTTCTATTGCTTTTAAATAGTATGATCAAGGATAATGACGGCAGGAATGACAATAAAACTACAGAGTCTTTACATATGGGCCCAGATTAAAGCTACGAAGCATAACAATTACAGAAACAAATTTATCATTAACAAATACATCTAAAAGACAAAGCCCTATTAACATTAAAAGTCATTTTAAAATCAATTTATGATTTTCATGTAAAAGAATTTAATAGGAAATAACAGATCCCAAAAAATATTTGTTTAAAAAAAAAAAAACTAAATAAAATACATTTCAAATTAGTTTGGTGTGAATGCCAAAGACATTAAACTTCCCTCAAAAGTTTGTCTCATGTGTAGAAATATATATAAACAATTCCATTAAAAAGTAACTTTCTTTTTTTTTTGAGACAGCGTTTTCCTCTGTCACCCAGGCTGGAGTGCAGTAGTGCAATCTCAGCTCACTGCAGCTTCCATCTCCTGGGTTCAAGCAATCCTCCCACCTTAGCTTCCCAAGTAGCTGGGACCAGAGGTTCATGCCAACACACCCAGCTAATTTTTAAATTATTTGTAGAGATGGGGTTTTCCTATGCGCCCAGGCTGGTCTTGAACTCTTGGGCTTGAGTGATGCTCTGGCTTCAGTCTCCCGAAGTGCTAGGATTACAGGCGTGAGCCACTGTGTCCAGCCGTAAAGAATTATTAATGCCTAGTAAGTAAAGTGGTAAGCAACAGGAATTCAGAAATGAATGAGTAAAACTCCTTGACTTGACATGGAAGTAATTATAGTAAGGCTAAAAAAGAATGTGGAAGTGGAGCAGGGCTGAGTAGTCAGAGGAAGTGTGCTCATTCTGTCTAGAATCTCAGCTTAAAGGCCACACTCTCAGCAAAGACTGTCATCACCCTATCTCAAGAGGCCACCCAGTCACCTTCCAGGACAATGCCTATCAGATTTTCTGGGCTCAGAATCTCTTTTCATTTTTAAATATTGACAATCTCAAGGAGCTTTGGCTTATACATAGTGTATATATCGTTATTTGCCATGTTAAAATTAAGAAACTTTTAAAAACATATTTCCAAAGAATCATTTTACGTTAACAATTAAAAGTAACATTTTTATGACAAATTCATTAGAGCGGAAATGTTTTACATTTTCCCAAATTTCTTTAACATGTGGCTTAAGACAGCTGGATTCTCAGATCTGGTTCCTGCATTCAATCTGTTGTGATAACATATATCATATAACTCTACTGTTACATGGAAAACTCTACTGCATAATCCTCAGAGAACGAGAACGGGAAAAACTATTATGGGAAATGGTTTACTTCAGAGTGTCTGAAAGGGTCTCAAGAGTTCCCAGAACATACTGGGAACGAGTGCTCTACTGTATCACCCACTCTTATTTTATGACTACTGCACGCTATGGTGGTAAAATATACTGTGATTTGTGCATAGAGTTTGTAAATATGTGACTGATTTTATATCCAATATATTTTCTATCACTTGTCACATTCTAATCAGTAAGAGCATACATTAATATAAATGCTCTTATCAAAATATTTCCTTATAAATAAAATATTGTGGCTAAGAAATGCAACACATTATTTTTGTCTGCACTCAACAATCAACTAGCACATAAAGGACTGAATAAAAAGCTGGGAACATGTACATGTGCACACACGTGCAGGTGCAGAAGAGGAACCACAGGTAGGTTGGGAAGTGGAAACATACAGAAAAGAATACTCTCTGCTTGGTACATTAGCATATCACATATTATGAGTCAAAATGGTAACTCAGGAACCTTGTAATATCCTTAAATAAGGACCAGTCCAGAAACAAAGTCCCAGTGATCATTTCATTATTTCTGCTGCTTTGCCTGTTTTAGAAAGCACGCATTTAAAACTTTAATTTTAGAACAAATTTGGGGGCAACAAGAATCATTAACTATAACGGAGATAACTAGTGTTACTCCATTTAATCCAACAAAATCCTCAAGCAATGTATTTCCTTCACTAGAAAGAAACAAAAATCTTTCCAACTGAATTCTAAGCTTAGGGGTCACATACAAATAAATCAATGAAAATAAATTTTAAAACATCACAAAGTTACTATAAGTCAAAAATAGCATTACACGATGAAAGCACAAGGATGCTTCTCAAAGCGTCCCTTCTATATTTACTTCCAGAATTCTAAATTTTAATTCAGCAAGTTCTCTAATCTAGCAAAGAATTAATAAGCACCTACAGAAAGCCTGAGTAATACAAAAGAATCAAAAAGTATGAGTTCAGGCTGGGTGTGGTGGCTCACGCCTATAATCCCAGCACTTTGGGAGGCTGAAGTGGGAGGATCACCTGAGGTCAGGAGTTCGAGACCAGCCTAAACTACATGGGGAAACTCCATCTCTACTAAAAATACAAACATTAGCCGGGCATGGTGGCAGGCATCTGTAATCCCAGCTACTCAGGAGGCTGAGGCAGGAGAATCGCTTGAACCCAGGAGGTGGAGGTTGCAGTGAGCCAAGATCGTGCCACTGTACTCTAGCCTGGGAAACAGAGCAAGACTCCATCTCAAAAAATAATAATAAAATAAAAAATAAAAACATGAGTTCAGCCTTCTACTTGCATACAAAAAAACTAATCCTTACATAAACCAAGGGATTTTTTTTTTTTTTTGAGAGAGTCGCACTCTGTCGCCCAGGCTGGAGTATAGTGGCACAATCTCAGCTCCCTGCAACCTCCGCCTCCTCGGTTCAAGTGATTCTCCTACCTCAACCTCCTGAGTAGCTGGGATTATAGGCACCCGCCACCATACCTGGCTAATTTTTGTCTTATTAGTAGAGACAAGGTTTCACCATGTTGGTCAGGCTGGTCTCGAGCTCCTGACCTCAGATGATCCGCCCGCCTTGGCCTCCCAAAGTGCTGGGATTACAGGCATGAGTCACTGCACCTGGTCAAATTAAGGGCAATTTTTAAAACATTTACTTTATGGTTGAAACATGCCTTTTTTTTGCCATGTAATCCATAAAGGGTTTTGTTTCTAAATTATTTCCGAAAGCTTAACACAAGAATCAGAAGCTATATTATATTTTAAGATTCAATAGAATGTCAACCTGTAAAACACTCGTCTTTCAACCTGGTGGTTTTGGCCAAAATTAAAAAAACAAAACAAAATAAAATCCCAACAAAATAAAAAACCTCAGTTTACAATGGCTTAAAATAACTGTAAAAAGGCTTACTTCACACCATGAAAAGAAGCCTTTTCTTGAAAGGTCCTCTCACTTGCCAGGAATCAAACTGGACCCCAAGCCTCCCCTAAACTGGCCATTGGTAAAGAAGAGAATGAATCCTGGTCACGATTTCACTAGTCAGGATTTACCACTGAGACTCACAGAGAAGGGATGGTCACCTAAGGTGACGCTAACAACTGGGCTGAAAGGGTGGACAGCAGCATCAACAGCATCTGCTACGTTGTCACATTTCAAAAGGGGGTTCAAGAGTCACCTAGGCCTGGCGCGGTGGCTCAAGCCTGTAATCCCAGCACTTTGGGAGGCCGAGACGGGCGGATCACGAGGTCAGGAGATCAAGACCATCCTGGCTAACATGGTGAAACCCCGTCTCTACTAAAAAAATACAAAACACTAGCTGGGCGTGGTGGCAAGTGCCTGTAGTCCCAGCTACTCGGGAGGCTGAGGCAGGAGAATGGCGTAAACCCGGGAGGCGGAGCTTGCAGTGAGCTGAGATCCAGCCACTGTACTCCAGACTGGGCGACACAGCGAGACTCCATCTCAAAAACAAACAAACAAAAAAAAGAGTCACCTAGGTAAAACTTGAATATTTTCCCCCAATAGTAGCATAAGAAACAGCTAATAATTCTCTTTGGTTCTTTTAGCCTCGGCTGGAGTGCTTGAAATCTGACCCATGCATACATGGAATACTCCAGAATTGATTCCATGAGCTATACAAAAAAGGCCAAAAAAGGAAACTGCCCCCATGCCATTTCCTCCTTCCAAGGGTAGTCAGCTTCCTACTTCTGTCTAATTGCGGCTGCTCTCTGGTACCCATAGGTATTATGTAGCGTTTTCTATTTTGTCCAGAATTTATAATTGGGATGTGTGGA
Organism: Rhinopithecus bieti; assembly: GCF_001698545.2. Classification (NCBI taxonomy): domain Eukaryota; kingdom Metazoa; phylum Chordata; class Mammalia; order Primates; family Cercopithecidae; genus Rhinopithecus; species Rhinopithecus bieti. Next base: position 3,088,958 of record NW_016803982.1, read on the forward strand.
GAGGTTGGTTTGATATATAAATATTCTTGGTTACAGCCTAATTTTTCTTAGAACCAGTAAAACTCTATCTGACATCTTGTATACTGTTAATGACTGGAGCAATCTTAAACCTCATCCTTCTATGGGAATGAGCCTATCTTACTCACGATGGATATGTGTGGAACTGGAGAATGAACATTAGTATCTTCTCTCAGGTTGCGATTCAACTGCTGAATAAGGCTGGCATATGTGTTCAACTGGACTGTTAAAGTAAGGAAGTTCTGAGAGGGAAAAGAGGGATCAGTGGTGAGGGAGAAGGATGTCACACCAAGATAGCCTCAGCAGGATTAGTAATACATGGAAGTAAATGAAAGGTGATTGGACAAAGTATTTTTAAGAGTTCATTATCTAGCCAGGTGTGGTGGTGGGCGCCTATAATCCCAGCTACTCGGGAAGCTGAGGCAGGAGAATGGCATGAACCCGGGAGGCAGAGCTTGCAGTGAGCCAAGATCGTGCCACTGCACTCCAGCCTGGGCAACAGAGCGAGACTCCATCTCAAAAAAAAAAAAAGAGTTCATTATCTACAGCTGTGTTTTATTAGTGCTGGCTAGGTATAACACATTTAATGGGCTAAGCTATTAATAAACGGACAGCCTGGGTCTTATACTCTATAATGTTTTTTTCCCTCGGAAAAAAAGAAACTCCCAAGGGGGAAAAAAAATCTTTGCTCATTTGGGTATTTATCTTACCATCTGTACCTGTTGTCTTTTGTCTTGAGTATGTGTCATATATTATGAATGATACCCTACAGTTAGAGACCTAAATTCTGTTACGTTCCTCTCAAGAATATTTGTTTTGCTTGAACCAGGGAGGTGGAGGTTGCAGTGAGCCAAGATTGTGCCACTGGGCCACAGAGCGAAAATTGTAGCCTGGGCTACAGAGCAAAAAACTATCTCAAAAAAAAAGAGTATTTGTTTTTGTTTTTTGTTTGCTTTGGGAGGCAGTTAATTCACCCAGACTCTCCTCACTGATCTACTTATTCAGCCCAATCACAGTCAAAATCCCAACAGGCTTTTGAAGAAATTAACAGCTAATTCTAAAATCTATATGTATGTGAAGTGTATATAAAAGTATGAAATCTGTATGTAACATGAAATGGCTAAAGCAATGTTGAAAGGGAGCAACAAAGTTGGAGAAATTGACACTCCTGATATCCAAACTTAGAAAGCTAATCAAGACAATATCAAGACAGTGTGGTAATGAGACAAAAGCAAACTAGCTCAATGGAACAGAATAGATGGTACAGAAAAAATACTCACACATGTAAGTCCCATTACTTTTTCTACAAGGGTGCTAAGGCAATTCAAAGAGGAAACCTCTTCAAGAGATTGTATAGCAAACTGAATAGCCACATGCAAAAAAGGTTAATTTAGACTCTACTTCACACCACATATAAAAACTAACTCAAAACGGATCAGAGATCTAAAACTATAAAACATTAAAAACACAAAACAAAAAACAAGAAAGTCTCAGTGACCTTGAGTTTGGCAAGAAATTACATATTTCTATTTTTTAAAATAATTTATTATTTTGAGACAGGTTCTTGTGTTGTCGCCCAGGCTGGACTGCAGTAACACTCCACAGCTCACTGCAGCCTGAAACTCCCAGGCTCAAGTGATCCTCCCACCTCAGCCTCCCAAGCAGCCAGGACTACAGCTGCATGCCACGAAGCCCATCTAATTTTTGTTACTTTTTGTAGAGATGGGGTTTCACCATGTTGCCCAGGCTGGTCTGGAACTCCTGGTGGATTCAGGAGATCCACCTACCCCAGTCTCCCAAAGTGCTGGAATTACAGGTGTGAGCCACCGCGCCTGGCCCGTATTATTAAGACTCAAAAGATTCAAACTATAAAAGAAAAAAATCAATAACCTGGACTTCAACAAGACTAAAAGCTTTTGCTCTTCAAAAGATAATGCTGAGTAAATGAAAACAGAACCACATCGTGGGAGAAAATATTTGCAATGATATGTATCAGACAAAAGACTTTTACCTAGAATAAAAAACCCTAATATTTCTACATAAGACAAGTAACTCAATTTAAAAATGGACAAAAGACTTCACAAACACATCGACAAAAGATATAAAGCAAATGAGCTCAACATTATTAATCATCAGACAAATGCAAATCAAAACCACAATAAGACATCAATACATAGTATAACAGTTAAATTTAAAGGGTGGTAAGAATGTGGAGCAACTAGTACACTCATACACTGTTGGCGGAAATGTAAAATTGTACCAACGAGTTTGCAGATTCTAAGAGGATAAAACATACAAATGATCTAGCCATTACACTCCTAGGCATTTACCAAAAAAAAATGAAAGCATATGACTACATAACTACTTATTCATAGCACCTTTAGTTGTAGTTAAAAACTGGAAACAACTCACATGTCCACCAACAGATGAATGGCTACTAAAAATATGGTGGTAAACCCATACAATGGAATATAAAGGAATGAACTCAGCAATAAAAAGGAATGCAGACTAGGTGCAGTGGCTCACATGTGTAATCCCAGCACTTTGGGAGGCTGAGGTGGGCGACTCACTTGAGGCCAGGAGCCTGAAACCAGCCTGGCCAACATGACAAAACCCTGTCTCTACTAAAAATACAAAAATTAGCTGGGCATGGTGGTGCACACCTGTAATCCCAGCTACTTGGGAAGCTGAGGCACGAGAATCACTTGAGCCCAGGAGTCGGAGGTTGTGCCACTGCACTCCAGCCTGGGCAACAGAGGGGAAACTGTCTCCAAAACAAAAAAAACAAAAACAAAAAAAAAAAAACAGGGAATGAAGTACTGATACAATTACATGGATCAATTTCAAAATAATTTTGCTTAGTGAAAAAAAAATCCAAAAACAGCATAACTTGTGTTATTCCACCTATATAAAATTCCAGTAAACGCAAACTAATCTATGATAAGAAAACAGATCAGTAGTTGCCTAAGCGGGAGGAGGAAGGCTAGGAAGTGGCCGAAAGAGTCAGCAAAGGAGCACCAGGAAGTCTCTGGAGTTACAGGATACATTCTTTATTCTGATTGTGATTATTATTTCATGAGTGTACACATATAAGTGTACAATTAATTTCTTATGTATGTGCACTTTATTGAACAGCAATTATATTTCAATAAGGCTTTCTTGGAAAAGCTGTAAGCGAATAATGAACTCTGCTTTTTTTTTATCGTACTTAATTTACTTATTTATTTTTTTGAGACAAGGTGTTGCTCTGTCACCCAGGCTGGATTCATAGCTCGCTGCAGCCTCAAACTTCTGGCCTCAAGTGATCCTCCTTTCTCGGCCTCCCAAAGATACCACACCCAGCCTGAACTCTGCTTTAAAAATTGCATGCTAAAGTGTATAGGAGTAAATTGCACTATTATCTACAACTTAAGTTGACATGCAAAATGAAAATGAGGTCGACTGATAGATGAGTAGAGGAAAACACAAATGAATACATATGTTAAAAACAAATAAGAAAATGTTAATTATAGAATCTACTGGCATTCATGGTACAATTCTTCAAACTTTGCTGTATTTCTTAAATTCTTTGTTAAATAAAATGTTAGGAGAAAAAATATTAATAAATGTCCATGGCCCTTAGTCCCAATACTTCCACAAGTCTGTGCAATAGGTCTCTGGCAGTAACACCAGACTAACAAGCATAAACATATTGGTTAGGAAGATACTGTCAAATTAAATCTCTTAAAGTTATGTAAAGCTACATTACAAATATCCAGTGAGTCAACTACCCAGAGCTTGCATTAAGGAAAGGCATGATTTGGTGGTTATTATAAACAGTAAAACAGTGGGAAAAAGAAATGGTGCAGCCACTACGGAAAACGGTATGGCAGATCCTCAGAAAGTTAAATATAGAATTACCATAGGACCCAGCAATTTCTCTTCTAGTTATATACTAAAAAGAAGCAAAAGCAGGGACCCAAACAGATACTTGTACACCAATGTTCATAGCAGCATTATTCACAACAGCCAAAAGGTACAAACAGCCCAAATGTCCATCAACAGGTGATGAAGAAACAAAATGTGGTATATCCACACAGCAGACTACTATTCAGTCTTAAAGCGTAAGAAACTGGGTGAATCTTGAAAATACTCTGCTAAGTGATACAAGCCAGACACGAAAGAACAAATCTTACATGATTCCACTTATGTGAGGTACCTAGAATCGGTAAACTCATAGAGACAGAAAGTAAAAGGAAGGTTACCAAGGGCTAGGAGTAGGTGGGAAATGGGGAATTAGTGTTTAATATGTACAGTTTCAGTTTGGGGCGATCACACAGTTCTGGAGCTGATGACTGTAAAACACTGTGAATAAAATTAAAGCCACTGAGCTACACTCTTAAAATCGGTGAAAGGGTAAATTTTATGTTATGTCTGCTTTACCACAATAAAAATACATATGTAATTTTAAAATACAACATTTTTTAAATGGACCAATTTAAAATGAGTCTTAATTTCAACTGAATGATATTTCGATCTGTGAAAGTTGATTATATGAATTGGGTCATTCTTGTATACCCAACTACATAAGAGTCAAGGAGTCAGGGGAAAAAAGCACTCAGGGCACATAGCACGGGCTCCAAGAACTGAACTGTCCAGAGGCCCAGTTGCTAAAACAGCCTGCTGTAACCCTAAGACTAGCTTTACCTAGTAACTGCTGAAACAACCTGCTATCACTCTAAGACTAGTTTTACCTACTGCTGTCACTCTCCTAACCAAGCCTGCCAGTTCCCAAAGCTTTTCAAGTACCAATTAACTTTCTTTCAAAATAATCAGTAACAGTTTTTTTTCTATCTAATAAAACCTTCAACCTTCTCTTGGTTCCTTGGACATAGTGAAGACCCCATGTGTATGTCCCAAATTCCAATTCTGTGATTCTCAAATAAAATATTTAACCTAGAGATTTGTCTCTATATTTTAAATTTGACAGATCATTTTAAAGAAATGTCCTAACTCACCTCAACATGCTTATAACAAAATCATAACATTTTCCCATAGAATTTATAATACATGCAGATGAAATACATGACAACTATAACATAGAGGATATTGATGGGAAGAGAAGGATGGGCTATATGATTGCAAAATTTCTATATTTTATTTGAAATGGTATCATATTAGCTCTAATTAGATTAAGAAATGTTAGGATGGATACTGCAATCCTAGAAAACCACTGAAAATAGATAGATCCAATAGATAAATTTTAATTGAATTTCAAAAATTATCAAAATAATCCAAGGCAGAAAAGGAAAACAGAAGGAAAAAAAGGGGAGACAGAGAGAAAACAAATAATAAAATGCTAGACATAAATCCAACTGCCTTGATCATTTATTAAATGTTAATGGATTTTAATGACATTGCATAGTAGTGATGGTTACATAACTCTGTGACTATACTAAAAATCACTCAGTTGTATGCTTTTAAAGGGTGAGCATGATGACACATGAATTACATCTCAATAAAGCTGCTATTTAAGAAAATACACCAAGGCAAACTAAAGAAGAAACAACTTAAGAGTCTAAACACTACGATTTAAAAATAGAGACCATCAGAATTATTTCAAAAGCATGACACAACCACATCCAGCTATAAGAAACACACAGTACTTTCAACATAAAATCACAGATGGAGAAATACATATCACGCAAATAGTAAGAATAAAACACAATCTTCAGAGTCCAACATTAAACAACCTGTCCTAGATCACACAGCTACTAAGTGGTAGAGAAAGAATTTACCTGTCATTCTGACTCCAGAATGAGCTAATAGACGCATAGGGCAGTAAGGAGAGAGCATAATAGGAAAGCTAGAATATAACATTTCAACCTGTCCTAACCTCAAGCAAAGGGAAAAGAAATCCCAGCCTCATCAAATCCCAGATTTTTCTATTGAAACCACTCCCCAAAATTCACAAGCCCTAAAAGTATCTGAACTATCTACATCCTTAAAAGACTCCCTAACTGGAAAGGGAGAGTTTTCCTTTTCAGGCATTCACTTTAGAGCATTTAGTATTCTACATCACATTCAAAATCTTCAACAAATATTCTAAAAGCTGAACTTAAGCCAACATATAGGAAAAGAAAGGTTCTCAAACACTTCAAAAGATAATCTGTCATAAGGGTTTTATGAAGTTGCATTCATTAGTTCTTATCAATTCTTTTGAACATCACATATGTACAAGTCACAATTAGAAAAACATTATAAAATTGTACTGAAAAGGAAAAAGGAGTCACAGAACTTTCTCCTCCAAATCCAGGGAGACTTCATTAGTTCCACCTAAGAATATCAACGAGTGGCAAAAAGGCATCAATATCTCTATGCTGCAGCTCTGGCACTCAGTTAACTGAGCAAAGCTCACTCAGCTATCTTACTTAGTAAGTTAGCAAATCCAAGTGAGGATTTGCCTTCACTGGCACCCAAGTTACAAGATGAGAAAAACAAAAGAAACAACTCTACTTTTTAGATGTCTATGATGATACACCAATGTGGAAGAGGGGAAGGGAGCAGAAAGAGAGAAGCCCCCACCAACAGCAAGAACAGGTGCCAGCTAAAGCTATCGATTAAAAACAAATACCACTAACAGCCCAGCCCAGTTCCAATGCATGTGAGAGTCAGTCTGGAACATAAACTAAACATGGGATCCATTCTCTCATTTACCAGCTATGTGACACTGGGTAAGGCATTTATTTAACCTTTCAGAGATTGTTCTCTCTTCCATAAAACCAAGAATAAAAATAAGAATACACCATAGGTTGTCATAATGATTAAATAACTTATCTGCAGGTAGGTATTCCATACTTATTTTTACATTTTACTTTTGAATAATTTTAAATTATTCAAAATTATAAAATTGCTATTATGAAACACCTTACCATGAACATTTTCTCAAATATATCTTTGTAAGTGAGATTCTTAAGAGTAGAACTGCTAAATTAAAGAATATACAGATGTTTTACATTTTGACAAATACTAGCAAATTTCTGGGGGCCGGGGGAGGTCTGAAACAATTTACACTTCCAGGAACAAAACTATGGGACCCTTGCCCACACTGGATGCCACAGCTATTTAAAAGGTTTCTGGTTAACCCAATGGCTATTTTAAAAATCACCTCTCATTTTACAGTAGTTACATTTCTTATCTTGCTAAAAACTCAAGAAGGAAAGAAGATAAAAGAGCACAATCACCAAACCTCACACGCTCAGCACAGTTCCCTCCTATGCTTTCAACGCTGAGAGCATCCTGATGGAACTCACTATCCAACTACATATACGTGTATCTTTCAAGTACACAGATAGGACCCAAACACAAAACACAAATTCTAACATATGTTTCTCCTGAAGCTAACTACTATAACTTATAATGCTATGTTACCTGAAATGACAAGATCCGATAATAGGACTAAAACAACATAGAAAAACCAGAAAGAAAACAAGGAATACTAGGAAATATCTTCAAGCCAACATCCCATTTTCCAGAGCAGGTAGTTTCACGTTTCAAAGCTCTTTGTAAACTCTGTTAAGAATGTCTTTGCCTCATCCTAACAATCCTCATAGTCTCCCATGGATGGTCCTTTAATGCTTGTGATATAAGAAGCCTGCAGGGAAAATATGGAATAGAAAACAGTTTGGAAATAAAATCTGTTGGCTCAGCACATTAAAATTACGGAAAATCGCTATTTTTATGAGGATTATGTGTATCTTTGTTTTTTCTATGAACTATTTAAGCAATAACAAAAAGACATGATTTTGTTTTTCTTTTTTAGGCAGAGTCTCGCTCTGTTGCCCAGGCTGGAGCGCAGTGGCGTGATCTTGGCTCACTGCAACCTCTGCCTCCCGGGCTCAAACGATTCCCCTGTCTCAGCCACCCAAGTAGCTGGGATCACAGGCTCGTGCCACCACACCTGGCCAATTTTTGTATTTTTAGTAGAGATGGGGTTTCACCATGTTGACCAGGCTGGTCTCAAACTCCTGACCTCAAGTGACCTGCCCACCTCAGCCTCCCAAAGTGCAGGGATTAGAGGTGTGAGCCACCGTGCCCAGCCCACATGATCTTTTTCCAGTCATGGGCAGCAGGGGCTGTATAAAATCCAATCCCACTTTGTGAAAACTCGGCATAAAAAATTATTAGTCTTATAAAGTGTGGTGTGTTTTACATTGGGGAATTTGACTTATTGTACACTTTCTAAAGCAAATACATAGCAGTTACTCAGAAAAAAAAAAATCAAAAAATCATTTTAGTCCTGGATATTAAGTAAAAACAATGTATCAGATAAAGCATAAATCATTTTCTAAAACAAAACATTCCAATCAAACTGAAACAAAAAGTCCAAGGAAAGAAATTACTTCTCAACAGAAGGATCTACTTCTCAATGGAACCCTTTCCCCACAGAGGCTGCATGTGAACTGTGCCTTCAAGGGCAGGCAGCAGTTAGACATGCAGCAGTTAGACACGCAGCAGTTAGACACGGGGGTGGGAGGCCACGCACGCCCACCCAGAGAGAGTGAGGAAAGCACTCAGGGCAGAGCCAGCCACGCATGGGAGCAGCGCACAGTCAGGCTGGGTAGAGGCACAGCACTGAAAAAAGGGAAATGGGGAAATAGGTTTAGAAAGAAAATTAGTGTGAAAGAAAGGAAGCGGCTGTATATTCTACATGTTTTTCTCTAATGTAGAATCCCAGATGGAAATCATCCTTCTTACTTTCATTTACAAAGATACTGATCTTATCTCACAATATTTTCTTCCCTGAAGTGATTTGTTTTCTGAAGTGTATTTGTGTATCAACTTATTTTCCATAACATGACTATCAGCACCCAGTGTGTAGGAACCAGATTAGATTCATTTTTATTAATATACCCTTCTCAAAGGCCTAGGACAGATTCTAAAGAAGCATTTTTTGGCCAGGCACAGTGGCTAACACCTGTAATCCCAGCACTTTGGGAGGCCGAGGCAGGCAGATCATGAGGTCAGGAGTTCGAGACCAGCCTGACCAAAATGGTTAAACTCCGTCTCTACTAAAATACAAAATTAGCCAGGCATGGTGGTGGCGGGCGCCTGTAATCCCAGCTACTCAGGAGGTTGAGGCAGAATAGCTTGAACCCAGGAGACAGAGGCTGCAGTGAGCCAAGATCACACCACTGCACTCCAGACTAGGTGACAGAGAGAGACTATGTCTCAAAAAAAAAACTTTGGGAGGCCGAGGCAGGCAGATCATGAGGTCAGGAGTTCGAGACCAGCCTGACCAAAATGGTTAAACTCCGTCTCTACTAAAAATACAAAAATTAGCCAGGCATGGTGGTGGCGGGCGCCTGTAATCCCAGCTACTCAGGAGGTTGAGGCAGAATAGCTTGAACCCAGGAGACAGAGGCTGCAGTGAGCCAAGATCACACCACTGCACTCCAGACTAGGTGACAGAGAGAGACTATGTCTCAAAAAAAAAAAAAAAAACCACCTTTTAATAACTGAAAAATGCATAAACTGTATACAATAAATATTATATATAATATATAAAATAAATACATGTATTAACTGTATAGGAATAAATGCATAATACTGGCACCACATCACTTATCCGGGATTTGGATATTCATCTATAGCAAGAGTTCCCAAACTTTTTCTATAAAGGACCATAGAAAAAGTATTTTAGGCTTGATAGGCCAAATGGTCTCTGTCACAACTACTCAATTCTGCTGTCACAGGACAAAAGCAGCACAGACAATGCATAAATGAAAGAGCATGGCTGTGTTTCAATAAAATTTTATTCACAAAAACAGGCAGCAGGCTGCATTTGTAACGTGGACTGTAGTGCGCTGACCTCTCATCTATACAGACTTAAATGTAATACATTACATTATATATATACACACATCACATTTAAATACAAGTATTATATTCAAATAGTTTTTATAATAACAGAATCTTGGTCAAAATTCCAAGGAAGATACAAAATAAAAAGGGATATAAACAAAAAACTGTAGATATGCCACATAAAATCTGGGAAACTGGAACCTCTGGATGCATCCATGTAATTTGCCCTCTCCAGATATCTCTTTAGGCCTTAGTTTTGGACCCACAAAGCAAGGTGGTTAAAATAGACAATTCTGTGATCTTAAGAGCTGCTCCAAGTTAAAGTTACAGATTTTAAGTGGAAATTCCATCTAGAAAATAACAACATTCACAAATAATTTCAAATCTGTGGAAGAACAGAATACGAGTACAGTTATGCACCACAGAACATTTCAATGAGGCACCACACGTATGACAGTGGTTCCACAGATTCTAACACTGTATTTTTAACTGTATCTTCTCTATGTTTACATGTTCAGATACACAAATATTTACCACTGTATTACAACTGCCTGTACAGCAACATGTATAGGTTTGCAGCCTAGGAGCAGCAGGCTATAACGCACTTAGCCTAAGTGTGTAGGAGACTCTACCATGTAGATTTGTGTAAGTAGACTCTGTGATGTTCGCACAAGGACAAACTCGCCTAATGATGCATTTCTCAGATGTATTCATGTTGTTAAGCAACACATGACTGTATGCCACAGAAACAAGTATAACATATTAGAATAAATTAAGACAGTACCTGGCATAATTGATCTAATAATAAACATATGTACAAACACTAATCAAAATCATATTCTAGTACCTAAAAAATAAGGTTTCGGTACCATCTTGAATGACTATACCTGGAAAAATCAATTTAATAACAAACATAGGTTAATTCACCTAGCTGGAAGGGGACATTTAGATCATTAAAAACAACTGTACCTGAAATAGAGGCATTGGTAAGATTTGATATTAAATGCCACAAAATAATTAAATCACTACAATAACTCACTAAACTCCCTAACATATTTACAGTTAAAATCTGAAGTTTTAACTTTAATTCAAATACCATGCAGTATATAATAAACCAGGTATCATTCATTAGGTGTAATGGTGATTTTCTAAACTTTTCTATTTTTATAATTACTCTTCAAATCAAGAGTTGAGTTTCAGAATAAAAACACTTCACTTTTCACAAACAGTTTTTTAAAGATTTCTTGGGTTAATTAAAATTCTATAATCCATCACTACCCACATTTACAAAAGCCATGCTACCACACTTTCTGATATAGAAATGAATAGTTTCTGGTTCATTACCAACTTACCAAACATCTGGCAAATTCTTTGTTTTCTGAAAGGAATCCATAACCTGGATGTACCTTAGAAATGAAAGTAAAAAGCACTTTCAATTTTATCATATTGCAAAAGCTTTATAAGCAAAATGTACAGTGCATTTATGTACTAATATTTATTGTTCAAGAGCCCTTGAATAGGTATACTTCTCTTATACACTGATCAGTTCTAACTCACATTTCTAGGATCAGAATCAAATTCCAAGAAACTGCCTCCTATATTTACTTTCTTCATACTCCCTATGTCCTAATTGATTCATTTTCCACACAGTATCTTTGTCCTAACCATCATGGGAAGTATACACCCACATATATCTTAATGCCCACTAGCATTTGTCTACATTTTTCAACAAAACTCTCTCTCCTTTTCCTGAAGCTAACTTTGTCCACAATTCTGAAGAATTTCACAATGGCTGGTGTGTCAAAGATTTATGTAAAAGGAACCTTGGCAAGATGGATGAAAAACTCTAAATTCTCCTTTCTTTACAGTACTCACAAACTGGTAATTTCCAAAACCCAGACTACTAGGACAGCTACTACATTTTATTCCTGATGGCATTAATAATACTTAGCCACTACCAACAAGACCTTTCTATCAAACTGAACTAAAATGGAGGTGTGGTTTTACTTTTATTTTGTGCTCTGAATTGTTTTTCTTCTAATATCTACTCTTCTTTCCTTCTTCACCCCAAACTTTGCCATTCACAACTACTTTATACTATCCTCACCCACAAGCCACATTGCTGCAATCTACCAGCTTGATCTAATCAAGTAATTTTTGGCTCTCCCACACTGGCCAAATATAAATTTAGCCACTTCAGTATCAGCCAGTGTTGAACATACTTCTAGTAAAATAATTCTGCTAAAAACAAATTCAAATTTCTGAAGGAACCAGTATCATAATCCAGAAATAGTTATATATCAGCAACTTTTAAATGCTGAACTCAGGCTGGGCACAGTGGCTCATGCCTGTAATCCCAGCAGTTTAGGAGGCTGAGGCAGGCAGATCACCTGAGGTCAGGAGTTCAAGACCAGCCTGACCAACATGGTGAAACCCCTTCTCTACTAAAAATACAAAATGAGCCGGGCGTGGTGGCAGGCACCTGTAATCCCAGCTACTTGGGAGGCTGAAGCAGGAGAATCGCTTGAACCTGGCGGGGCAGAGGTTGCAGTGAGCTGAGATCATGCCATTGCACTCTGGCCTGGGCAACAAAAGCGAAACTCCATCTCAAAAAACAAAACAAAACAAAATGCTGAACTAAGCTTTATGAACATGGTACAGAACAATTTAAACTACTGTATCAAGGAAGAAGAGTTTTCATTCCACCAATTTCGTTTTATTAACACTCAACTACAAATTTATGTTGGCAAGCTATAGTTAAAATGTTAAGAGTTTTACCTTCGCTAACTGTGCTAATAAACTGTAAACATCTATAATATGGGTTCATGAATTAAGTTTTTTATTTAAACATGCATCTTACTGAAACATTTCTTTCAAAAGAAATGTGAGCACTAATTGAAGCGCTCCAGGCTTAATTGTTGGTGTTGGATGTCTCCATCCAATTTTAGAGATAACTTTGTATAGTTTTTAACACTGTATATAATTAGTTCTCTGATAATTAAAAAAAGAAAAAAGAAAAAAACACTGTTTCCGATGTCAGAAATCATTTTTTTCCTTGGATTCCACTCTATTCATACAGAACTGGGGGTGGAGAGAATGATTTATCCTTGTAAATTATAAGCATTTTACTGACATTTACAAACTAAAATAATTACCAAATGTGCTGTTTTATTTCTGGAAGTGTACTAGGTATAAGTAATTTTAAATTATTAAAATGGAATTTAAACAGAGTATTTGGATCCTGTTTATAACACAGAATTTTTAAAAATGCTCTTATTACACTGAAAGGGTTAATACTCAAAACTAATTGGGATTTCTTTTTTCCTAGCAAATTTGGAAATGAACTGAAACTGCTCCCTGGTGTGAAAGCTGAATCCAGCAGCCACCTGCAGGATCAGCGACCAACACTGCCAGATGCTACAAAGCCTTTGATTTCCAGTAGTGAATTCGACCACATTTAACTCATGTGACATGAACTAACTGCAATAGCATTTTCAATCATTCTTTCCTATTTTTTTTTTAAATACAAACTCTAGCTTTCTGCTCACTACATATGAAACAGCTGCAGTAGATAGATTCATTCAAACTCACAGCTTGGGCCCTGGTTTTCTTAATGGCTTCCATGATGGCATCCACGTTGAGGTAGCTTTTACTGGTGGGAGCTGGGCCAACACAGACGGCCTCATCCGCCATTTTCACATGAACCTGAGGAGACAAATTTCTGCATTAACAGATGCGCACAGCAAAAAGAATTACCATCATCTGCAAATACACACAAAATTGCAAATCTGATTGTTCCACATATCATTTATCGAGTCATATTTCTTTTTGAGTATGCACTAAAAAGCAACAATGAAACAAATAAACTCAAGAACTCTATTACCCATGATTTCATTTATTACAGCCTAATTCATTGTCTAAGCAAATAATTTCCATAATACCCCCCTACCTCTTTATGTAAAATCACAGCAAACAATTTTAGCTTCCTATTCCGTTCATCAATACATAAATTTGATATCAAAAACTACCTTGTTACATGTAGCCAGGGTAGCCCAATATTTTAATAACGAGCACTCAAGACCAGCTCTAAGCAAGCTCCCCAGGAAGTTGGGATAATTAGAGGGACTGAATGGAGGGATGCAGCGAGTGTCCCTGCACAGCATCAGGTCAGCACCAGACACAAATTAAAGCCTAAGACGAAAGAAAGAGTTCAATATCACAACATGTGAACCAGAAAATCTTGAGAATCATTTAAATACTCTCACATTCAATCTTCATCCATTTTACATTTATTCCTAAAAGAAATGACATGTATATTAAGTTCTAACGCTACTCAAAATTCAGGAATGTAAGCTCCATTTTAAGACTACTCACTCTACAATGTTTAAATGTATTTATTTTGCATAATAGAAGCTAAGCATTCAATATGAAAAGAGTAAACTCTTTAGTTCTAAAAGGAGTCTATTCTTTTCAAATGATGAAAGGATTAGTATCTTTTTAAATGACTTTTCCTAATTTCCTAATGGTCTTTCAGTTTCAGAAACTTCCAGATTACAATTATTTTGCAAGACAGATATATAAAACTGGAACACAAACATACACCTAAACATTTATGACCCACTCCTCCACCAAAAAAAAAAGTCAAAGGTGGCAAATACCTGAGTATTTCTGTTATAGTCTTCAGTTATGAAATAATTTTTAGATACTTTGTTTTAAATGAGATCTTAAAAAAACAAAAAAGCAGTCTTTTAGAAAGCTAAGAATTCTCTTTGTCAATTCAATAAATATTTTCCACTTTAGTAAAAAATTATATTGAGTATTGAAAGGTAAAAGATCAGGTAAATGCCCAAGGGATTTTCAGGTCAGTATCTTACTATAAAATATCCAAATATATACATTCGGTAATTATTTAATAATACCAATTGCAGGGAAAAGCAGCCCTGCTTGCAAAAGGCTTCTAAATATCCCTGTGTTCAAAGCAAGGCCTTCCTCGTGGTTATCGTTGCCTGGTATGCCCCCAACCTCAAGTTGCTCTTCTGCCCTCAGACCAGGATGCCCCCTCCTCTATTGCCCTATTGCCCTCTGTCCACTTCAGATCCTGTTACTGTCAATTTTGTTGTTGTAATTGTGATTGTAGTTTTTTTCTGTAAGAAAGAAATTGAGTACTTCACAATCCTTTAAAAAGAATACATTTAAGTCTTTGTTTAAACTTAAATCCACATTTGTTTTATTGTCCTCAGATACTACCTATTATAGAAGATGCACTTCAAGTTTCACATCTACCACTGGATCTCTCCCAAGTACTTCAATTTAGGATGAATCTCCTGTAATCTAAACTCTGAGAGTAATTAGTGCAAATTTTAGCATATAATCTCATCTACCCAACAATCTCATTTTAACTGCTTTGCACACTGTTACAATTTCTCCTCCACCAGATCATAAGGTTATGCCTTAAATTCTTTTTTTAATCTCCCCTAGCCCAATGTTATGTGATTAAAGCTATTTACTCATAGATACACTTGGATAGCAGCTTGCTTAGTAACTTTCATTATCAAATGTTAAAAGCCATTGTCCTTGAGGTACAAAAAAGTTGCAACTTTTATTATCTTTTTTTTCATTATCTTTGAGGTGAAAATCTACACCTACATAAAGTCTTCTTAATCTTGGCAAAACATATGGCAACTGGTGGCTTATGGAGGAAAAGAAATGAAAAGATACACATAGGCACGTGTTTATGTGTCCAAAATTTCTATAATAAACATGCATTCAAAAGTAAAAAGGAGAGAGAGAATCCTAATAGTATTGACATTTTTACTTACAGTATTTTCTCTAAATACACTTTTATAATGATATTGCATATATAATTTACACCCTTTTGTTTTTTAATAGCATAATAGACATTTTTCCTATGTTATCACAAACGTTTTGTAAACGTACTAAGAACTAGCTCAGAGCCTAATATATTTTACTGGGTGATTAAGATTGCTCTAGTTAAAAATAAAAAGACTGCTCCAATAAACATTTGAATAAATTATGCATTAAAAGCAGGTCAAAACTGCTATGGACTTTACAAAGAAGGACTAAACACAAATTGTTTATAAAGGATTGGTTGGCTTCTTTTCCTCCCTTTGCAGGAACAAATCTTACTTCAGGTGGCAGGGAACATTCAAGTCTCAACAAGCCCACAGTCTAGCTCAGGGTCGGTAGTAGCAAAAAGCCATGCAAAAGAAAACATTAGAATTCTCTGCTGCCTTAGTTAAGGAGACACTTAAGAGTCAACCTGGAAAGAACAATCTAACAAACTTTTGAAACTCTATTTCAATTTTGTTGTCATTGTTGTATGAAATGTGTGAGGTGTTTTCTTTGGCTTAATAATACAAAAAACAATATTCAAGCAATGCAGATGCTATTCTGCAGAATGACTTAATATTGCATAGGCTGACTAGATATGTTTGTTTCAAAATATCAACATCTTGAAAATATAAATTCCTTTTTATATATTTTAATGGCAAAGGAAATATATAACAACCATGGAAAGTTTAAACTGAGGTAAACTAATCAATTAAGCAGGATTTGCTGGTTATATGGTTTCAAAAAGAAAAGTAAAGCATTTTAAGTACTAACACTAAGTATATACACTAAGTATAGTCTGTCTTCATAAACTTCTCCCTTCTCAGAAAACCAATAGAGATTTTTAGAGCGGATTATTAGTTTTCCTATCAAGCATTTAGTTTTATATTTTGAATTATTTTATTCTTCAGAGAAAAATTACTTGTATCAGCTTATTACCTGCATGAGCCTAATTTCCAAATAACAAGCTAGGAGAACAACAGATGTGTTTTCATCTTACAGGACTGAGAAAATCATCTTCTTTATCAACTTTTAAAAAATAAATCAAACTTTTTTTTTTTTTTCCATCTGGCAGCTGCCATCAGGTAAGCCAAGATGGGTGCATACAAGTACATCCAGGAGCTATGGAGAAAGAAGCAGCCCGATGTCATGCACTTTCTTCTGAGGGTCCACTGCTGGCAGTACCGCCAGCTCTCTGCTCTCCACAGGGCTCCCCGCCCCACCCGGCCTGATAAAGCAAGCTGACTAGGCTATAAGACCAAGCAAGGTCACGTTATATATAGGATTCGTGTTCGCCAGTGGTGGCCGAAAACGCCCAGTTCCTAAGGGTGCAACTTACAGCAAGCCTGTCCATCATGGTGTTAACCAGCTAAGGTTTGCTCCAAGCCTTCAGTCCTTTGCAGAGGAGGGAGCTGGATGCCACTGTAGGGCTCCGAGAGCCCTGAATTCTTACTAGGTTGGTGAAGATTCTACATACACATTTTTTGAGGTTATCCTCATTGATCCATTCCATAAAGCTAACAGAAGAAATCCTGACACCTAATGGATCACCAAACCAGTCCACAGCACAAGGAGATGCGTGGGCTGACATCTGCAGGCTGACAGCCCTGGCCTTGGAAAGGGTCGTAAGTTCCACCACACTATTGGTGGTTCTTGCCAGACAGCCTGGAGAAGGCGCAATACTCTCCTGCTCCACCGTTACCAATAACATAAGTAAAGTTTGTAAAATTCATACCTAATAAACAATTTGAAATAATAATATAAATAATAAAAATATATAAAAATAAATATTAAAAATAAATTTAA
>NW_016803982.1:3107207-3108595 GCF_001698545.2 Rhinopithecus bieti
GATATAATAATATATAATAAAATATATAAAATAAATATTAAAAATAAATTTAAATGTTTGGATATAAATAGGTTAAAAATTACACCTGCAGCCAGGCACGGTAGCTCACGCCTGTAATCCCAGCACTTTGGGAGGCCGAGGAAGGTGGATCGCAGAGTCAGGGGTTCAAGACCAGCCTGACCAACATGGAGAAACCCTGTCTCTACCAAAAATACAAAAGAAAATTAGCTGGGTGTAATGGTGCACGCCTGTAATCCTACCTACTCAGGAGGCTGAGGCAGGAGAATCGCTGAACCTGGGAGGCAGAGGTTGCAGTGAGCCGAGATCAGGCCACTGCACTCCAGCCTGGGGAACAGAGCAAGACTCCATCTTAGGGGTACGGTGGGGGCGCGGGGGGGATTATGCCTGCATTTTAAAACTTTGGGTTAATAGAAAATTTCATATTAGCCAATTAGATGCCAAAATACATTGAAAAGACATTCTATTTGGTCCCTGTCCTTATCAAATAGATTGCATCTGAGTGATAAAAAGTGTTAGGCCAGATGTTGTATTTAGTATAAACTCAATGGTCTCAGTGAAAGCTTCTGAATACCTTCTAAACTAGTACATACTGAGAAAGGTAAAGAAGGCAAGCAGCTTTGGAAATGCTTCTTCATGCCTAGAGATATTCTGAAACCTATCACTCAAGGAGATCTGTAGTGAAGTGGACACTATTTACCACGACTGAGAATACAGGAGTTTTCCTTGTGATGTCCTTCAATGCAAGACACTCGGTAGAACACTCCAAGGATGATGTAATACATACTAGATGCACTCCTTGGCTGAAAGTAGCAATACCTTACATAACCCAGCCAGTCTTCAGTATCCACCAAATCTAATCAAATTATCCAAACATTACTAACCAGTGAAAATTATCCTGAAAGTAGAATGGTGGTTGCCAGAGACCATGGGGAGCCTAGAATGGGGAGTTACTATTTAATGGGTACAGAGTTTCAGTTTTGTAATATGAAAAGAGTTCTGGAGATGGATTATAGTGATGGCTGCACAACAATGTGAAAGTACTTAATGCCACTGAACTGTACACTTAAAAATAGTTAAGATGGTAAATTTCCTTATAAGCATTTTACCACAATGTAGAGTCTCAAAAAAAAGAGAGAGAAAATTACCCTGAAAAATTAAAGGGTTAAAGAAAGGAAAGCCAACTGCATGAATCTTCATCTGAATAACTGGGGGGAAAAAAAAATCAACCAGATAAAATCTTATTTCTAAAAAAAAAAAGAATAGAACTCTTTCTATTTCATTCAAAGTACCTAAAGATACTTTATACAAGTTTTAAAAATCTAACATTCTGGCATGTCCTCTCCCAGAAAGGCGATTTGATCACAGAA
>NW_016803982.1:3109546-3126289 GCF_001698545.2 Rhinopithecus bieti
AAGAAAAAAAAGGAACAAAATGTCCTATAAGAAGGAAAAATACTAACATAAAAAAAAAAAAAAAAAAAAAAAAAACTAGGTAAAAACACCTGAGATATGAAATAATTCAGAGTAAAAAATTTCTGACAAGCAGTGGCAGACCCAAGAGGCTTCCCAAGTGGAGGCTGAGGTGGCAGTGAGCGGTGATTGCACCAATGCCCTTAAGCCTGGGTAACAGAATGAGACCCTGTCTCAAAAAATAACAAATAAAAAGACTAAAACTGCCGTGTGCAGTGGCACAGCTCCTGTAGTCCCAGCAGCTTAGGAGGCTGAGGCAGGAGGATCACTCAAGCCCAGGAGTTCGAGTCCAACCTGGGTAACATAGTGTGACCCCATCTGTAAAAATATAAAATAATAATTAAATAAATGACATAAAATGAGCAAAATGGTAAACTTTATGTTATATAGATTTTATAAAAAACAAAAAAACTATACAGATCCATCACAATTTCCAGTCAATTACTGACAAGCCAGAATGAAAGTATACATTTGAAGAATGTCACTACATAGTAAAAAAGAAATAAATAACACTACCTAAGAAAAACTATGACAAGGTAGGGTTGGGGGAGGAAACAAGAAAATACCAGTAAGAGTGTGGGCTCCGCTCTAGCTTGCAATCTTTAAGATTATTTTCCACTTACTAAAGAGAAAGCTACCACACATGCATTCAAGGTCTAGTGATGAAGACATAAATACACAGGCTTATATTTCTGAATACATCTTTCTGAAGCAATAACAGTGAAATTCTAGGAATAGGATTGGGAAATAATCTCCACTGAAATCAATATCTTTTAAAAAGTGTTTCCAAACCATATGAACAGCTAATGCCAATTCCACAAAATATGGAGAGCCACCAAAAGTCATGAGATCTTAAAAGCCCTACCAGAGCCCCAGCAGCAACTATCACTGCTCAACACAGGCCACTAAATGATGACACTATGCATATAAAGCAAGTCATTTAGATGTTCTTAAATTTTTCAATTTTATTGTAATGACCCAAGTAGTGTAAGAGTTACTCCTTTCGTTAAAAAGAAAAAAAGCTTGAACAGTATAGATACCAGATAATCATTATTCCCTGCCCCGTTTTAAAGGCTCCTAGTCCCATTTTCTATTATTATCCAGCTATTATCAGTTTTGCATGTGTCCTTCCAAACTTACCTGAGCATTTTCATACAGATATGCAGACATAAAACTGCAGAGTTTTATTTTGTGTTTAAGATTTTTCTTAGTTTAAACAGGATCACGCTACATATTATTCTACAACTAATTTTATCGCTCAGTTTTTTGTTTTTTTAGAATTCTACCTCATAATTTTTAACTGCTACCCAGTATTTCTAGTAATCTAGATGAACCAAAACTTTAACTATTCTCCTAATATTGGACATGGTTCCAATTTGCCGGTATTGTGCACTTTGCAATAAGCTTCCCTAAACATGCCAATCTGTATACATATGTATATTTCTATAAGAAAAATATTTAAAAGTACAAATACCGCAAACTACATACTTAAAATCTTAGGCCAACTTACACTACTATTAGAGATTAACTTCCCCACACTACACCATCATTGAACATGGTTTATCTTTCTAATTTTATTAATGTAATGGAGAAAAATGATTCCTCCTTTTTTTAATTTGCATTTTCCTGGTAATGAGTTTGGGCATATTTGCTTGTTTGTGAGCTATCTGTATTTCTTCTAACCATTAACCATTTTCTTTTTTTTTTTTTTTTTTGAGATAGAGTCTTACTCTGTCACCCAAGCTGGAGTAGAGTAGCACGATCTCGGCTCACTGCAACTTCCACCTCCTGGGTTCAAGTGATTCTCCTGCCTCAGCCTCCTGAGTAGCTGGGATTACAGGCATGTGCCACACCACCAGGCTAACTTTTGTAGTTTTAGTGGAGATGGGGGTTTCACCATGTTTGTCAGGCTGGTCTCGAACTCCTGACCTCATGATCCATCTGCCTCAGCCTCCCAAAGTGCTGGGATTACAGGCATGAGCCACCACACCCAGCCACTATTAACCATTTTTAAATTTAATACAACAGACATCTTATAAAAAAGCAAAGCTGGCCCGTGCGGTGGCTCATGCCTGTAATCCCAGCACTTTGGGAGGTGGAGGCGGGAGGATCACTTGAGGCCAGGAGTTTGAAACCAGCCTGACCAGCATGGTGAAACCCCATCTCTGCTAAAAATACAAAAAATTAGCCGGGTGTGGTGGTGCACGTCTATGGTCCCAGCTGCTTGGGAGACTGAGGCACAAGAATCACTTGAACCCAGGAGTCAGAGGTTGCAGCAAGCTGCTGAGAGCGCACTCCAGCCTGGGCAACAGAGTGAGACTCAAAAAAAAAAAAGAAACTTTATTTTGTTTTGTTTTGTTTTTAATTACGCGTAATGTATGTAAATACATGTAATACCTAAACTTTTTTTTTTTGAGACGGAGTCTCACTCTGTCGCCCAGGCTGGAGTGCAATGGCGTATTCTCGGCTCACTGCAACCTCCACTTCTTGGGTTCAAGCAATTCTCCCGCCTCAGCCTCCTGAGTCCCTGGGACTTCAGACACCCACCACCACGCCCAGCTTTTTTTGTGTATTTTTAGTAGAGACGGGGTTTCACCATGTTAGCCAGGATGGTCTCGATCTCCTGACCTCATGATCGGCCCGCTTTGTCCTCCCAAAGTGCTGGGATTACAGGTGCGAGCCACCGCTTTTTTGTAATACCTAAACATGCTTATTCAAAATAAAGCTAACAATTCCACTGACCACACCTGTACCCATTACAATGTCTCTCTCCGGTAATCACTTAACAAGTGAATATGCATTATTAGACTTCAATAGATGCCAAGGGATCCCAACTTGGAGCAATTTTGTCCCCCAGGACACAGTTGCCAATGTCTGTAGATAGTTTTGGCTGTCACTACTGGGGCCTGGGGGAACACTACTAGTATCTAGCGGGTAAGATGCCAGGGATGCTGCTAAAAATCCTATAATGTGCAGGATAGTCACCCATGACAGAGTTCTCTAATCCATAATATGAATAGTGCCACAGTTTAGAACCTATGCTCTATGCTTTTATATAGGTAACTATAAAAATATTTTAGGGTGGGATTCTTTTACCATTAATGGTATCATTATACCATATGTGTCCTTACACAAGTTCTCTTTCAATTTTTAATGTCTTAGAGATGTTCTCTGTTGATATATAGAGATCCTCCTCAGTCTTTTTAACTACTAAATAATTCCAAGATATGGTTCTACCTGTTTATGATTCATCTGCTCCCTCATGGACACTGAGTGTGAAGGAATCACCTGGCTGGATGTCACTGCTTGTGCTCAAGGCTGTCTCCTCTGGAGCTGCTCCCATCTTTGCAGCCATCCTCTCCCATCTGGGTTTCAGACTGGGGTTTCCTGCTGCATGATCCCATCAGCCATCTCTCTTTCAAAATTCCTCACTGTTTCCAGGACCAGCGTTTCCAGGATCCCACAAGTACTCTTCACCGTTTTCCATTAAAATTCTGGTTTGTTGTTTATCTTTAGGTCTTTTCTCTTTAACTTTTTCTCTTCCCTGGGAATTTGGGAAGGATGATGAAGTCTGACTCATCCCAACAGCCTTAATTATAAGTCAGGACTTTTCAATTTTTTCATTTCTTAACACAGGAAATATATAGTGTATGTATTTTTAATTTAAAATTCAAAGATTATAAACAAGAACATTGTTTTCTAAAATTAATCAGTTAAAACTTAATTTTAAGACTGTCATGAAAAGTATCAACTAATCTAGTGAGCATCTAATATGATATAAAAATGAGTACATGAAAGGGATCATAGCAGTCCTAAACCATTACAGCCATTCCTCTATTGATGTATATTAATGGTTAGTATCTTTCTCATAGTATCTATTTAGACATCATGGCATTCCTAGAAACTCAAAAGCTGGCTTTCTGAGCTCAGATTCTATTTCCCACATTATCCAATATTTTTCCTGGGATCCCAAAAGACAGGACAACTCTTGATTTATAGTATATGGTTGTTTAGTTTCTTCCCAAAAACTTTCAGATGAGTATTACAAATAGCAGCAAAATCAACCACTCAAAAGTTTCCTGCTATAGTTAGCTCCCAGACATTGAAGGTAATCATGAAAAGCAGTTACAGAGCTCAAGAAGTTTTCCTTAGCACAGTCATTTCTCACTGAGCAGTGAGATGAAATTTAAAGACATCAGAAATATCTGGGGCCGGGCATGGTGGCTCATGCCTGTAAACTCAATACTTTTGGAGGCCAAGGTAGGAGGATCATTTGAGCCCAGGAGTTCCAGACCAGCCTGGGCAACATAGACAGGCCCCATCTCTACAAAAAAAAAAACTTCTTTTAATTAGCCAGACATGGTGGCTGGCACCTGGAATCCCAGCTACTTGGGAGGCTGAGGCAGAATGATTGCATGAGCCCATGAGTTGGAAGTTGCAGTGAGCTATGGTCATGCCACTACACTTTAGCCTGGGTGACAGAGCAAGACCCTGACTCAAAAACAAACAAACAACAACAACAAAAAGAAAACAAAATCTCTAGAAGTGTTTTATTTTCTCTTCAAAATAAATATACTTTCTCCCCATTTCCCAAAAAAGAAAATTCTTCTATACCCGAAGACAGAATGAGTACTTTGAAGGAGCTCAAGAAACAATTTTATTTCTTCCTATTCATCCAAGACTAATAATTAATAAAGTTTTTTTTTTGGTTTTTTTTTTTTTTTGATGCAGAGTCTCACTCTGTTGCCCAGGCTGAAGTGCAGTGGTGCAATCTCGGCTCACTGCAATATCTGCCTCCCAGGTGCAAACAATTCTCGTGCCTCAGCCTCCCAAGTAGCTGAGACTACAGGCATGCACTACCACAGCTAGCTAATTTTTTTAGTATTTTTAGTAGAGACGGGGTTTCACCATGTTGGTCAGGCTGGTCTCAAACTCCTGACCCTCAAATGATCCACCCACCTCAGCATCCCAAAGTGCTGGGATTACAGGTATGAGCCACCACACCTGGCCAAAGATATTTTAACTCAATAGTTAAAGACCCAAAGTGATTGTGCCATTCACTGAATTTACCTGCAACTCCTTAAGTAGGCCCAGCTACCAGGGATAGAAATTCCTCTTTGGGAACTTAGAGAGTATAAGAGAACCACACTCAGATAAATATAGCAAGAGTAGCAGGATTGAAAAAAAGAAGGGTACCTATGTTTCAACTCCTACCTTCCTTGGAATTGAAGCCCCATGTAAGGTGAAGAATCAGGGTCCAAAATGTGAAAAAAAATAATTGTATCGGGGAGATCAAACTACCTACTAGTCGAAGAATGACCCACCTCCAGCGGCACTGTCATATACAGGGAGCCTGATATGCTATGCTGGGCCACCAGCTGAACCACATCAGATGAAAGCCCAAGCAAGCATGATGTCAGAAAGCTTACCAGCCTCATGCTAGGACAACGGCATAGACTCCAGTCTGTAAGAAGGCTCATTTCAGCCGGGTGCGGTGACTCACGCCTGTAATCCCAGCACTTTGGGAGGCTGAGGCGGTTGGTCACCTGAGGTCAGTAGTTTGAGACCAGCCTGGCCAACATGGCAAAACCCCATCTCTACTAAAAAGATAAAAATTAGCTGGGTGTGGTGGCACGCACCTGTAATCCTAGCTACTCGGGAGGCTAAGGTAGGAGAATGGCTTGAACCCAGAAGGCGGAGGTTGCATTCCAGCCTAGGAGACAGAGCAAGACGCCACCTCAAAAAAGTAAAATAAAAAAAAAAAAGAAGGCTCATTTCATCTCATAGAGATTTCAGGACGAATTAGTCCTTTAATTTTGGGAAGTAAATTTGTGACAAGATGTACTATAAAGATGGGTTAAAGACACCCTACGTGGCAGCAGCAATGGGCAAGGAAAAAATAAATGGTTGAATGAAGGGCTATAATCCCCTTGTCTTTTATTTCAAAATCTAACTTTTCTCCAAGTCCAAATGTCTGGCTGACTTAAGAAAGAACACTTGGGCACAGCTGTTGGCATGCCTCTTTTGTGTAAAAGAGAAAATAAATAAATTGAAATAAAAAGAAACATCGGGACAACACAAGGCAGAAAAACTACCTTATAAGAGGTGGCAGCTAGCTCTCTGAAGAGAAAGAACTAGAGAAAAACAAAAAAAATCTGCCCTACTGGAAGAAAAACTGTATATAGGGGCCGGGCACAGTGGCTCAAGCCTGTAATCCCGGCACTTTGGGAGGCCGAGACGGGTGGATCACGAGGTCAGGAGATCGAGCCCATCCTGGCTAACACGGTGAAACCCCGTCTCTACTAAAAAAATACAAAAAACTAGCCGGGCGAGGTGGTGGGTGCCTGTAGTCCCAGCTACTCGGGAGGCTGAGGCCGGAGAATGGCGTGAACCTGGGAGGCGGAGCTTGCAGTGAGCTGAGATCCGGCCACTGCACTCCAGCCTGGGCGAAAGAGCGAGACTCCATCTCAAAGAAAAAAAAAGAAAAGAAAACTGTATATAATAAAAGATCAGAAAAAATGAATTTCCAAGTATTATTGCCAACACTCAAAGTCATCAAAACATATTTCCTAAAACATTAGTTCCAAATCCATTTATACAGTACTTGCCTCTGTTTTCCACTCTCTTCTCTAATTCAACTATTTGATGTTCCACCCATCACATCCCTTTAACATTAACTAAATCGTGAACACTTCCTTTCTTTTCCCTGATCCACTCAAACATTTATTACACGTATATTTTATTACAGCAAGGTATAAAAAGATAATAAATCACAGTCCCCCACCCCTCCAGGATTTTGGTCTGGTATGAAAGACAGACTTATACAACAACTGCAATTAAGATAATAAAGGCTGGATGTGGTGGTTCACGCCTGTAACCTTAGCACTTTGGGAAGCCAAGGCGGGCGGATCACTTGAGGTCAGTAGTTTGAAACCAGCCTGACCAACATGGTGAAACCCTGTCTCTACTAAAAATACAAAAAAATCAGCTGGGCATGGTGGCGCATGCCTGTAATCACAGCTATTCAGGAGGCTGAGGCATAACAATAACTTGAACCTGGGAGATGGAGGTTGCAGTGAGCCAAGATCGCGCCACTGCACTCCAGCCTGGGTGACAGAGTGAGACTCCATCTAATAAATAAATACATAAATGTAATAAAAAATAGTATGTACAAGTTGCTAACATAGAAAATGGTTTCACAAAGAATTGGCTATTGAACAATAAAACTGGATTTCTAATAAATGAAAAAAGTGAGAGAGAACTAACAGAGAAAAAGCACATTCGAAATGGTGGAAATGTTAAAGGTGCCAGTCTATTGAGAAATCTGTAAGATGACCTGAAAATAAAGTGTATGAAAAGGGACTGATGGGAAAGGATGGTAGAAGAAAAATTAGTAGGAACTTGAATGGATCTTGAATGTCACAGTAAAGTGTTTGGATTTTGGGAAGTCTGTGATTCTCAATATTTATCTCCTATGGAAAGAAAATAACATCCACAGGAGACAAACTACACTGCATCATTAACAGCAGCTTACTATATATTACTGCAGTTGAGTCATTCAAGCAATTAGCTGTAACACTTTCCTTTCTCTCCCAGTAACCTCAGATGAAGGTTAGGACATAGTGCTATCAACAATGAAAACCTCCTTTATTTTCCTCTGTTATCTAACCAAACTTTTGCCATAATATAGGATACACAGCATAATATACGGGATGCAAACATGCATTCTGCTGCAGCAAATTCCTTCCTACATTTGTTTTTTAAGTAGCTTTCAAGAAACACCCCTGGCCATTCTAACTGCAGGTAAGATAGACTAAGCATGCTCCACCCTGACTATCCCACTGAATGCAAATATGAAACCTCAAGAGAATGCACGAATCAAGTATTTATAGACTTGGAAAAGCAAACAGTAGCAGGCAGATCAAGGAAGAAAAGAATTGAAATTACTATAAACAAGTGGTGAGTTTTATCATTTTCTTTTCCTCCCAGGATCTCCCTGCCTGACCTTGGAAAAGCCTGAAATGCAAAGTAGGCATGGGGACACTGACAGAGAGAACTCCAGGAGAAGCCCTACTCATCTCACTCAAAAGGCAGAAAAGGGAGCTCCTGATACTCACAATATTATGGAAATCTCAATTCCCATATATTTTTTCTTTTGCTCTATTCTTTTTTGTCCCAGCCCCCAAGTAATTTTGTGGCTGTGGTACCAGTGGCAGACACAGGTGCCAGCGAGAGCCAAAACAATGAGAGAAGAAACATTATTCTCCAATCAGTGAAACTGCAGTTTCAAGAGGGTAGATAAAACCCCAAGATTTTTTCTACTCTCTCTGTGCTCTTAACACATGCTGGCCACAAACACAAAATTAGAACAGCAGAGCAAGGTAACTAAAACCTCAGATTTCTAAGTAACAAGACTGAAAAGTGAAGGCCTAAAGAACCAGAATGGGAGAAGCTAGCATGGAGAAGTGACACAAAAAAAGTTGTTTATGAACTTCTGAGCTCATCCCTAGGTTGGGCATGTATGGATGTAATCCTAATAAGTATACCAAAGAATTTAAACACTGAACTAACCACACATCCCAGACTGAGGACTTGTTGACACATATGTGGGGCAGATCTGAATAGCTGTACAAAGACCCACAGCCCACAGAAAAAAAAAAAACTGGAATCTGCACTCTGAAGCTAACCAAGTTAAATGCTACTACAACAAAAATATTAACATCCAAAAAGATATGAACTAAATTCAGAGGATTATGTGTCATAACATCATACTCAAAACATCTAAAATTAACCCAAGAACCAGGTAAATCTCTTACAGCGAAGGAAAAATCAAATACCAAGACCAATGTGACAAAAATGTTGACACTATCTCACAAAATTTTAAGGAAATTATTATTAAAGTTTTCCAACAAGCAATTATGAACACTCTTGAAACAAACGGAAAATTTGAAAGTATCAGAAAAGAAATCGAATGTATAAAAAGAAACCAATGGAAATTTTTAAACTAAAATATGCAATAACCAAATTTTTTAAAAAAACATACTGGATGGGCTCAAGAGTAGACTACAGAGGACAAAGGAAAGAGTCAATAAATCTGAAGACTGATCAACAGAAATTATACAATCTGAAACAAGAGAGAAAAAAAGACTAGAAAAAATTAACAAGAAACTATGGAATAATACTTGAAGGTCTAACATACATGTCTATCAGAAAAATAAGGACTGAAAACTTCCCAAGTTTGGTAAAAGACAGAAACCTACAGATTCAAGAAGGTCAGTGAATCTCAAACAGGGCAACAAAAAGAAATAAGAAAACATAATCAAACCACTGAAAATTAAAGAAAAAATTCCTGAAAGTAAACAAAGAAAAACAACATACTAACTTTATATAAGGGAATGATACTCAAACAACTATGGATTTCACATCAGAAGCCACAAAGACCAGAAGGAAGTGACAAAATGTTTTTCAAGCTCTGGAAAGAAAGAACTGTCAACCCAGTACTCTATATTCAGTGCAAATATCCTCTAAGAATGAAGCTGAAATAAAGACATGTTCTTTCTTTTTTCTTTCTTTCTTTTTTTGCTTTTTATTTTTTTTATTTTTTTTTATTTTTTTTTTTTTTGAGATACAGTTTTGCTCTGTCTCCCAGGCTGGAGTGCAGTGGTGTGATCTTGGCTCACTGCAACCTCTACTGCCTGGGTTCAAGCAATTCTCCTGCCTCAACCTCCCAAGTAGCTGGGATTACAGGCGCCTGCCACCGTGCCTGGCTAATTTTTTTGTAGTTTTAGTAGAGATGGGGTTTCACCATCTTGGCCAGGCTGGTCTTCAACTCCTGACCTCTTGATCTACTCGCTTCAGCCTCCCAAAGTGCTGGGATTACAGGCATAAGCCACTGCGCACAGCCAAGACATTTTCAAATAAAGGAAAACTAAGAGCATTAGTTGCTAGCAGATCAGCTCTAAAACTACTTAAGGAAGTTCTTCAGACAGAAGGAAAATAACATTAGAAGGAAATTTGAAACATAAGGAATGAAGGAAGAGCAACAGAAATGATAACATTGTCTTTGAAATATGTTTAACTATTGAAAACAAAAATGTTAACATTGTCTGATGGGGTTTTCAATGCATGCAGATAATAACATGTAAGAAAACCTTAACATAAGAGGAGAATGTAGATACCTACATGATGGTAAGACTGACGTATTCCAATTAAGGTGGTAAAATATGAATTTTAAATAGACTATGGGAAGTTAAGTATGTATATTATAATCAATAAAGTGTTAATTTGAAAAACTACACGAGATAGTCATAAACACAATAAATTTCAAAGGAATATTTTTAAAAGTTCAAATAACACAAAAGAAGACACAAAGAGTGAAACAATGAAAAAAACTAGAAAAACAAAATAAAAAAAAGTAGCCCTAAACCCAAACATATCACTAAGTACATTAAACATAAAAGTGGTCAGTTGTGATGGTTCACGCCTTAATCCCAACACTTTGGGAGGCCGAAATGAGAGGACTGCTTGAGCCCAAGAGTTCAAGACCAGCCTGGACAACATAGGGAGACCACATCTCCACAAAAGAAAATTAGCTGGAGGTATTCCCAGTTACTCAGGAGGCTGAGGTGAAAGGATCACTTGGGCCCAGGAAGCTGAGGCTGCAGTGGGCCATGATCGCACCACTGCACTCCAACCTGGATGACAGAGTGAGACGTTGTCTTGAAAAAAATTAAAAAATACAAAATAAAGGCTTAAACATACAAATTAAAAGAGATTGTCAAAATATGACCCAAGTATATGCTGTGTAAAAGAGATTCACATCAAATATAATGATATATGTAGTTTAAAGGTAAAATGATGGGAAAAAATACAATGCAAACATTAAGCAAATAAAGGCTGGAATGCCTAGGTTAGTATCAGAAAAAGTAGGCTTCAGAGCAAAGAAATTTACAAGGGATAGGGAAGAACATTACCTAATTGTAACAGGGTGAATTCACCAAAAAGATACAATAATCCTTAATGTGTATGTTCCTAACAACAGTGCTTCATAAAGCAAAAACTGGCAGAACTGAGAGGAAAAATAGACAATAACCCAGGCATTGTTGGAAACATCAAGACTCTCAAAAGAAAGACAAGCAGTAGAAAATCGGCATGGATATAGAGGAACTGGACAATACCACAAACCAGTTGTATCTCATTGACATTTATACACTACTTAAATCTAACAACAGAAGACACAACCTTTACAAGTACACATGAAACATGCACCAAAATAGGTCATATCTGGATCAGAAAACGAACTTAACACACTGAAAAGAACTATGATAATACAAAGTATGATCTCTAAACTAAGAGAATTAGTATTAGAAATAAATAACAGTAAGATAGTAGAAAAATCTTCAAATGCTTGGAAATTAAACAATTTTAAATAACCTACAGGCAAAAAAGGAAGTCTCAGAAAACATTCTTAACAAAAATGAAAATACGATATATAAAAAAAATTATTAGATGCACTTAGAGTGCTTAGAGAGAAAATTATAGTATTAAATATTATATAAGAAGATATATCTCAAATCAATAATCTAAGCTCCTACCTTACAAACCAGAAAAAGAAAAGCAAAATAAACTAAAGTAGAAGGAAGAAAACAACAGAGGAGGTATCAATAATTTTTAAAAGAGAAAACTAAGAGAGAAAAGAAGAAATCAATCCAACCCAAGCTAGTTATTCTAAAGCATCAATAAAACTGATAAATCTCTAACACAACTAAGAAAAGAAGAAAAAAAGAAGACATCCAAAATAAGAAAGGAAAGAGGTTATCACTACGAACTATGCAGATATTAAAAGGATAATAAAGGGTTTCTAAGAATAATTCTACGCACATAAATTGGACAATTTATATGAAATGAACCAATCGCTCAAAAATGGCAAAACACAAAGATAACAAAACACACTCAAAATAAGATAGATAACCTGAATACTCCAATAACTATTAAAGAACTTGAATACATCATTTAAAACCTCCTGAAGAAGAAATCACCTGGCCCGGTTGGTTTCACTGGGGAATTCTAAACAATTTTATAGGCCAGGCGCAGTGGCTCACGCCCTGTAATCCCAGCACTTTGGGAGGCCAAGGCGGGCAGATCACCTGAGGTTGGGAGTTTGAGACCAGCCTGATCAACACAGAGAAACCCTGTCTCTACTGAAAATACAAAAATTAGCAAGGCATGGCGGTACATGCCTGTAATCCCAGCTACTCGAGAGGCTGAGACAGGAGAATCGTTTAACCCGGGAGGCAAAGGTTGCGGTGAGCCGAGATCACACCATTGCACTCCAGCCTGGGCAATAAGAGTGAAACTCCGTCTCAAAAAAAAAAAAAAAAAACAATTTTATACACTCTCATTCAGAGAAGAAACATTTCTCAATTCATTTTATAAGGACAACATCATGCTAATACCAAAGACGGGACACAAAAAGAAAACTGCAGACCAATGTCCCTTATAATCATGATGTAAAAAATCCTTAACGAAAAATTAAGAAGTCCAATCCAGCAATATATAAAAAAGAAAACACCACAACCAAAATGCAAAACTAGTTTCACACTAAAAAAATGAATCGGCCGGGTGCGGTGGCTCAAGCCTGTAATCCCAGCACTTTGGGAGGCCGAGACAGGCGGATCACGAGGTCAGGAGATCGAGACCATCCTGGCTAACACTGTGAAACCTTATCTCTACTAAAAAAATACAAAAAATTAGCCGGACATGGTGGCGGGCGCCTGTAGTCCCAGCTACTCGGGAGGCTGAGGCAGGAGAATGACCTAAACCCGGGAGGCGGAGCTTGCAGTGAACTGAGATCCGGCCACTGCACTCCAGCCTGGGCGACAGAGCAAGACTCCGTCTCAAAAAAAAAAAAAAAAAATTAATCACTCAGTATAAAATAACATTACAATCAAAAGGAAAAAAAAACCACATGATCATATCAATTGATTCAGGAAAAGCGTAAGACAAAATTCAACATTCATTGGCAAATTAGGAGTAGACAGGATCTTCCTCAACCTGATAAAAGCAACCACAAAATCCCACAGCTATTACCATATTTAATTCTGAATGACTGAATGCTTTTCCACTAAGATTGTGAATAAGCCAAGAATGTGCACCATCACTACTCCTCTTCCACTTCATACTGGAATTCCTAACTACGGCAACAGAAAAAAAATAAAATAAAAGAGCTAGAACCTCTTTTCCTTTGTACAGGTTCCAATTCAGATGAATAACTCAGATATAAATCCACCATTGCCATCTCCAGACAGCATTCTATCTTCCTAAAAGATGCCTACTAAACTTTTCCCTTTGCTACTCCAACTCGGCAGCTGCCACTGAGCAGCAGCAGGAACAAGCAGCAAAGGAAGCAATCCCAGGTGGGGTCAGTGACTGGCTCTAGCCAGAGCTCCAGAGCCAGCAAAACAACGCCTCGACTTGCTGAGTGGGGCAAGTTAGGTATCAAGTGGGTAACTTGGATAAACTGATGCTTGAAATTGAGCAAAAACACAATTTTGAGATCTGACATTTTTCTCTGGTTTTTGTGGACCTCAATAAATTTAGCACAAAAAAAGGATGGCACAGTGAGTTCATATTTCAAAAGCTCTATTTCAAATGTACAGCAATGACAATAAAACTCAGAAAAGAAAACTAAGAAAACAGGTAAGCAGAAATAAGTGGTAAACATTTCACAAACTCAAAACAGGAGAAAAACACGTAACAATGCTAACCACTGGCTGGTTCTTCAGAAGCAGGAAGTGCCAAATGCAAAGTACAGATGGGTCAGAATGTTCTCAGAAGGCTGAGAAGAGAGCCAGAGCCACTGGCGAAAACCAGGCCAAAGAGGAACTGCCCTTGGCCTAAAGAGAAGGCCACCAAGTACAGTCTGCAACTACGGCTTACTACAACACCTAAAGACTGTGGACTTAAGGAGGCAGAACACAGCTTCAGGGTCAAAATCTGAACGAGCTGCTGGGACTAAGCTGCCATGTGTCCAGACTATCACCATAAAACCTGGATGTAGATTAGGAATCCAAAATGCCAGGAGGTGGGAAATCACAAACTACTGGTCAGGGAGAAGGTGGGAGGCAGCAATGGCTGAGGTGAGAGAGAAACTAGGAAAGAGAGAGGAAGTGGAAGGTCAAGGAAGCAAAGGGGAGGGAGAAGATGAAGGATGAAGAGCAACAAACGTTTTTAACTTTCACCAGAAAAAAGAGCCTATGAACTAAAATTCCAAAACAGAGTAAGAAAACATTTGCTAACAAACAAAACTTCAGAAACTGAAACAGTTCACAGCAAACTGCCCCAGATGAAATTAATTTTATCAGTCTAAAAGATTAAAAGATTAACTAGAAAAGGATTTTAAAAGACCTTGCTAAAGAAGCAATAACAAAGTGAAGGGAGGTGACTAGATTCCAAAATTATTTATGAAAAGGACTTGCTCATAAATTGGAAATGAGAAATGAAAGAAAGAATGATGGTGAACATAAATTCCTACATCTTGTGCTTCTGCAGTAGGATTCAAATACAAGAAGCCTGAAGGATCAAATTTCAGTTTGGGTAATGCTGGGTTTGAGGTAGTTGTAAAATATCCAACTAGAGACGTCACAGAGAGAGAGAAACAGAGTTGGAGTCAAGGGTTGATTAAAACCACAGAAACAGAAGTGGAAGAGAATGTGATCTTTCAGGGTAAGGGTAGAGAAAGTACAAAAAGAAAACAATTTTAAGAAGAGCCCACCAATCAAATCTTGAGTGATTCCTGTAGAGGGGACACAGAAGAGGGCCACAGAAGTAGAATGAAAACTAGGAGATTAAAATGGCACCAAAGCCAGAGGATGAGAGTGTCTGAAAAAGGGTAATAGTGTTAAAAGCTTCTGGGAACTCAAATAGAAGAGGACTGAAAAATGTCCACTGGGCTTAACATGAGAAAACTGGTGGTCACACTAGCAAGAACTCTTAGTAGAGTACTGAGGACAGAAGCAGACTGGAGTGGCTCAGGGCCTTTGCACAAGCCATCTTGTCTGCCTACCTGGCTGACTCCTTCTCATCTATCAGTCTTAGCTTACATTTTACCCCTCAGCGAGACTTTCCCTGAGCACCCTACTAGAGAAAGGGAACCACGATTCTCTCTCAAAAACTTGTTTCCCTCATAACACTTGTCACAATTTGTAATTATGTTTTATTTCTCTATATCCATCTCTAAAGCAGCAATCCTATCACTTCCAGTGACTCTTCCTGTTCCAGTACCTATCACAGTACCCGGCCTCCAACAGGCACTAATAAAAACTCTGCCTTCAAAGTAATAAACTTCACTTCATTTTGTGGGGAGAGGGGACTTTTCCTTATACTTAGTATGAGAAGCAACATGCACAGTGGAGAGAGTACAACTTAGAAGTTACACATAATTCGAATCTTAGCTCCACTACTGACTAGCGCAGTGATCTTTGGCAACCCGAAGATTGGCTTTATACTTGAGGGCCCAATTTTCTCAATTTAAAACGGTAACAATAATTCAATCCTTATATAATTATGTGCTTTTCTAGTACACCATAGATACTCAATGAGTGAGAGGCATTATTTGGAATAATCACGTCCTTTCCCTCCACTCAGTAGTCTGAATGAGTGAGGCTGTAAAAATGAGTTAAGTTATGGCCTTAGAAACACTGGAACATCAGAATAAGTTAAACTGTATATCAAATCTTTTATTAAATGTATGCTTTTTCAGTAAGATAGGACTTCCAATCCTTCCCAAATAGCTGCTTAGAGAAAAATAAATCCACGATTAGGTACTTTTCCATGCCAGCAGGTATTAATTACATTGAAATACATAAGTTCCCTTTAAACCATATTGTTTAAGTTCATCAGAAATTATAAAATAAACAAAACCAAAAAGATATATTAATACAATATTTCACTGTTTTGTTCTTAATTTAAAATTTTAGTATAAGCAAAAATAAAAAGTAACTTCAGCGTAAGTTATTAACAAAAAATTGAGAAAGTCTTGAGACATTTCCTTAACGTTTTATAAAAGAAAATATCCACAAGTCACTCCCCATAGATTAAAAAAGGCTGGATGGCTTTACTGAATTTAAGTAGCAAGGTATATTAACACACAAATGAGTAAGTCATACATGAAGATACTGATATAAATCCTGCCCAAATATAATTTTTGCCTGACTGCTACATAAAGTCATAGTCCATCGTGACTGGAATGACTAGTTTACCTTTAACTCCAGGTGACTTAAACTATCAGTCCTTTAAGAAGCTTTACTGGTTTTTGACAATTTAACCTGCTGAGCTCACGGCACCCATGGGAGGGTCTTGGTTGCAAGTTTTACTTCTGATGTTGCTGACCACTAATACTGACTCCACAGAAAATGGATTTCAATAACAGCCACCCACAAGTTAACACTGAGTATTACCCATAATACTGCTTTAATTAAGTTAATACATAAAGGTCACAATTTGGCAGAAAGTTTCATTAAATCTGGCAGTGCTCACAACAAAAAAAAAAGGTGTTCATCTATACAATAACTCTTTAAATTTGTCTAGAGATATAATCCAATTTGTTCATGGATGTATGCTGCATTTCAATGTATTTTCTAAAAGGAATTCAATTTATTAGTTCCATTCCCCAAAAAAACATACATT
>NW_016803982.1:3126606-3131991 GCF_001698545.2 Rhinopithecus bieti
CTGGAGTGCAGTGGCCGGATCTCAGCTCACTGCAAGCTCCGCCTCCCAGGTTTACGCCATTCTCCTGCCTCAGCCTCCTGAGTAGCTGGGACTACAGGCGCCCGCCACCTCGCCCAGCTAGTTTTTTTGTATTTTTTAGTAGAGACGGGGTTTCACCGTGTTAGCCAGGATGGTCTCGATCTCCTGACCTCGTGATCCGCCCGTCTCGGCCTCCCAAAGTGCTGGGATTACAGGCTTGAGCCACCGCGCCCGGCCCATTTCTCGCATTTCTAATAGATAGTTTCCTGACAGATAACTCCAACCATGCTGGGCACAGAATGGGTCTGTCTACCTGGCACAAAGAGACACCCCACTAGAGCAAAGGAGGTTCCCAACCGCACCCCCAATTTAGGAGCATTTTGACGGTGGAAAAGATTCATGCTTTGATTTGTCCATAGTTCATGTGTTAATTTGTCTCTGAAATAGTGGAATTATTTTTTCATCTTGAAAAGTAAAGACACATAAATTTTACTTTCAAGCCCAAACCCTTTATGCATAGAATACAAGCCAGAGAATATTCACAACGAATACATGAAAGGGCAAAGCAAACATATGTTTAAATGACTCTGTTAACAAAAAAAGATACTTTACTTTAAAACACAAATCACAGCACAGTTGACATAATTTTCTATTTTTATACATGCAAGGTAATCTGAGGTTATTTTATGGAAAAGCAAACAATGGCTGAATTCAGCTCATACGCATATTGAATCTGGCAATGATTGTGTTTTTTAAATACACAACCTGACAGGCACTATGGTAGATAATAATGAATCAGCATGAGAGCCATTTAACATACTTCTTGATTAACTCATTGCCTGTCCAATTCGTAACAGACTTGCTTACATGTCATAATCGTCATAACTCCCATCATCCCCACTACTAACACTGCAGTGCCTTGATTAGTCCACAACTCCCAGACGAGCCATCGCTAATGCTAAATAATTCTCTTCAGCCTCCTGCTACTATTCTGCAGGATCTCCAATTAAATATAATATTAATGTGAACAAATACCTACCAGGAATCCCATCCTATTCCATTTTACCCAAAAATGCAGAGAAAGTAATTTAGCCAAGCCAAAGATAATCAAAACATTTAAAACTGATGCAGCAAACTGTTTCTGCAAAATAAGTTTTCCAAAGACAACAAAAGCAAAAAAGAAAAGGAAAGGAAATATCTAAACATCTTAAATGCTTTTTTCTCCTGATTAGTTCTTTAATGAAAAGTCTATTGTTTTAAATTTGCACAGTAGATACGTTGTATTCTTAATCTAAAAAGATTTCTGAAGGCTAAGTTTTACAAGAAAAGTGAGAAATAGCAAGTTTTAAAGCCATTATGCCATTTTTTAAACCCTTTGATTACATAATTCCCAGACTCCCAGATTCAAAACCATATACTAAGGCAAACAATTCCTCCCTTCCCATTAAATGCAGTACTGCAGTCACTCTTCAGAGGCTTTGCCACAAGACTTTTTGTTGTTGATAAGGAAAGTTAATATTGAAGAATGGCAACTATAAATACCTTTTGTAAGAATAAATTAAGAATCCTATAGATTTCCTCTTGCAACCTAAATGTCTGGAAATGTTTCTGATCTAATTAAGACCAACTGTGAAACATGGACCAGGACAGCCATCATCTTAAAATATTCTTTACTCAGAAAAGGCAATTTAAGAAAATGTTACTTAAATATAACATTCTCAAGTACACACACACACACAGACACAAAGGGTCACCTGATATTTTTCAGTTAACACCCCATAAAAGTTTTCTAAGCCTGACTTTAGTCATTTGTTCCTATTTGAGGATCAGTGATAGGCGTCAGCTCCAAACAAGTCCATTAACAATTTTTGTGAAATTTTTAAAAAATGGTTATTTAAGAACCTTAACTCCTTTCCAAATAGAAAAGTTTGAAAATATTCTGAAATCATGTAAAGGAGAAAAAAAGTGTTTGAGGTTTTCACATTTAAGTTGCTTTCATCTCTATATACATCTAAGGTAAAACTGAAGATATACTGACAAAAATATAAGTAAGAGTATGTATATACAGAGACATGTAAATATAAAAAATGAAATAAAGATATTCCAATAATCCCATAAAATGTTGAAAAGTTTACCCCTAAAGTCTTTTATACCTTAGTATGCAGTAATGTGTTCCATTTCCATTTACCTGATCATTACCCTCAAGTTTGTTCAGCTGGAACCAACATACACTAATTACTTAGACATCATGAAGTCCTATTTGTCCCCAGTACCTCCCCAGACAGCAGGGATATATTATCAAGGGTAGGCATAAAAAGTGATGATTGCCCTCACCTTACTGTCAATCACCCCAGAGTGCTCACAGGAAACCCCACTCAATCTCATTATAGAATCCTGAGGCTGAGACTACAGTGCGCACCAGGGATCATCCTTTCAACAGCAGGCTGCCTGGGTAAGATGTGAGTCACAGTGAGTACTTCCTTGATTTCAGGTTCTTGTTTCAACGTGGTAAAATCAGATATTTCTCATTTAAAACCAACATGACTGTACACAGACAAAGCAACAAAATATGTATAGATAGGTTCAATTTAGGAACGTGGATAGAAAATACAGTCAAAGGTTGAATGATTCTGTTGATGTACAGAATCATTTTCCTCTTTGGGAATGAAGATTCTCAATTCTTTTCATTTAACCTGACGAGATCTCATTTTTTAAAAAAAAATCAAAACTAATTTTAGCAGTTTGATATAGATGTAACAATATATTTTACTATTTTTGTGGAAAGACATACTAGTCTTTATACTTAAAACATAATGTCATCTAACATTCATTTGGAGAATTCCCAAATTATTTGTTCCCACTATTCACCAAACTAATGAAATCAGACCATGTGCACATTTAGAAACTCCTAGTCACTAAAGCCATTAAACATTTCTCATTCCTTAGAGTTCTTATCTTCTCTGAGATACCTAAAAATCACAGTAAATTAGAGGCAAGCAATCCTAGAATTACCTTGTCTTCTAAATCCACATAATGTTCATAAGACCCTCTTTAACAACTCAAAAATCCTCCCACATCATCCCACTGCCTAAAATCTAACAAATTTATTCCACAGACCTATCTCTTCTTGCTGACTTATAATGTATTAAAATGTATTTTAATATGTTAGGCTACTCCCCGTCAATTTTCCTCAGAATTATCTAGGCTATTCTTGCATATTTACTCTTTGTCAATCCCCCCCAATTATGTTGTTATATTAGGATTGAATAGAAAATGTACAGATTAATTTAGAGCTAAAGAGCATTTTTAAAAATCGGTTTCCCTATACAAAAACAAGAAGTCCTCACATAAGTCCTAAAAGTTTCATTTTAAATTCACATCATACAGTGTTTTATCATTTCCATTGCTTCTACAAGGTTACATTTCTTGTTGTATTTTCTACCTTATTGATATATATGAAGTTTATCGATTTATTTATATTTACTATTTAACCAGCCACCAAAGATTTTTTCTGTTTCTAAAGAGTTATTCAGGGCTGGGTGCAGTGGCTCACGCCTGTAATCCCAGCACTTTGGGAAGCCGAGGAGGGTGGATTACCTGAGGTCAGTAGTTTGAGACCAGCCTGGCCAATATAGTGAAACCCCATCTCTACTAAAATACAAAAATTAGCCAGGCATGGTGGTGGGCACCTGTGATCCTAGCTACTTGGGAGGCTGGGGCACGAAAATTGCCTGAACCTGGGAGGCGGAGGTTGCAATGAGCCAAGATGGCACCATCGCACTCCAGCCTGGGCAACAAAGCAAGAATTTGTCTCAAAAAAAAAAAAGAAAAGAAAAGAAAAAAAAAGGAGTTATTCAGTTCATTGTATAACTAGAAACTCAATACAATCTTTTTATTTTTGCCTTTGCTATCCACCAATTTATAGCTCTTGACTAACTGTATCACCTTGTACTTCTAGAATGCTATTTTAGAACACTAGTGGTAGAGACCTCATGAATGAGATCCTTCCTTTGCCCCTTCCACCACGTGAGGACACAGCAAGAAGGCTCCATCAAAGAACTAAGAAGGGAGCCCTCACCAGGGACAATACCTAACAGTGCCTTGATCTTGACTTACCAGCCTCCAGAACTATGAAAAAATAAATTCCTGTTGTTTATAAGCCACCCAGACTATGACAACCTGTAACAAGCCTGAACAGACTAGGACAGTGACCAGGAAAAAAGGGAAGGCTCAAAATAAAAATAAGAAAATACTATACCAATAAGCTAGAAACTTTGATGAAATGGATACATTCATAGAAAGACACAAACTACAGACACTGACTAAAGAAATAGAAAATCTGAAAAAAGCTATAAGTAAAAAGGTGGATCTAATAATCAAAAACTAACCAAAGAGAAGTCCAGATTCAAATGGCTTCACTGGTGATTTCCACCAAACATTTAAAGAAAAGTTAAAGTTAATACCAATTCTTCCAAAAAACTACAAGATGAGAGAAAGCTTTCCAATTCATGAGGCCAGGATCACACTAACACAAAACCAAGCAAAGACATCATAAGAAAACTACAGACAATATCTCTTGTAAATATGAACACAAAATTAATAAAATACTAACAAATTGAATCCAGCAATATATACAAAGAATTACACAGCACGACCAAGTGGGATTAATCACAGGAATGCAAGGTTGGCTTAACATCCAAAAAACTCAATTAACGTAACAATACACCATATCTAAAGGACAAAAACCACATGATCATCTCAGTAAACACAGAAAAAGCATTTGAAAAAATGCAACACCTGTTCATGATAAAAATTCCTCAGTAAACTAGCAAGAGCAATTAACTTCTTCAACCTGCTAATGAAAGTTTATGAAAATACCAGAGCCTAAATCAAATTTAAGGGTGAAATGCTGAATGCTTCCCCCCTAAGATGAAGAACAAGACAAGGATGCCACCTCTCACCTCATCAACATTGTTCTGGAAGTTAAAGCCACAGAAATTAAGCAAGAATACAAAATAAAAAGCATCCAGATGGAAAGAAGTAAAACTATCTCTAGTCACATGACATGATCTTATATAAAGAATCCCGGCCAGGCGCAGTGGTTCACACCTGTAATCCTAGCACTTTGGGAGGCCGAGGTGGGCAGATCACGAGGTCAGGAGTTCGAGCCCAGCCTGGTCAATGTGGTGAAACTCCATCTCTACTAAAATACAAAAAATTAGCCAGGTGTGGTGGCAGGTGCCTTTAGTCCCAGCTATTCGGGAGGCTGAGGCATTACTTGAACCTGGGAGGCGGAGGTTACAGTGAGCCAAGATCGCACCATTGCACTCCAGCCTGGGCAACAGAACGAGACTTGGTCTCAAAAAA
>NW_016803982.1:3134630-3149893 GCF_001698545.2 Rhinopithecus bieti
GGCCAGGCGCAGTGGTTCACACCTGTAATCCTAGCACTTTGGGAGGCCGAGGTGGGCAGATCACGAGGTCAGGAGTTCGAGCCCAGCCTGGTCAATGTGGTGAAACTCCATCTCTACTAAAATACAAAAAATTAGCCAGGTGTGGTGGCAGGTGCCTTTAGTCCCAGCTATTCGGGAGGCTGAGGCATTACTTGAACCTGGGAGGCGGAGGTTACAGTGAGCCAAGATCGCACCATTGCACTCCAGCCTGGGCAACAGAACGAGACTTGGTCTCAAAAAAAAAAAAAAAAAAAAAAAAAAAAATCCTAAGGCCCAGGCGAGGTGGCTCACACCTGTAATCCCAGCACTTTGGGAGGCCAAGGTGGGAGGATCACTTGAGGTCAGGAGTTCGAGACCAGCCTGGCCTATATGGTGAAACCCCATCTCTAAAAATACAAAAAAAGTAGCTGGGTGTGGTGGTGCATGCCTGTAACCCCAGCTACTCGGGAGGCTGAGGCAGGAGAATCACTTGACCCCAGGAGGTGGAGGTTGCAGTGGGCCAAGATCATGCCAGGACACTCCAGCCTGGGTGACAGAGAGTCTGTCTGAAAAAAAAAAAAATCCTAAGAAATCCACTAAA
This sequence comes from Rhinopithecus bieti, assembly GCF_001698545.2. Classification (NCBI taxonomy): domain Eukaryota; kingdom Metazoa; phylum Chordata; class Mammalia; order Primates; family Cercopithecidae; genus Rhinopithecus; species Rhinopithecus bieti. Next base: position 3,135,250 of record NW_016803982.1, read on the forward strand.
AAACTATTAGAACTAATAAAAGAGTTCAGCAAGTTTACAGGAATCAAAATCATTATATGAAAATCAATTGTATTTCTATAGCCTTGCAACTAATTTTAAAAATTGAAATTAAAAAACTAATTACATTTATAGTAGTACAAAACTACCAAACCTTGCTGAAAGAAATCCAGGTGACCTAAATATGGAAGAATATCACATGTTCATGGATAGGAAGACTTAAAAAATGTCGAGATAGCTATACACTCCAAAATGATCTACAGACACAATGCAATATCAATCAAAATCCCAGCTGGTTACATTCTTGCACTAGAATTGTCTTCTCTTCATAAACCATTCTCCACAAATCTTCCCAGAGAATAACAAGCATGCTTTTCTAGGGCCTGGAAAATGAAACATAAAAGACAATTCATGACTTAATAAGAAGCTTAACTCCCATCTTGCTTTTTCCTTCCCTGACCAATTCCCATTGGAGTATTTTATACTGCTTCCCTGTGGCCTCATCCCTGGATTCAGGCACATTAATCTCATCGTTATAAATGAACTCTTTTCCTAGGGAAAGCCTGACTTTAAGACTACTCTAGATCAGTCTTTATTTCTCAAAGAAATTGAGAGAATTTCCTCAACAGAGAATAGGATGTCATATTGTTTTAAGACAAACCAACAATAAGCCAACTAAATAACCTGCAAATCCTCCTTAAAACATCTAAAGACCTAGATTAAATATAACAAACATCCTTCAAATGAAGGGCTTGGCTCACAAAAAAACTACAAGGGATGAAAAACAAAGAAAAAGGAAGCAGGCCGCAACAGCATGTACATGTAGTCCCAGCTACTCAGGAGGCTGAAGCAGGACTATCACTTGAGCGCAGGAGTTCATGGCTGTAGTTTGCTATGCTCACGCCACTGCACTCCAGCCTGGGCAACAGGGCAAGGCTCTGTCTCAAAAAAAAAAGTAATCTAAAAATCTGGCTAGGCACGGTGGCTCAAACCTGTAATCTCAGCACTTTGGAAGGCTGAGGCGGGTGGATCACCTGAGGTCAGGAGTTCGAGACCAGCCTGGCCAACATGGTGAAACCCTGTCTCTACTGAAAATTCAAAATTAGCTAGGTTTGGTGATGCATGCCTGCCAGCCCAGCTATTTGGGAGGCTGAGGCAGGAGAATCGCTTGAACCCAGGAGGTGGAGGTTGCAGTGAGCTGAGATCACGCCATTGCATTCCAGCCTGGACAACAAGAGCAAAACTCCAGCTCAAATAAATAAATAAATAAATAATATAAAAATGAAAATCAGTCTGCATCCACAAGAGCCAGTCTTGGAGAGTGAAGGTGGGAATCTCAATAATCTAGAAGATTGCGTTTTAACAATCAGAGAAAGGAAACAGATCCCATGTGAGTTGGAGATTTGAAGGAAACCCTTCTGTCTAAAGCCAGGAGGCTCAAAGATTACATTCTCAGTGAAAGGTTGTGGGGGAGAAATCAACCGACTAAATAGAGAGGATAAACTGTATGTTCGTATCTCTGTGGTTCAAAGTAAAGGAAAATGTCTCTAGAAATTAGAAACCACGAGCCTATTCAACAGGTGTGTATGTGTGTGTGCAATCTCATTTTGTTCTTCCCATGATCTTCAAACTTTGACAATCTTTATGCCAAAATATTAATATAAAAATTAGTCCCAGATAGGTGATACCTGATGGTGTGATGGAAACAAATATAACACCTACCCTACCTGGCCAAATCCATAACCCAAACCATCTTGAAATTCAACAATAAAAGCACCAACATAAAATCACATGCCAAAATTTAAACATGTGAGGAAACAGTACGTCATGAGGAAGAGTCAAGAATAGAAATAAACACCCACAAACTTGAACTAATACAATATGATATTTCTTTAAATTAAGTATGCTAAAAATAAATATACTGAAGGCCTCAATACATAAGAAAAAAGATAATACATAAAAACAGGCAGATTCAAAATGGAGCAGAAAATCAACAGCTTACTCAACAGACAGCAAAAAAGACAAATGCAACCAAAGTAATCAGGCTCAGGCAATTTTCATTATCTATGCAAAAACGTTAGAGAGGTGGTCGAGGGACAAAATATTCACATGGATTCAAAAACTCACCCCAAAAAGTATTTAATAAAAAAAAAGAAAATGCACCATTATAATGGGAAGACCTGGTAAAACCAAATGATCATACTTAGCATAACAACAGAACAATTCAACATTAAGAACCTCTTGTTACAATATTACTATTAAAAATATATATAACATTACTGGCTGGGGTATGGAGGCTCACGCCTGTAATCCCAGCAGTTTAGAGGCCAAGGCAGGAGGACCTCTTGAGCCCAGGAGTTCAAGACCAGCCTGGGCAAGATGATGAAACCCCATCTCTACAAAAAATACAAAAATTAGCCAGGCGTGCTGGCATGCACCTGTAGTCACAACTACTTGGGAAACTAAGGTGGGAGGATTGCTTGTACCCAGGAAGTCAGGCTGGAGTGAACTATAATCTCACCACTGCACTCCAGCCTGGACAACTGAGACAGACCCTGTCTCAAAAAAAAAGAAAAGAAAAAAAGCACTTATGAAGTAGTCTTGTCAAATATTTAATTTGAATCTATTCATGAGAAAATAATCATACAAAGCCAGAATGTCTAAAAGCCAACATAATAAAAATCAAACAAAAAAAGGAGGGAGGATAGGGGCACTATTTTAGATTAAGAGACTAAAGACGTATAATAACCAAATGTAACTCATGAGCCTTGACTGAACTGTGGATCAAAGAAAAATATTAAAAAGGACAACCGGGGTCAAGTGGAGAAACCTGAATGTGGTATGCATATTACATGATATTACAGAATAATGAGTTATTTTCTTAGGTTTCATAAGATATTATAGATATGTAGAAAACCATACTTATTACTGCGAGATGAATAGTATTTAGGGATAAAATGCCACAATGTCTGTAACTTATTTTCTTTTTTTTTTTTTTTTTTTCCCTGTCCAGGGATTTTTTGTATGCTTTTTTTTTTTTAACCTATAAGTTCTAGGGTACATTTGCACCAACATGCAGGTTTTACATAGGTATATCATGTGTCACGTTGGTTTGCACCCATCAACCCATCACTTACATTAGGTATTTCTCCTAATGCTATCCCTCCCCCATCCCCCCACCCCACCACAGGCCCCAGTGTGTGATGTTCCCAACCCTGTGTCCAAGTGTACTCATTGTTCAGTTCCCACCTATGAGTGAGAACATGAGGTGTTTGGTTTTCTGTCCCTGTGACAGTCTGCTGAGAATGATGGTTTCCAGCTTCAACCATGTCCTGTAATTTATTTTCAAATCGTTTAGCCAAAAAAAAAAAAAAAAAAAATGCACACACACAAGGTATATATGGATACAGATATAAAGCAAACAGCCAAAATGTTAACAACTGGTGAATCTAGGTGAAGGGTATACAGATACCCTTATACTGGTATATAACGGTAAACTGATACCAGTATACTGGTACTACTTTTCTAAATTTTTTTCATTGTGTTTGAACAAATGCTTCAGAAAAAAATGTAAATGAATGACCAATAACACAAAAAAGTACTCAACATCAGTATCCATCAGGAAAATCTAAAATTAAAAGCACAATGACAAACTGCTTCACAACCACTTAAAAATAAAACACAAAATCAAATGGACTGAAAACACCAAGTGCTGGCAAGGACACAAAAGCACCCTGACCTCATACGTTTCTGGAGGGAGTAAAATATGATACAACCATGACAGAGAACTGTTTAGCAGCTTCTTATAAATTTAAACACGCATTTATTTATTCTGGGCATCAGCAAAATACTGTCTACCCACAGGCCAAATCTGATCCAACGGCTGTTTTTGCACAGCTCTCAAGCTAACGATAGTTTTCACATTTTTAAAGTGTTGTTAAAACAAAACAAAACAAAAAGAAGCATATGTAACAGAGACCACAGGGGCCTGCAAAATCTTAAATACATTGCTATCCAGACAAAAATATATTTATTTTCAAACAAAAAAAGTTGCCAACTCCTTATCTACCCCAAGACCCAGCTACTCCACTCCTAGATATTTACCCCAAAAAAATCAAAATTATGTTCACAAAAAGACATGCAAAAGTTATACTTTTAAAAATCTTGTTCATGGTAGCTAAAAATTGGGGAAGGGGAGTAATTTGACCAGCTCATCCTAAAATTCACATGGAAGAGCAAAGGACCAAGAATCCTGAAGAATTTTGAAGAACATATGGGCGGGAAGGGACCAACAGACGTAAACTGCATAATCATCTCTAAAAGCCAACATTTTTCCATCAAACATTGTTTGCAAGTTAGCTGGCTTTCCTTCCTTGTGTGACTTATCAGTTAATATGTGTAGTATCCATTCTTCCTTTTCCTTGCATAATTACCTTGAAAATTCGTTGTTTATAATAGGCAATGAATAGCTTTCACAATCAATTGTTGCAGTATTTTCCTACTGGAATAGTATTTACATTTCCACATATGAAATTAACATGCAAAGTCTATAAGGTTTTTTACTCCAAGTTACATTTAAAATGCTCACCTCTTGAAAACAAACATGCAAATACATCTGAATAGCATGGCTTGTTCATGTTACTCATACTAAAAAGCTGATTAGCTATAATAGTAACCTCTGTGATCATGTGCTGAGGAAGCAAAACATGCTGTTACAGGAATTCACCTTTTCAGTCTCAGTTCACATCCTTGAGACTGAAACAGAAACCACATAGCAGATTTGACCCTACTGTTGAGGTTGAAATGAAACATTTGACATTCCAACCATCATTATCCTGCTTTTACTTATGGTGTCTTTCTAGAAACAGACTTAAATTAGGTCATAATAAGAGAAAGTTTTGACTGAGTGGGCAATTGCTTCCATTATGGGGTCTGGTAAATTTTATTATAAATTATGCATCATAATCTCTGGTATATTCTACTTTCAGCCAGAAGTGGTGAAAAGTCTCTAAAACATAAAACTACCACATGTGCTCAGGAAAAGTACGAATGAGAAAAACGTAACAACAATTCTTTCGAAACCACTTTTGTAAAAGTGAAAGTCTGAAATGTCTACCTGTAGATCAGAATACAGTCGTACGCCATATGACATTTTGGTCAGCAATGTACTGCATGTATTCCTATTTGCCTAGTGATGTCTTTTTTTATTTTTGTGGGTATATAGGAGGTGTATATATTTATGAAGTAATGAAATATTTTGATACAAGCATACAATGTATAATAATCACATCAGGATAAATGGGTAGCCATCATCTCAATCATTCATTTATTTGTGTTACAAGCATCCCAATTCTATTCCCTAAATTATTCTAAAATGTACCACAAATTACTGCAGACTGTAGTCCCCTGTTGTGCCATCAAATACAAGATCTTATTTATTCCATCTAACTATATTCTTGTACCCATTAATCATCCCCACCCCTCCGCTCCATACACCCTGCCTAGCCTCTGGTAACCATCCTTCTACTCTGTATGTCTATGAGTCCAATTGTTTTCATTTCTAGCTCCCACAAATGAGTGAGTACATGCAAAACTTGCATTTCTGTGCCTGGCTTATTTCACTTAACATAATGTCCTCCACCAGTTCCATCCCTGCTATTGCAAATGACAAGATCTCATTCTTTTTTATGGCTGAATGGTACCGTACATATGTACCACATTTTCTTTATCCATTCATCTATTGATGGACACTTAAGTTGCCTCCAAATCTTGGCTATTGTGAAAAATGCTACAATAAACATGGGAGTGCAGATATCTCCTCCATATACTGATTTCCCAGGTGCTAGGTGTACCCCTAGCAGTGGATGTACATCTAGCAGCTGGATCATATGATAGTTTTAGTTTTTTGAGGAACCTCCACACTGTTCTTTACAGTGGTTGTAGTAACTTACATTCTCACCAACAGTGTATGAGGGTTCTTTCTCTACATCCTCGACAGTACTCGTTATGTCTTTTGGATAAAAGCCATTTTAACTGGGGTGAGATATCTCATTGTACTTCTGATTTGCATTTCCGTAATGAATACTGTCGAGCACATTTACATATATCTATTTGTGATTTGTATGTCTTCTTTTGAAAAATGCCTATTCAGATCTTTTGCCCCCTTTTTCTTTTCCTTTGGACATAGTCTCGCCTGGTCGCTCAGGCTAGAGTGCAGTGGCACGATCTTGGCTCACAGCAACCTCCACCTCCCAGGTTCAAGCTTCCTGCCCCGGCCTCCAAGTAGCTGGGACTACAGATGTGTGCCACCACACCTGGCTAATTTTTGTATTTTTAGTAGAGACAGGGTTTCACCATGTTGGCCAGGCTGGTTAAACATGCATTTATTTATTCTAAGTCTCGAACTCCTGACCTCAAGTGATCTGCCCACTCAGTCTCCCAAAGTGCTGGGATTACAGGCGTGAACCACCGCACCTGGCCTTTTTGCTCATTTTTTAATCAAATTATTAGAATTTTTTCCTATAGAGTTGTTTGAGCTCCTTATACATTCTGGTTACTAATCCCTCATCAGATGGGTAGTTTGCAAATATTTTCTCCCATTCTGTGGATTGTCTCTTCATTTTGTTGCTTCCTTGGCTGTGTAGAAGCTTTCTAACTTAATGTGATCTCGTGCCTACTGATGTATGAGCCTGATCCTGATGTATGTACTGATGATGAGCCTGATCCTGTGCAGGTCTAGGCTAATGTATGCATTTGAGTCTTCGTTTTTACCAAAAAAGTTCAAAAGTAAAAAATAAATGAAAATAAAAAACTTTAAAACAGAAAAAAGCTTATAAAACAAGGATATAAAGAAAACATTTTTGTACAGTTGTACAATGTTTGCATTTTATGCTGTTTTATTAAGAAAGAGTCAAAGACTAAACCCAGGCGTGGTGGCTCACGCCTGTAATCCCAGCACTTTGGGAGGGTGAGGCGGGTGGATTACCTGAGGTCAGAAGTTCAAGACCAGCCTGGCCAACATGGTGAAACCCTGTCTCTACTAAAAATACAAAACTTAGCTAAGCATGGTGGCACAGGCCTGTAATCCCAGCTACTCGAGAGGATGAGGCAGGAGAATTGCTTGAACCCGGGAGACAGAGGTTGCAGTGAGCCAAGATTGTGCCACTGCACTCTAGCCTGGCTGACAGAGTAAGACTCTGTCTCAAAAAAAAAAAAAGAGAAAGAAAGAAAGAGTCAAAGAGTAAAGACAAAATTTAAAAGTTTACAATGTAAAAAAGTTATGGTATGCTAAGGTTAATTTATTACTGAAGAAAGAAAACTATTTTTCTATAAATGTAGGGTAGCCTAAGTGCACAGTGTTTATGAAGTCTACAGTAGTGACAGTAATGTCTTCAGTAGTGACAGTGAGGCCTTCGCTCACTCCCTGACTCACCCAGACCAGCTTCCAGTCCTACAAGCTCCATCCACAGTAAGTGTCCTATACAAGTGTACCATTTTTAATCTTTTATACTACATTTTTACTGTACCTTTTCTGTATTTAGATACACCTATATACACAAACACCATTGTGTTACAATTGCCTACAGTATTTAGTACAGTCACATGCTGTACAGGTTTGTAGCACAGGAGGAATAGGCTATACCATATAGGTGTATACTAGGCTATATTATCAAGGTTTGCGTAAGTACATTCTGTGATGGTCACATAATATTGAACTCACCTAACGATGCATTTCTCAGAACATATCCCTGTCATTAAGTGATGGACCCTACCAAAGGGTCCCATTATCAAAAGTAGTGTGAGACAATGAGAAACAATGCTTGCATTAGTATTCAACTACTTATAGTTCATGCCATAAAGACCTAATAATTTACGTTCTTTCCCCAGGGTATTTTTTTCTACTCATTCATAACACTACTACTAAAAAAGTCCCTGCTGTGGGCCGGGTGTGCTGGCTCAAGCCTGTAATCCTAGCACTTTGGGAGGCCGGGGCAGGCGGATCACCTAAGGTCAGGAGTTCAACACCAGCCTGGCCAACATGGTGAAACCCCGTCTCTCCAAAAATACAAAAATTAGCCAGGCATGACGGCAGGTGCCTGTAATCCCAGCTACTCAGGAGGCTGAGGCGGAAGAATCACTTGAACCCAGGAGGCAGAGGTTGTAATGAAGTGAGATCACGCCACTGTACTCCAGCCTGGACGACAGATCAAGACTCTGTCTCAAAATAAATAAATAAATAAAGGCCTGCTGTGTTAAAAATACCAAATAAAAGTATATCTGCTTTATGCTAAATCTTCTTTTGTTCGTATCCAATTAGCATTAACCTGACTTTCATTTTTGTCAAACTTTCAGCTGAACACGTTGAAGCATTTAGGAAAGGTGAAACAATTGTAGCATTCCCTTAGTGATACTGAAGTTATGCTGGGTGAAAGTGCTCTCATAAGGGAGCATTGTGTAAACATTTCATTAATCTTTGACTCACACTTCCTCATGCTTTGCTTAAATCTACTTGGTGACCAGCAATCAGCCTCGCAATTTTTCAGTCTAAGTTTTTAAAGCTGTGAAAAGAAAATACTTAAGGCACATATAGAAGATACTGTGATAATGTCATTTTGCTTAACACAACAGTGAACAAGTAAACAGTTTTTAAATTTGAATATATCTTTTGCAGGCCAAGAAAAAAAGCTGTATTTCTCACTTTTTCTGCTTGACCCAAAATTAAGTCCTGATTTAAACAAAGCAAAAATATACTTACAGAACTAGCATCAACATCACTGTGGATGGCAACTGTCTTAATGCCCATCTTCTTGCAAGTTTTAATAACCTATTTTAAAATATATTAATGTCTATTAATAGTGATTCACACTTAAAGGGGTTTAATAATAAATAATTTCATAGAGTAAAATGGAAAATAAGATGAAAATTCTACTCACCCGACATGCAATTTCTCCTCTATTAGCAATAAGAATTTTATCAAAAGTCTGAAGAGAGAAAAAACACATTCATTAGAAATTGTTACTCTTACTTTGGGACCAAAAAACACCAACTTTTTCCAACATTAACACTGAATATAATCCTAAAAAACATCACTTCTTAGAGTAACATTAAATACTATATTACTTAGACTGATATTAAATGCACTATAAATAGTTAGGGTAATATTAAAATAGGTTATTAAATAGTATAATCATTTACAACCAGGAAACTACAAAATTCACCTGATATGTTTGGGTTCTATAATTACTTTGTTAAAGCATAGTAGGTGAATATATTCACAATGGGGGTATTTATCAATTCTCTAGCCAAAAGAAAATCTTCAAATGATATTTCAGACACTAAAACAATTTGGTCGGCCGGGCGCGGTGGCTCAAGCCTGTAATCCCAGCACTTTGGGAGGCCGAGACAGGCGGATCAAGAGGTCAGGAGATTGAGACCATCCTGGCTAACACGGTGAAACCCCGTCTCTACTAAAAAACACAAAAAACTAGCTGGGCGAGGTGGCGGGCGCCTGTAGTCCCAGCTACTCGGGAGGCTGAGGCAGAAGAACGGCGTGAACCCGGGAGGTGGAGCTTGCAGTGAGCTGAGATCCAGCCACTGCACTCCAGCCTGGGCAACAGAGCGAGACTCCGTCTCAAAAATAAAAAATAAAAAGACTTTGGTCAAGCCCGGGGGGAACTGGCTCATGCCTATAATCCCAGCACTTTGGGAGGCCGAGGCAGGTGGATCACAAGGTCAGGAGTTCCAGACCAGTCTGACCAACATGGTGAAACCCCGTCTCTACTAAAAATACAAAAAGGGTGGGCACAGTGGCTCACGCCTGTAATCCCAGAACTTTGCGAGGCCAAGGTGGGTGGATCATGAGGTCAGGAGATCGAGACCATCCTGGCCAGTATGGTGAAACCCCGTCTCTACTAAAAATACAAAAAACTTAAAAACAAAAAGATTAGCTGGGTCTAGTGGTGTGCGCCTGTAATCCCAGCTACTCGGGAGGCTGAGGCAGGAGAATGGCGTGAACCTAGGAGGTGGAGACTGCAGTGAGCCCAGATCACGCCCCTGCACTCCTGCCTGGAGACAAAGCAAGTCTCCGTCTCGAAATAAATAAATAAATAAATAAATAAATAATAAATAAATAAATAATTAAAATACAAAAATTAGCCTGATGTGGTGGTGCATGCCTGTAATCCCAAGTGCTGGTAATCCCAAGTAATCTCAGCTACTTGGTAGGCTGAGGCAGGAATCGCTTGAACACGGGAGGCAGAGGTTGCAGTGAGCTAAAATTGTGCCACTGCACTCCAGCCTGGGTGACAGAGCAAGACTCCGTCTCAAAAAAAAGGTTAAGTGTTGGGTACTCTGAATGCTCCCTTGCCCTTATCACTATGTCCTATGCCATGAGGCCCAGGCAGCATTCGTTTTCTTGTGACTGGCTTTACCTGTTCCTCAGAACCATGCTTACTTTTGTATATCGTAAGAAGATATTATGCCTCTGCATAAATCATTGTGTTATATTTAAGATTATCCTGTTAGCCTACTGAATAATGTGCTTGAAAATCTATTCCATACATTAACCTAAATTCCTAATTCATCTGTTAAGCACATTTCTTCTTCAATCTAGATGGAAGAATGTCAGACTATTTTATGTGATAATATATTGTTTTCTGATTAAACTTTAAAAATTTTCTCTTAAAACTGCTTCAAGCAGTTTAAAAATTTATTTTATTTTATTTTACTGTTTAAGAGATAGAAGTCTTGCTATGTTGCCCAGTCTGAAGTATGGTAGCTATTCACAGTCTTGATCCCACTACTGATCAGCACAGGAGTTTTGACTTGCTCTGTTTCCAGCCTGGGTCAATTCTTCCCTCCTTAAGCATCCTAGTGGACCCCTACTCCTGGGAGGTTACCATTGATGCTACATTTGGTGCGGACACCTGATTGATACACTACACTACAGCCCACAACTTCTGGGCTCAAGTGATCCTCCCACCTCAGCCTCCTAAGTAGCTGGGACTACAAGTGTGCCACTGAACCTAGCTACAAGCAGTTTTTAAGAAACTGTTCCAATGATTCCAACATTTTCTTGAGAAGGTATCTGTTTTTAGAGATACTTTTCATTTTTCCTTATTTTAAAGGTAATAATACATTCATTTTAGAGAGTTTAGAATATTCAGTAAGACAATAACTTTTTAAAAGAAAAGTCACGTGATTCTACAGTTAAGGGAGAATAATCTTTTCCATCTTTTTTTCTGTGGATACATTTATTGTTTCAATCTGCCTTTTAAAAATCTAATACATCCATACTATTTCATGCTATTTCAGTTATTTTCTCTTTTTGAAATAAGGTCTTGCTCTGTCACCCAGGCTGAAGTGTAGTGGCAAGATTTCAGCTCACTGCAACTTTGACCTCTGGGCTTAAGCAGTCCTCCCACCTCAGCCTTGCACAAGTAGTTGGGACTACAGGTATGTGCCACCACACCCAGCTAATTTTTTTACTTTTTGTAGAAACGAGGTCTCCCTGTGTTGTCCAGGTTTGTCTTGAATTCCTGGGCTCAAGCGATCATCCTGCCTTGTCCTCCCAAAATGTTAGGATTACAGGCATAAGCTGCTGCGCCTGGCCCTATTTTAGTTATTTTCAAACAGATTTCTATTTATTTATTTATTTAGAGACAGAGTCTCACTCTGTCACCCAGGCAGTGCGGTAGCGCAATCTCAGCTCACTGCAACCTCCTCCTCCTGGGTTCAAGTGCTTTTCATGCCTCAGCCTCCTGAATAGCTGGAATTACAGGTACGTGCCACCATGCCCAGCTAATTTTTGTGTTTTTAGTAGAGACGGGGTTTTGCCATGTTGGCCAGGCTGGTCTCAAACTCCTGACCTCAAGTCATCTGCTCACCTTGGCCTCCCAAAATGCTGGGATTANAGGCTGAGGCAGGAATCGCTTGAACACGGGAGGCAGAGGTTGCAGTGAGCTAAAATTGTGCCACTGCACTCCAGCCTGGGTGACAGAGCAAGACTCCGTCTCAAAAAAAAAAAAAAAAAAAAAAAAAAAAAAAACACTTTGGCCAAAATTACTTGACAATTTATTTTCTAAGTTCTGGGAAATTCTAAGTGTCATGAGTTGTTTTCAAAGGAAAGTCTGATACTAAGTAAGAATAATTTATCTGCCATCTCTGTTGGGACAGGGCATATTTTCAGTAACTCAGAATAGATACCAATTGTGCTTATATCCAAAAACGCCCAGGCTAAGCAGATTACACCATTTGAATACAACGTTAAGTTTGAATAACCACCAAATTTTGAAGCAGCTGAGACCAAATAGTAGAGAAGCTGTGTATCCTGTGTTTATCTAGAGACCTAAACCCAAGTCCAGCTTTGCCACTAACGACCTATTTAACTTTAAGTAAATCAATCTCTGTAGGCCTTGATTTCCACATAAACTGGCAGCACTCCAAAGGAAAGCTATTTAGTAAGGTTTTCTTCCTACTCTAAAATTGTACAGGCTAATCATTTTTAAAAACACACCATTCCAAGTAATTTGGATGTTATACATATTAGCACATGGTAATTTCTGGATTTGTGAATTGTTTTTAAGTTCAATGGAACTACAGAAAAAAAGTGTTAGTTATATTTCTAAAAGAAGACTTAGAGTTATACATGATCTTTTAAAAAGTACTCTTATATAAATTAGAGCAATATGTTTGTTTGTTTTTTGAGATGGAGTCTCACTTTGTCACCCAGGCTGGAGGGCAGTGGCGCGATCTCAGCTCATTGTAACCTCCGCCTCCCAGGTTGAAGATATTCTCCTGCCTCAGCCTCCCGATAGCTGGGATTACAGGTGCGTGCCACCACGCCTGGCTAATTTCTTTATATTTTTAGTAGAGATGGGGTTTCCCCATCTTGGCCAGGCTGGTCTCGAACTCCTGACCTCAGGTGATTCGCCTGCCTCGGCCTCCCAAAGTGCTGGGATTACAAGCCTGAGCCACCACGCCCGGCCTAGAGCAGTATTTTAACACACAGGAAAAAGTCCAGAATCTCAGAAGTGAAAAAAGCTTTCTAGGTCTTGGTTTAACCTTTACATCATATATGTCTTAACTCCACCAACCCGAGGCAAGCCCCTGCCTTACAAATAGGTAAACTTCTAATTTGATAAAACACTAAACCACTCAGAGCCTCGCTCACACCTCAGGTCTGAGAATGTAAAATCATCTACTTCTCTGTATTTAAATGGTCATGGTAACTCCCTCTTCAGCAGTAAGCATATCCTGAGAAAACAATGTTTACACTTTCTTAAATGGGTTTTAAAATGTGATGTTAATATTAACTGTGAAACAGACCATCTCTGGTAATCACCACAAACACCACTCCTAGAAATTATCTATTAAATAATTGTTACAGCAAATATAACAAATCATAACACTGGAAGAAATAAGAAAGAATCCCCATTCTAATTTCTGTTCAAGCAGCAGAATGCTCATTACGAGTCAGTCTGCAGCCAAACCACCCAGGCTGAACTCCCTGCACTCTATGTTCTCCTCCTGTGTGTCCTGCTATGAACAAGTCATCCTTCTTGCCTCTCATTTCCTGGTATGTAAAATAAAGGTAAAAACAGCACCTGCCACAAGAGGTTGTGAGAATGATATTAATTAACACCCTTAAAGTGTTTAGAATAATGCCTAGCATGTACTATATATTCATTCAGCATTAGCTGTAGCTACTGTTCTTCACCCCTTTGGGCTACATACCAGGCTGTTACGAATTTAGGAGTGTGCCCTTATCTGTCTAACTAGGGAAAAGCTATATCAAAACAAATACCTGCATCTGACACATCTTCTCCGTTAAGGGCTATTAACGTATTACCAATTAGCGCATAAAACTCAATAGAGCTAACCATATCAATTAATCTTCCATACATAACATTTTCTTTTAAATAAATCACGGTTCAGAATTTTTAAAGTACAAAAGTCCCCTTTTGTACTTTAACACTGAAGAAACACCCAAGTCCTTGCCCAAAAGGCAACCACTGTTACTGGTCTCCTATACATTCTTCCAGGTAGGCTATGCCTGTAACAGAAGACAAATACAAATCAATTAAAACCAACTAAAACTGCCCCTCGGCATCAACAATTACAGGTAAATATCAAGTGCATTTGGCAACTTCAAGTAAAATATGGCACAAACACAACGAATTGTGTTAAGTGCTCTAATAAGGCTGTGTGCAGGATGCTACACACAGAGAAGGGAGCGCATGAACAGCATGTGTAAAGGTTGTGACACCGGAAGAAGAGGGTAGCACTAAAGAATTATAAGGAATTCTCAACATGATTCAAGCACATGGTATGCTTAGAAGAGCTGCAGCAAATAAAGCTAGGATAAAAACAGTCCAGATGAGACAAGGACTCATATGCCATTCAAGGAACTGGGACTTGATCCTGTATGTGGAGAGTCACTCATAAGGCACCCTGAAGACACTCAGAAAAAGACAACTATAAATTAGGATCCTGGACCCTTGAAGACAGAGATTTCAGGTACCAGAATAGATAATGAAGAACTTTGGCAGTAGCTGCTCTATAACTGTACTAATGATGTCATCTGAAGTAAAACATTTCCTAAGGACTTTTGCTGTTGTTGTTATTTTTCTCTTTTTTTTTTTTTTTT
>NW_016803982.1:3150411-3158853 GCF_001698545.2 Rhinopithecus bieti
AGCCACCGTGCCCGGCCTTTTTTTTTTTTGGTTTTGATGCTCTCTCCCGGGCTCTAACTCCACAGCTAGCACCACACTCCATTCAGACACCAAGAGGGCTGAGCTGGCCCTGCACTGGGTACTTGTTGGAATGACGGCAGAACTCTGGACACTGGGTCACTTGCCCAACTCTTCTGAGAAAGGGCACAGCGCAATGGGTAAGTCCACCAGCTCTGGAAAAGGACAGACATGAGTTCACACCCAGCTACTCACTATCCACGGACTTTGAGTCTCAGTTTCCAAATGCGCAAAATTCAGTTAAGGACATTAAGCAGCCGACATTTAGGACACGTTTTGTGTACAGCAGGCACTGTGATGAATCCCTTCTGTGCATTATTTCATCTATCAGGTAATGGCTATGAGGACAATATTTAGCATAATAATCCCACGAAGTCAGTTCTGATAATATCTCCGTTTTACAAATAAAAAAACTAAGGCTTGATGAGGCTAAATCACTTGCCTTAAATCACTTACAAAGTTCACTAGTGGTAAAGTCAGAGAGTTCACATCCAGGTATTCATGTCAGAACATACCATGACATAATGTGATCAGAGAATAACAATGCAAGCTCTAAACACTACGTTATTAATAACACCTAAGATCACTTTTTTTTTTTAAGAGATGGGGTTTTGTTCTGTTACCCAGGTTGGTATGGAACTCTTGGTCTCAAGGAATCCCGTGTCTCGGCCTCCCAAAGCGCAGAGACTGTAGGCATAAGCCACTGAGCCCAGCCAGCTCACATTAGTGTGAAAGGAACAACACAGTACTGTACTGGCTCACATTAATTTAAGGCCAGCTGAAACTTAATGGTCTTTATCCAAGCAGTTACCGTAAGTTAAATCTTCCTTATTCTCATGAACGTACATAAGACAACCAGTTAGCTTGTTAGAACTCAAGTTAAAAAAACATAACGTTGTCAGTGATGATTAAATTTCACCTGGATAAGTTGCACATGATGTAAGTCACTGATAAAATGTGGAATAAGAAAGGAGTTAATAACAGATTCAAATGAGAATCGATTTATTTAACAAATATGTATTACACCAAAGACCAAGCCTACTTGCACTTGGGACAGCAGGTATAAACAGCCCAGGTCAATATTTAATGAACAGTTATAAGGACAGCAGGAATCCGGGAAGGAGAAAGGTCTGATGAAGTGCAGCCCTCAAGCAAAGGGTGAAACGACCAACTTAGGCTGAACATGCATCTGTACCATGATTAGGTGCCAAAGAATATTCATCACTCATTGAGGGAAACACAGTTTCTCCACAGCCACCTTAGGCAAGGGCACAGCAAAGGAGATGGCAAAGATAACAGGCAGCACGATTGATTTCAGAATTTATGACGAAACAGGCTTAGTAAATTCCAAGGGGATTCCACTTCTACACCCTTTAACCCTCCGATCTCTTTAAATGTGCTAAACCTGGGCCAGGCACGGTAGCTCATGCCTATAAGCCCAGCATTTTGGGAGGGGGCGGCAGGTGGATCACCTGAGGTCAGGAGTTTGAGACCAGCCTGGCCAACATGGTGAAACACCATCTCTACTAAAAATACAACAACAACAAAAATTAGCCAGATATGGTGGTGTGTGTCTGTAATCCCAGCTACTCGGGAGGCTGAGGTAGGAGAATCGCTTGAACCCAGAAGGTGGAGGTTGCAGTGAGTCAAGATCATGCCACTGCACTCCAGCCTGGGTGACAGAGCGAGACTCTGTCTCAAAAATAAATAAACAAATAAATAAATAATGTGCTAAACCCAGACAATTACACACATTTATTTATTTTTAGTAATTATCAGTGGTCACCAATGTGGGAGGTGAGTTACCTATTTCTGTAACTTCACTATGAGGTTATAATGAAAGCAAGTGCCAGACCAAACTCTGTCCATACATACAAACATTTATTAAGACATAAAAAGAACCCTAAAACCTGCTTGATAAGTTCAGTGAAATCTCAACTCCCTGTACTTTGTAAGACTCCAAAAGACTGCAAGAAAGGCTCGCCATAGGCAAAAAAAAAAACAATATTCTGATTTGGTTAACCATACTGTCAGACTAAGCCATCAAGAATCCACCAGACAAGTGGCTGAACACAGGACTATTCATTTAGGGATAGGGCCCGAGTGTTATTCTTTAAGGTAAAGAATTAAAGGCCAACTACATTATTATATTCTAATAGTACAAAGGCAGAGAATTTCTCTAAAGTAATAGCCAATAACATAATATCGACAAATATCACAAACTTCCTCAATGACAGCCCATTTCTTTTTCCTTCTTTGAGACAGGATCTCGCCCTGTAGCCTAGCAGTCTGGAGTACAGTGGTGCAATCACGGCTCACTGAAGCCCTGACCTCCTGGGCTCAAGTGCTTCTCCCACCTTAGCTTCCTGTGTAGCTGGAATTACAGGCGCACGCCAGCACACTCAGCTAACTTTTGTGGGGGGTTTTTTGTTTTTTTTTTTTTTTCGGTAGAGACAGGGTTTCGCCAGGTTGGTCTCAAGTTCCTGACCTCCAGCAATCCACTGGCCTCGAACTCCCAAAGTGCTGGGATTATAGGCGTGGGCCATCACACCTGGCTGATAGCCCACTTCTAACAGTTATTATGCTAATGAGGAAGGCTACCAGTGTTTATAAGGAGAAAGATGGCTGAGCCGTTTGTAGTATTCCACCCCTCTAGAGTGTGGCCTCTTCAACAAATGTTAAGTTAACCACTCTTAAGAGTGTGGCCACTTAGGATAGATGATTACTTCGAGATTGGAATGCAACACATGGATACATGAACCCCAAAGCATATCACCTATGATGAAGATTTTAAATTAAACTACAGCTTTCATAACAGGGAGTTTATCACAACTAATTCAATAGATCTGCACTATCCAATACAGTAGCCACTGGTCACAAGAGGTTATTGAGCTCTTCAAATGTGGCTAATCAAACTGAGATATGCCAGAGGTGTAAAATATACACTGGATTTAGAAGACTTAGGGCCCAAAGAAAAGAATCTAAGGTGTCTTGTGTCTTGTTAATACTTTTTATACTGATCATGTACTTGATAACATTTTAGATATTGAGATATTATTAAAATTAATTTTACCTGTTTACTTTTTTTAATGTAGCTATTAGAAAATTGAAAATTGGCCAAGCGCCATGGCTCATGCCTGTAATCTCAACACTTTGGGAGGCTGAGGCAGACATTTGAGGTCAGGAGCTTGAGACCAGTCTGGCCAACATGGTGAAACCCCGTCTCTACTAAAAATACAAAAATTAGCCAGGCATGGTGATGAACACCTGTAATCCCAGCTACTCGGGAGGCTGAGGCAGGAGAATTGTTTGAACCCGGGAGGCGGAGGTTGCAGTGAGCTCAGATCACACCACTGCACTCCAGCCTGGGTGACAGAACAATACTCCATCTCAAAAATTTAAAAAAAAAAAAAAAAATTTGCATTTGCCCTATGTATTATTCGGTTTTTACATTGCTATGAAGATACTACCCGAGACTAGGTAATTTATAAACAAAGGTTTAATTGACTCCCAGTTCCACATGGCTGGGGAGGCTTCAGGAAACTTACAATCATGGCAGAAGGAAAGCAGGCACCTTCTTCACAAGGCAGCAGGGGAGAGTAGTGCAAAGAAGGAACTTCCAAACACTTGTAAGATCATAAGATCCTGTGAGAACCAACTCACTATCATGAGAAAAACACGGGGGGAACTGCCCCCATGATCCAATCACCTCCCTCCCTCAACACCTGGGGATTACAGGTCGAGATGAGAGTTGGGTGGGGACACAGAGCCAAACCACACCACCCTGCAACTGTGTTTCACACTGCATTCCTACTGAACTGAAGATATGTAGACTCTTTCTTCCTCCAGGCCTCCAGATTCAAAAGAATCTGGAAAGCAGTATCGTGCACTTCAGCACATGATTCAGAAGATACCTCAGACATGTCATTCTCAAATAATCATTCCTGTTAGTTGTATTTTGATGATAGTCCCCTCGAACAATCCCTTCTTAACCAAAACTCCCGCCCTCTTTGATGCCTTCATTGCCATGAAGGCATGAAACCATATTTTATTTCCAATCACTTCTTCTAGTCCCTACAAGGCGCAAACATCATTGAAATAGCATTTTAATTAGAAACCGCTTGTCCCGAAATTTATAATACACAAAATTACCTTCAATCCAAATGAATCATATAGGTAGGCCACAGTGGCTCACGCCTGTAATCCCAGCACTTTGGGAGGCCGAGGCGGGCCGATCACCTGAGGTCAGGAGTTTGAGACCAGCCTGGCCAACATGGTGAAACCCCGTCTCTACTAACAAACACAAAAATTAGACGGGCATGGTGGGGCACACCTGTAATCCCAGCTACTCAGGAGGCTGAGGCAGGAGAATCTCTTGAAGCCAGGAGGCAAAGGTTACAGTGAGCAGAGATCACATGACTGTACTCCAGCCTGGGCAAAAGAGCAAGACTCCGTGTCACAAATAAATAAATAAATAATATAAATATTAAGTAAATGAGGCTGGGTGCACAGTGGCTCACGCCTGAAATCTCAGCACTTTGGGAGGCTGAGGCAGGTGGATCACCTGAGGTCAGGAGTTCGAGACCATCCTGGCCAACATGGTGAAAGCCCGTCTCTACTAAAAATATGTTAGCCGGGTGCAGTGGTGTACGCCTGTAATCCCAGCTACTCAGGAGGCTGAGGTGGGAGAATTGTTTGAACCTGGGAGGTGTAGGTTGCAGTGAGCCGAGATCACACCACTGCACTCCAGCCTGGGTGACAGAGCGAGACTCCATCTCAAAAAAAAAACTATTAAGTAAATGAAAGAAAAACTCAATAGTTTAATTAAATCTCTTAACTGCCCAGTCTTTAAGAACAAATGATTTCTTAGTTATTCTTCTGAAAACAAAGGAAACACATTGTAAATGCATTCAATTTTGGTAAAGATACAAATACAAAATTAAAAAGATTCAGACTGTGGCCCACAATGAAAAACAGAACACCTAAAGATTGAGCATCTATAGAAACATATAATGCTAGAGTGATCAATGACCCCACAGTCTTAACAAAATCCCATTGAACACAGTATGGAGACAAGAAAGTAAAACCACGATAAGTTAGTTGTTGAGAGTATCGTTTAAATACTTACTTTTTCATTAGGATCATATCCCACTGAACCAAGATTACGGGACACCATTAAGTGCTGTCTTGAATAGTGCGGAACATGCTACAAAAAAAGAAAAGCAAAATAAATTGCAAATACTTGATGGGCTTTTGAACATTTTTTCAGGATATTTCTTCCAGTTAGGTTCTAGCGAAAGTGTTTGATCAATAAATGTAGTTCTAGGCAATACACATTATTATAATTATGGAAGGGAAATCATATCTACAGACACAGCCCGTCGGCATGTAAGAGAAACCAAAAGCATCAAAACAATCCCCAGAAAAGCAAAACAAGAACTGTCGATGGGCCAAGCAAATCTGAAGAAAGCCTTTCAGACCATGCAAAAGGATAGAGCAGGGTCAGAAATGTCACAGACCACAAAGAACTTCTAAAAACACAAAACAAGAGTCTTGGTCTCAGGGAGCTTCGAATTTAACAGTGGCCAGAACATAATAAAATACTATTTTTATATTTGCTGATGTCATCAGCCTGATTTCTTATTTCACGTTTTCTGGTACAAAAGTGGTTTGGCTGATAAATATGAAAAAGCAAAACCAGTAATCAAGGATATTTCTCATTCACTGAACTGTTTGTGAAGAAAGCATATCTTAATGCTTTAATACTTAAGAACATTAAGTGACTAAGCCAGGCACAGTGGTACACGCCTGGAATCCCAGCTACTCAGGAGGCAGAGGTGGGAGTATTACTTGAGCCCGGGAGTTTGAGGCCACAGTGAGCCAAGATCACACCACTGTACTCCAGCCTGGGCAACAGAGCAAGACCCCTTAGAACTTTCTAAGAGGATAGCAACTCAAATAAGAAACAAAATGTTTTTATAGCAACATTTTCAAATGAACTGAAGAAATTGTACAACCACTTTTTAACGAGTCGGGCACCATGGCTCATGCCTGTAATTCTAGCACTTTGGGAGGCCGAGGCAGGTGGATCACCTGAGGTCAGGAGTTTGCAACCAGACTGGCCAAAATGGCGAAACCCCGTCTCTACTAAAAATACAAAAAAAAAATTAGCGGGGCATGACGGCACACACCTGTAGTCCCAGCTACTCAGGAGGCTGAGGTAGAATTGCTTGAACCCAGGAGGCGGAGGTTGCAGTGAGCTGAGATCGTGCCACTGCACTCCAGCCTGGGCAACAAGAGCGAAACTCATCAGAATGAATGAATGAATGAATGAATGAATGAATGAATGAATGAATAGTAATCTCTATACAAAAGTGGAGGTAAAAGATACAAAAAGATATAGTTTATAAAATAAAACCTTTACCAAGTAAAAGACTAGGAACAACAAGGAACTATGAATGGGAAATTATTACTGTGTCCCTATTAAAGATCAAGACTATCTCTCATATATTCCTTCAAGCATAACTGTGAGTTCAAAGAGCATTATCTCCAAGTTTATGACAAAGTTGAGTCCCAAGAACTTTAATTTTTCAAAGGTCACAGGCTGATGCTGTAATGGTTACAAGATTTAACCACAGATTGGTCAAGAGCTTTCTGAAGTTTTTTATTTTTAGATAAGAAAAACAGTGGCAATTCCCACATAAACACTAATATCTACTCAAAGACATGATGTTGTTCCACAGAGCTTGCACACATGTGAACTTGTAATAACGCGGCCCAAAGCTGTAAAAAGCATAGATGCCTCCCAGTGAGACAGCAACCAGAAGTAGAACTCAGGCCGGGCGCAGTGGCTCACACCTGTAATCCTAGCACTTTGGGAGACCGAGGCGGGCGGATCGCTTGAGGTCGGGAGTTCGAGACCAGCCTGACCAACATAAAGTAACCCCATCTCTACTAAAAATACAAAATTAGCTGAGAGTGGTGGTGCACGCCCGTAATCCCAGCTACTTGGATGGCTGAACCTGGGAGGTGGAGGTTGCAGTGAGCCGAGATTGTGCCGCTGCACTCCAGCCTGGGCAAAAAGAGCGAAACTCCGTCTCAGAAAAAAGAGAAGTACAACTCCACAAGCAAATACAACTATGACAGAACAACTACCAGTGTGAACCATTCCCACGACAAGTCTCAACTGGTTTGGAGTCAGCCCCACAAAGGCTCTGTTCCTGTTTACTCCTGGGAGACATTCATGGAAGGTCAAAAATGAAGAATCAGGTCAACACTCAGACAATTTGTGTAAAGCCACAACATAAAGTTTATTTTCTAAATGCAGGAAAACATTTGTAGAAGTCTGCTAATTTGAACCTCTACACAATTTTAACGTTTGTTGTTTTTGTTAAGCATGTAACAAACTGGCTACATGCCAAGTCCAAAATTCTTTGTAAGGTATTTCCTAGCAATAAAGGTTCTGAGAAAGAACTTCAATCAGTTCTATTTATAAAGACTATTTAGCCAATCACAGCCAAAGGAGAAAGGTCAGGGTGTGCAAAATGACTCCCCAATAACATATTGCCATTGGTTCTCTCCCACAGGAATAATGATTTCCTATATTTTCCACACATAGAAAAGAAATGCCTGCAAATGGTTTGGCACATGGGAAGTGGCATTGACCCTCAGAGTCACAAGACTTGGGTCAACTCTCAGCTATGAGTCATTGAGCTAATCATTTCTCTGGGCCCCCGTTTCCATCTACAAAACGTAGGTGATGACACCTCCCTGATTTCCTAGGGAGTTGTTAAAAGGATCAAATGAGTTTTTATAAACAGTAAAGTGCCAAAAAATGTAAGGTTTTACACGAAAACTAAATCCAAATATGCAGCTGTCACCTTCTTTCTCAAAATCATACCAGAACCACTTGGGAGTTACCATTAGAGAATAATATAGTCAATAAGAGTTCTGGTCTAGACTCAGATTCTGACCTGGATTCGAATCTTGACTCTGACATTTCCTAGATATATAGAAAGTTTCTTCATTTGTACACTGGGGATAATAATAGTACTTATCTAGGTCACAATGCTGCTATGAGGATTAAATGAGAATGTCTAACATGGCTAGCACAGTCTTGCATATATTATCATCAGCACACAGTAACTTAACAAAATGGGGGCAAATGGTAGGCTTTTAGACAAACTGGATGCATGCCTTCCAGTCACTGCAAACAGGGAAACAACTATCCTTTCTTAAGATTACATAGCACCGGCCAGGCGCAGTGGCTCACGCCTGTAATCCCAGCACTTTGGGAGGCCAAGGCGGGTGGATCACAAGGTCAGGAGATTGAGACCATTCTGGCTAACACAGTGAAACCCCGTCTCTACTAAAAATACAAAAAAA
>NW_016803982.1:3159366-3201400 GCF_001698545.2 Rhinopithecus bieti
AAAAAAAAAAAAAAAAATAGCAACTACTTTCATAAGTATGATGTGGCCTCACGTGGCAGTTAAAACTGGTAAATCCACTAGCAAATATCTTAAAGAACAATCTAAACACCAGTTCTGCCAAAACCGAAACTACTGTTAACTCACCCACAGTAGCATTCAGGTGAATAATACTAAATAACTCATTATCAGATAAATTCATTATCAGAATGCATTCTGCTTCAAAGAAGAAACTGTCCTCAAAACTGGGTTAATGGAGCTATAAAACGGTCTCACCAAGGTCAAAGTAAACATTAGTATACGTCATCTTGCTTCATCTCTAAAATTCCAGGTAAAGGTCTTACCCATGTATTACGACACAGAGTTTGGAAGCATCTGCTGAGTATTTCATCGTGCATTGTAACAGAGCCCAAGGGGCCTTCTGAGCACATGCCCTTCTCTGAAGACACCTGATTTAAATCTGGCTTTTTCCTGGAAGCACAGCTTTTCTTTCAAATAGACTATTTAGTCTTCAGGATCTCAGAGACCATTCCAGTCTTCAGTGTCTGCCAAAAGCCAAGCTGAACACCTAATATTTGAGAGAGATGTTCAAGACTCAAGATTCTCTGGGCTCTGCCTCTGTACTAAGCTCAAGCACCAGGAAACTATACATGTCAACTCTAGAACTTCATCATCCCACCCTTGACTTTTCAGCCAGGCCATTCTTCCCCATCTGGCTGTAGCAGATGTTGTCAGAGGCCACTCAGATCCTCTCTAGCTGCTGTGTTGACAACTAACGGCTCACACCTGCTCCCTCATCTCGACCATGTTCCTCAACTATACAGTTCTCCATCAAGCCTGAGAGCTACCCCCACCCTGCCTTGCCAAGGGCTAACACTGCATTCAAAAGGCCAGTACCAGCGCCTCAAGGTGGGACTTCATCAGTAGCACAATCTGTGCCCTAGAGCTGTTCCACCCAATATGGCAGCCATGAGTCACACTCAGATGTGCTCTAAGAGTAAACTACACACTGGATTTTGAAAACTTAGTACCCAAAAAATGTAAAAGACCTCATTAGTGAATTTTTACATTTACATATTTCAAATAATACTTTGAATATTTGAATATATTAAGTAAAACATATTAATTTCATCTTATTTTACTTTTTTTGTTTTTTTAAGAGATGGGGGTCTCACTATGTTTGCCCAGGCTGGACTGCAGTGCCTAGTCACAGGCACAACTACAGCCTATGGCAGCCTCTAACGCCTAGACTCAAATGATCTTTCCACCTCAGCCTCCTGAGTAGCTGAGACTACACATCCCTGCCACTACACCTAGCTTCATTTTACTTTTTTTTTTTGAGACAGGATCTCACTGTGTTGCCCAGGCTGAAGTGTCGTGACAGGATCATAGCTCACTGCAGCCCTGAACTCCTGCATTCAAGCAATCCTCCCACCTCAGCCTCCTGAGTAGCTGGGACTACGGATGCATGCCACCATGGCCCACTAATATTTTTATTTTTTGTAGAGATGGGGCGGCAGGGGAGGGGGGGGGTTCTCACTATTTTCCCCAGGCTTGTCTTGAACTCCTGGCCTCAAGCAATCCTCCCACCTTGGCCTCTTCACTTTATTTTTTAACATTTGAGTATTAGAAGATTTTTGTTTGTTTTTTGAGACGGAGTCTCACTTTGTCGCCAGGCTGGAGTGCAGTGGTGCCATCTCGGCTCACTGCAACCTCCACCTCCCAAGTTCAAACGATTCTCCTGCCTCGGCCTCCCCAGTAGCTGGGATTACAGGTGCCTGCCACTGAGAGGTAACAGTGTGCTAGCAGCCCTCACTCTCAGCACTTCCTCGGCCTCGGCGTCCACTCTGGCGGCACTTGAGGAGCCCTTCAGCCCGCCATGGCACTGTGGGAACCCCTCTCTGGGCTGGCTGAGGCCAGAGCCACCTCCCTCTGCTTGCAGGAAGGTGTGGAGGGAGAGGCGCGGACGGGAAACGGGGCTGCACAGGGAGCTCCCGGGCCAGTGCAAGTGGCCGGCCTGCATGGCACCACAGGCCCAGGGCAGTGAGGGGCCTAGCACCAGGGCTAGCAGCTGTGGAGGTTGCGCCCGGTCCCCCAGCAGTGCCGGCCCGCGGGCGCTGCACTCAAATTCTTGCTGGATTTAGTTGCCTCCCCATGGGGCAGGGCTAGTGACCTGCAGCCCGCCATGTCTGAGCTCCCTGCCTGCAGTGGGCTCCTGCGAGGCCCGAGCCTCCCCAACGGGCGCCGCCCCTGTTCCCTGGCACCTGGTCCCATCCACAGCCCAAGGGCTGAGGAGTGCAGGCGTGGCTCAGGACTGGCAGGCAGCTCCACCTGCAGCCAAGGTACAGGATCCACCAGGTGAAGCCAGCTGGGCTCCTGAGCCGGATGGGACTTGGAGAACTTTTATATCTAGCCCGAGGATTGTATGTGCACCAATCAGAACTCTGTATCTAGCTAATCTGGTGGGGCCTTGGAGAACTTTTCCCTCTAGCTAGAGGATCCTAAATACACCAGTCAGCACTCTGTGTCTGGCTCAGGGTTTGTAAATATACCAATCAGTACTCTGTGTCTAGCTCAAGGTTTGTAAATACACCAATTGGTACTCTGTATCTAGCTAACTCTGTATCTAGCTAACCTACTGGGGACTTGGAGAACTTTTCTGTCTAGCACTCTGTGTCTAGCTCAAGGATTGTAAACGCACCAATCAGCACGCTGTCAAAACGGACCAATCAGCTCTCTATAAAATAGACCAATCAGCTCTCTGTAAAATGGACCAATCAGCAGGATGTGGGTGGGGTCAGATAAGGGAATAAAAGCAGGCTACCTGAGCCAGCAGTGGCAACCCACTCAGGTCCCCTTTCACACTGTGGAAGCTTTGTTCTTTCGCTCTGTGTCCACGCTGTCTTTATTAGCCGTTAACACTCACCGCGAAAGTCTGCAGCTTCACTCCTAAAGCCAACGAGACCATGAACCCATCAGGAAGAAGGAACAACTCCAGATGCGCTGCCTTTATGAGCTGTAACACCACGAAGGTCTGCAGCTTCACTCCTGACAGCGAGACCACGAACCCACCAAAAGGAAGAAGCTCCAGACACATCTGAAAGTCTGAAGGAACAAACTCCAGACACACTATCTTTAAGAACTGTAACACTCACCGTTGAGGGTCTGCGGCTTCATTCTTGAAGTCAGTGAAACCAAGAACCCACCAATTCTGGACACACCACCACACCCGGCTAATGTTTGTATTTTTAGTAGAGACAGGCTTTCACCATGTTGGCCAGGATGGTCTCAATCTCTTCACCTTGTGATCCACCCGCCTCGGCCTCCCAAAGCGCTAGAATTACAGTCCTGAGCCACCCCGCCTGGCGAAGATTTTTAATGACATTTGTAGCTCACCTTATATTTCTATTGGGCAGCACTGATCTAGGGCAGTTGTTCTCAAATTTTACCATGCATCAAAATTACCTGAAAGGCTTATTAAAACACTGCTGGGCTCCATCACCAGATATTCAGACTCTGCAGCTCTGGGCTAGGGCTGGATAATTTGCATTTCTAACAATATCCGATAATGCTGCTGGTTAACACGTTGAGAAATACTGCTCTAGAGCTCCCTACAGGAACAGAATGAAGCTAGTCTCCAGCTATGAAAACAAAGATGTGTTTCAGTGTAAGTACTGTCTCACTCTTCCCTCTCAAGTCTTAACCCTCCCTGTTTCTAAGACACTAAATACTCACGAACGTGGGCAATTGGTTTTTTTTTTTTTTTTTTTTTTTTTTTTTTTTTTTTTTTTTTTTTGAGATGGCGTTTTGCTCTCGTTGTCCAGGCCGGAGTGCAATGGTGCGATTTCAGCTCACCGCAACCTCTGCCTCCCGGGTTCAAGCAATTCTCCTGTCTCAGCCTCCCGAGTAGCTGGGATTACAGGCATGTGCCACCATGTCTGGCTAATTTTGTATTTTTCGTAGAGATGGGGTTTCTCCATGTTGGTCAGGCTGGTCTCGAACTCCTGACCTCAGTTGATCCACCTGCCTTGGCTTCCCAAAGTGCTGGGATTACAGCTGTGAACCACTGCGCCCAGACCATTCTTTTATTTTTTAATTCAGATGTAATTCACATACCATAAAATTTACCCTTTTAAAAAAGTATACAACTCAGTGGCTTTTAGTATATTCACAAGGCAGGGAACCATGACGGCTACTGATTCCAGGACATTTTTATCACCCCAAAAAGACACCCCTTAACTTTGTGCAGTCACTCCCATCCCCTCTCCTCCAGGCCCTGGGCAACCACTAATCTACTTTCTGTCTTCATGGATCAGTCTATTCTGGAGACTGCATAAAAACACAATCATACAATAGCGGCCTTGTGTGTCTACCTTGAAAAGTCATTCTTAATTCTTTCCTTTCCCTATTTGTACATACCTTACAGATATTGCAGGTTCAGGTCCAATTAATTATTGTTCAAAACAATTGCTGCTCAAAAATACTAACAATCATCTGATCCTTCAGCAAATCTCATCGTTTTCCTGGTGGAGGGTGTTGCCTTGATGTTGATGGCTACTGACTGATCAGGGTTGTGGTTGCTGAAGGTTGGGATGGCTGTGGCAACTTCTTAAAACAACAGTGAAGTTTGCTGCAGTGATTTTCTCTCACAAAAAATTCTGTGTCGCATGTGATGCTGTTTGATATCATATCCACATTAGAACTTTTTCAAAATTGGAATAAATCCTCCCAAAACCTACTGCTTTATCAACTAAGTCGATGTAATATTATAACTCCTTTTTTATCACGATTACAGTGTTCACAGCCTCCTTCACCACTAGTAGATTCCGTCTCAAGACACCACTATCTTGACTGGGTGTGGTGGCTCAACACCTATAAACCCAGTGCTTTGGGAGGCCGAGGCAGGCAGATTGCTTGAGCTCAGGAGTTTGAGACAAGCCTGGGCAACATGGCAAAACCCCATTTATACAAAAAATTAAAATATATATATAGCAACGTATATATATAGCGGGGCATGGTGGCGCAAGCCTGTAATCCCAGCTATTCAGGAGGCTGGTGGGAAGATTACTTGAGCCTGGGAGGTTGAGGCTGCAGTGAGCCATGACCGTGCCACTGCATTCCAGCCTGGGTGACAGAGTGAGACCCTTCCTCAAAAAAAAAGGAACCACTTTCTTTACTCATCTATTAAGAAGCAACTTCTCATCCCTTCAAGTTTGGTCATGAGACAGCAGCAATTCCATCACATCTTCAGGCTCCACTCCAGTTCTCTTGCTATTTCCATCCCTCTACAGCTACATTCCCCACTGAAGTCCTGAATCCCTCACAGTTGGAATCTACTTCTCAAAACTCCTGTTAATGTTGATATTTTGACCCACCATGAATCATGAAGGTTCTTAATGGCATCTAGAATGGTGAATCCTTTCCAGAAAGTTTTCAATTCACTTTGCCCAGATTCATCAGAGGAATCACTCTCTACAGCAGCTATATAGACTTATGAAATACTATTTATTAAATAATACAACTTGAAAGTTGAAATTCCTCCTTGATCCATGGGCTGGAGAATGTTGTATTAGCAGGCATGAAAATAACATTAATCTACTTGTACAGCTCCATTAGAGCTCTTGGGTAACCAAGTGTATTGTGTATATGCAGCAATATTTTGAAAGGAATCTTTCTGTCCTGAGCAGTAGGTTTCAACAGTGGGCTTAAAATATTCAGTAAACTATGCTGTAAACAGATGTGCTGTCATCCAGGTTTTGCTGTTCCATTTCTAGAGCACAGGCAGAGTCAACTTTGAATAATTCTTAAGGGTCCTAGGATTTTCAAAATGGTAAATGAGCATTGGCTTCCACTTAAGTTACCAGCTGCATTAGCCCCTAACAAGAGTTGGCCTGTCCTTTGAAGCTTGCTTGCTTTTTTTTTTTTTTTTTTTTTTTTTTTTTTTAGGGATAGGGGTCTCGCTATGTTGCCCAGGCTGGACACCAACTGCTGGGCTCAAGCAATCCTCCCACCTCAGCCTCTGGAGCCAGTGCCTGGCTTCTAAACCTCAAAGGACAGCCAGGTATGATAGTGAGCACCCCAGGTGCTGTCCTTTGAGGCTCTGAAGCCAGGCACTGACTTCTCTCCAGTTCTCAAAGTACTAAATGACATATTCTTCCAATAGAAGGTTATTTCATCTACAATGAAAATCTGCTGTTTGGTGTAGCCAACCTCATGAATGATCTTTGTGAGATCTTCTGGATAATGCTGCAGCTTCTACATCAGCACTTGTTGCTTCCACATTTATGTTATGGAGATCGCTTCCTTTTTTTTTTTTTTTTTTTAGACAGAGTCTCTCTGTTACCAGGCCGGAGTGCACTGGCACGATCTTGGCTCACTGCAACCTCCACCTCCCGGGTTAAAGCAATTCTCCTGCCTCAGCCTCCCAAGTAGCTGGGACTATAGGCGCGCGCTACCACACCTGGCTAATTTTAGTATTTTTAGTAGAGACAGGGTTTCACCATGTTAGCCAGAATGGTCTCAATCTCTTGATCTTGTGATCCGCTCGCCTCGGCCTCCCAAAGTGCTGGGATTACAGGTGTGAGCCACTGCATCCGGCCTCACTTCTTTTCTTAAACCCCATGAACCAACCTCCGTTTGCTTCCAACTTTTCTTTTGCAGCATCCTCACCTCTCTCAGCCTTCGTAGAATTGAAGAGAGGGCCTTGTGCTGGATTAGGCTATGACTTAAGGAAATGTGGCTGGTTTGATCTTCTATCCAAACCACTAAAGCTTTTGCCATATCAGCAATAAAGCTGTTTCACTTTTTTTAATCAGTTGTGTGCTCACTGGAGTAGCACTTTTAATTTCCTTCCAGAACTTTTCCTTTGCATTCACAATTTGGCACAAGAGGCCCAGCTTTCAGTCTATCTTGGCTTTTGACAGGCCTTCCTCCCTAAGCTTAATGAGTTCTAGTTTTTTATTTAAAGTGACAGACGTGTGACTCTTCCTTTCACTAGAACGCTTAGAGGGTTATTAATTGGCCTACTTTCAATATTGTTGTGTCTCAGAGAATAGGGAGGCCTGAGGAGAGGGATAGACATGGGGGAATACCTGGTTGGAGAAGTCAAAACACACACAACATTTATCAATTATGTTTCTCTGCTTATATGGGCGTGGTTCACGGCACCCCAAAATATTTACAATAAGAATATTGAAGATCACTGATCACAGATCACCAAAACAGACATAGTAATAATGAAAAAGTTTAAATTATTGCAAGAATTATCAAAATGTTTCACAGAGACACAAAGTAAGTCTGTGCTACTGGAAAGATGAGACCAATACAGCTGCTCAAAGCAGGGTTGCCACAAACCTTCAATCTGTAAAAACAACAATAACAACAAAAACAGTATCTGCAGGGCCAATAAAGCCAAGATATGAGGTATGTCTGTATCTGCCTTCAAACCCTACAGCAAGATACTGGCTTTAGCTCCAAAATATATTCCAAGTCTGACCAGTTCTCACCAACTCCAGTGCTACCACTCTAGCGCAAGTTACCATCATCTCTAGCTTGGTTTTCTACAACAGCTTCCTGACTGGTCTCTCTGTTTCCACTCTTCCCACCCCAGTCCCCAATCCTACTCCCACCCCTACTAAGACATTCGCCACACAGTAGTCACAATCGTCTTTTCCAAACACAAGTTCAATGTGCTTAAATGCCTCCAGTTGGACTCTCATTATTAAATTCCAAATACAAGCCCCTAATGACTCTGTCCTGCCTACCTACTCCTCCTCCCTCATCTCCTAAGATCACCCCCTCATTCAGTTCACTCCAACCACAGCAGCCACATTCATCCCTTAATTATGCCAAATGCAATCTCCCCTCAGAGTTTTTGCCCTGGCATTCCTTGGTCTGCAGTGCTAGGCCCCCATATAGTCACATGGCTGGCTGGCTCAGTTTCCTGTCCAAATGCCACATGCTCTGAAATGTCCCCTATGGTCTCATTAGGTAACATCCCCAACTCAGCACCACTACCACTCTCTATCCCATTAACCTATCTTTTTACTTCAAGATCACTTCTCACTCTCCAAACTTTTCTATTTATATGAGCACAGTCTCCTTACTCAAATGTAACCACAATGGGAGCAGAAACATTCACGATTATGTTCCCAGCTCTAAGTAGTGTCTGACACATACGACGTGTAGGTGGATTGAATGGTAGCCCCTAAAATGATGTGTCCATGTCCTGGAACCTGTGATAAAGGGTCTTTGCCAATACAACAAAGTGAAGGACCTCGAGATGAAATCATCCTAGATCTTGTCATGGCCCTAAATCCAATAAAAAGTGTCTTTATAAAAGAATGAGAGGGAAAGATGCACAAGGAGGAGGAGGAGAAGGTAGCCATGTGAAGACAGAGGCAGAGACTGGAGTGATGCAGCCACAAGCCAAGGAATTAATGCAGCCACCAAAAGCTCAAAGAGGCAAGAAAGGATTCTCCCCTAGAGCCTTCAAAGGAAGCATGGCCCTGCTCATGCCTTGATTTCAGACTTCAGGCCTTTAGAACTGCGGGAGAATGAATTTGTTGTTTTAAGCCACGAGGTCCATGGTCATTTGTACAGCAGTTCTAGGAAACCAAGGGTTTCTTGAATAAAGAATACCAAAGAGGGCGAGCACGGTGGCTCACGTCTGTAATCCCAGCACTTTGGGAGGCCAAGGCGGGCAGATCAGTTGAGGTCAATAGTTCAAGACCAGCCAGGCCAACATGATGAAACCCCATCTCTACTAAAAATACGACAATTAGATGGGCATGGTGGCACATGCCTGTAATCCCAGCTACTCAGGAGGCTGAGGCAGGAGAATCACTTGAACCCGGGAGGCAGAGGTTGCCATGAGCCGAGATCACACCACTGCACTCCAGCCTGGGCAACATGAGACTCCATCTCAAAAACAAACAAACATAGAATGTCAAAGAGAGTATGCCACATGGATGCTGTATTAGGTTTTGTGAATGAAATCACAAATCTGTATCTTCCAACATTTTTAAAATTCACTTTTATTTTTATCTTATTAGGTTGATCCCATCAGTTCATGAGGTTTTTTCCTAACGAAAATGTCAACAGTCATTTAAAATAAACTAATTTTTGAAAGTTATGCAATATGCTTATCTTTCAAAAAATATAATTTTGCTTCAACTATTTAAGAATATTGTCAAAATAAAAGCAGTATATTTGTATAACACTTCAGCATGCTACTAAAATTATTCTCATTAAAAATCAAAGATCTTATCAAATTCTTTCACCAATCTTTTTTTTTTTTTTGAGACGGAGACTCGCTGTCACCCAGGCTGGAGTGCAGTGGCATGCTCTCAGCTCACTGCAACCTCCACCTCCCGGGTTCACGTCATTCTTCTGCCTCAGCCTCCCAAGTAGGTGGAACTACAGGCGCCCGCCACCACGCCTGGCTAATTTTTTTTGTATTTTTAGTAGAGATGGGGTTTCACCGTGTTAGCCAGGAGGGTCTCGATCTCCTGACCTCGTGATCCACCCACCTTGGCCTCCCAAAGTGCTGGGATTACAGGCAACAGACACGACGCCCGGCCCCCTTTTTTTCTTTTCTTTTTCTTTTTTTTTTTTTTGAGACAGAGTTTTGCTCTTGTTGCCCAGGCTGCAGTGCAGTGGTGCAATCTTGGCTCACTGCAACCTCCACCTCCCAGGTTCAAGCAATTCTCCTGCCTCAGCCTCCCAAGTAGCTGGGATTACAGGCATGCACCACCATGCCCAGCTAATTTTGTATTTTTAGTAGAGACAGGATTTCTCCATGTTGGTCAGGCTGGTCTCGAACTCCCGACCTCAGGTGATCCGCCCACCTCGGCCTCCCAAAGTGCTGGGATTACAGGCGGGGGGGTGGGGAGACAGGGTCTTGCTATGTCACCCAGGCTGTAGTACCTTGGTGTGATCACAGCTCACTGCAGCCTTGACCTCCTGGGCTCAAGTGATCCTCCCTCCTCAGCCTCCAAAGTACCTAGAACTACAGGCACATGCCACCATGGCCAGCTAATTTTTATTTTATTTTGTAGAGATGGGGGGGTGGGTATCACTATGATGACTAAGCTGGTCTCAAACTCCTGAGCTCAAGTAATCCTCCCACTTTGGCCTCCCAAAGGGTTGGGATTGCAGGCATGAGCTACCACACCCGACCTCATCAATCTTTTATTCCTTAGCCTCTCTGCACCTGGAACGCAGTTAGGGACTATGTTTTAATTTTTTTCTCTCCTCTGTACATGCCATAGTACCTGGAACTTAGAAAATGCTCCACAAACACTTTTTGAGTAAAGAGCTAGATCTCTAGACAAGTGAATGAATGAATGCTAACTACTTCTTGAAATTTCTTTCCTAGGTTTGGTAACACTACACTACATTGGCTCCTCTCAAACCATACCTCTAACTCCTCTTGTCTCTTCTTCCTTCTTCCAAATCCTAATTTAGGGTTGTAAGATGAAGCATTTATTCAATTAAATATTAACTGCCTCACTATATCCTTCAGGGTTCACAGATTCTAACTCTAACTTTAGCCTCGTACCCCCGGCTGTAAAGCCAGCCACTGATACCCTCCGTCTTCCCAGCACCTCAGCATGGCTCCTGTGGGCGTCTAACTCCAGATACCTACAATGAAACACCATGTTTCCAGCCCCACCAAAAAGATGTTTCTTCCCAAATTCCTTTTTCATCCTGGTTCTCCCACCTACATTTTCTAAAGTTTGGAATCATTTAAACAAATCCTTTTCCCTGACTCTTCATCAAAAATGTCACCATCTTTTCCTCTTATTTAGAAAAGGACTAGAGCAGTTTTTACCTCTGTTCTGAACCTCTCAGGAACAGAATAAAATCCAAATGGCAGATGTATAAATACATAAATGTCTATAAACATTTTTTTACACCAGAAACTAGTTTCTGTAATAATCTCAGAAATTTGTTTTCCCAAATGATTTGTTAGAAATTTATCAGCATGTTGGAAAGATTAACCTCCAGGCAATTCTAAAGCATTCAGATAAGCCTAAATATTCTTTTCCATATTTACTGATTACAAAAGAAAATAATGGATTTCAAGTAACATAGGGCTTAAACATTCAAATTTCATGAACGCATCACACAATGAGACCATGATGCAAATGAGACAATTTGTAACTAGAAAAGCAAGCCGATGTGGGTGGATTGCTTGAGTTCAGGAGTTTGAGACCAGCCTGGGCAACACAGCAAAACCCCATCTCTACAAAAAATTAAAATTAAAATTAAAAAATAGCCAGGTGTGGTCGTAGGTGCCTGTGGTCCCACCCACTTGGGAGGCTGAGATGGGAGGATGGCTTGAGCCCAGGAGGCAGAGGCTGTAGTAGGCCAAGATCATGCCACTGCACTCCAGCCTGGTCAACAGCGCCAGACCCCGTCCGAAAAAAAAAAGGAAGAAAGAAAAGAAAGCCTTTGGAATTATATTACCTAAGGTTCAAATTCTACTTCAGCCAATTGTGCTTTTAAGCAACTACTTAACTGCCCTGAGCTGTGTTTCCTCTACTATAAAATTGGGATTTTTTACCTAGTTGGTACAAGGATAAAAGATATTATATGAAAAAATCACAGAGTCGGGCTTGGTGGCTCATGCCTGTAATTCCCAGCACTTTGGGAGGCCAAAGCAGGCAGATCACGAGGTCAAAAGATCGAGGTGGCCAACATGGTGAAACCCCCTCTCTACTAAAATACAAAAAAAAATTAGCCGGGGGTGGTGGCGCACGCCTGTAGTCCCAGCTACTTGGGAGGCTGAGGCAAGGGAATCGCTTTAACCCAGGAGGTGGAGGTTGCAGTGAGCCGAGATCGCGCCACTGCACTCCAGCCTGGCAACAGAGCGAGACTCCATCTCAGAAAAAAAGAAGAGCAAAGGAAAATCACACAAGGCATATAAGAGTTCAATAAAAACTATAGCAATTACCATAAAACCAACATCCTAGAGCCACTGAAAACATTAACGCAGAAGAAAAAACTAGGCATTGAAATAGAATGTGTTTAAAAAGCTGATACACAAAACAAATAAGACTAAAAGGTGAACTCCACACATACCCTAAAAATAAATAAACTCTGTCAACTGGCTAAAAGAATGGTCAGAATTCTCTAGATTAGAACCTAGAGTTAGCTGGCTGCTTTCCAACCAACCAAAAGGTTTGCAGAGGTGGAGGGAGGGATGGGAGGGGTTAAAATCTTCAAAAGATTCAGCTTCAAACAGACTCAGTAGAGCATATTTCAAGTTCATAGAAGAGAAGCACAGAGAGAAGCTAAGCAGCAGCTCAAGTTCCCCTAGAGTGATAGTGAACTTCAGAGATGCTTCCCATCCCAAGGAGGAATTCTTTACTGACACAAACATAATGCTACTCTATTGTTACACATTCAGCACCTATTGTGTCAAACATTGTACTAAGAACACAGAAATAGACAAGATGCAGTCTCTGCCAACACATTAAAAGGAAAAAACCAGGTAAGAAACATCAAAGCTTATGTATTACACAGTGAGTGTATAACAACTGTACAACAGTAAGTACAGTAACAGCCTTCCTCTCAGCCTCTCCAATCTAAAATGTCAGTGTCATCCCTCCCACCTCCAACATCAATGTCTTCCCACTGCTCTAAGACAAACACCAAACCTCATAATATGATCTATAAGAGACAGCATGGTCTGACTCCTGCCAACTTCTCCAGCACCATCTACTCTCTGCATCAGAGCCTCTGTAGGCTTTTTTCAGTTCTTCTAACCTGTCATTCCCTCTGGCCGCAGGACCTTTGCACACACTGTTCTCTTACATATAACATTCATCTCCTCTGTTTGTTAGAGAAGGTCACTTCATCCTTCAAAACTTGTCTCAATTTTCAATTCCAAAGGAAAACACTCCCTTACTGTAAGTAGTATAGTATGATTAAGAGCACAGGTTCTGGACTTCTAAATCCTGTTTGCCACTTATTGGCACTATAGCTTCGAGTGAGTCACATTAACACTTAGTGCTTCACTTTCATCTTCTGTAAATGGGGGACATACGACTGTTGTGAGATTGAATAAATTAGTTTAAGCAAAGCAACAGAACAGTATCTAGGACACAGAACTCAAAATCTTGGCTTGGTCAAATCCCTCTATTTTATTTTCTTATAGCACCAGGGCATCTCCCCTAATACCATTGTACACTTATTACACTCTCCCTACTAGAGTAAAATTTCTAAGAAAGCAGAAACCATATTCATTCCCCAGAAGTGGAAGACAGGAGATATTCAGTAAACATTTGTTGAAAAAATAGCTACAAGGACAAAGCTGACGCCCAAGAGACCTGTCCAGTATACAAAGCCTCATATACCTGACTCCAAAGCCCACACTTTCTACCATATTAAGTAAGCTGCCTCCTACGTAAATACCTAAGTCTTACAGCTGCAATTGAAGTGGCCAACAAAAACGAACAGAATGATAAAGATTAAAGAACACTAAACTGTATGGGAACACAGAGATCAGTGAAAGTCCGCACGCTGAATACAAAACAAACATAGGCGCCACTCACTTCCATGTCAATAAGCTCCAGCTCTCATACTGCCCACCCGGGGCTCGGTTTCCTCCTCTTTAAAGAGTAGGATGGGGCCGCGCGCGGTGGCTCAAGCCTGTAATCCCAGCACTTTGGGAGGCCGAGACGGGCGGATCACCAGGTCAGGAGATCGAGACCATCCTGGCTAACACGGTGAAACCCCGTCTCTACTAAAAAATACAAAAAAAAAAACTAGCCGGGCGAGGTGGCGGGCGCCTGTAGTCCCAGCTACTCGGGAGGCTGAGGCAGGAGAATGGCGTAAACCCGGGAAGCGGAGCTTGCAGTGAGCTGAGAGCCGGCCACTGCACTCCAGCCTGGGCCACAGAGCGAGACTCCGTCTCAAAAAAAAAAAAAAAAAAAAAAAAAGAGTAAGATGGGGCAGGTTCGTCTCTAAAGTGTCTTCAAAGTCTCAACTTCAATGACTATAAATCAAGTTATGTGGGCCGGGCGCGGTGGCTCAAGCCTGTAATCCCAGCACTTTGGGAGGCCGAGATGGGCGGATCACGAGGTCAGGAGATCGAGACCATCCTGGCTAACACATTGAAACCCTGTCTCTACTAAAAAAAAAAAAATACAAAAAACTAGCCGGGCGACGTGGCGGGCGCCTGTAGTGCCAGCTACTCGGGAGGCTGAGGCAGGAGAATGGCGTAAACCCGGGAGGCGGAGCTTGCAGTGAGCTGAGATCCGGCCACTGCACTCCAGCCTGGGCGACAGAGCCAGACTCCGTCTCAAAAAAACAAAAAACAAACAAACAAAAAATCAAGTTATGTGGCAATGTTTTAATAATTATTTTTTAAAAGTAAGTTTAACAAGCACACTGAACCAGCTGACAGATGGTTTTCAGGGGACCTTCGTTGCAAAGAATGTGTTCAGGTGCCTCAACAAACCTTATAAAGTAGGTTAAGTGGTCTGTGCCCCAGAATTAACGACAGACTTGATGTTGACGGGAGAAAGAGTTCAGAAGCACACACAAGCACTCCAACCTGTGAGTCAATCTGCCATCATGACAGCCTAGGTATACAGAACAGTCATGAAATGTGTTTAGAACAGTACCAAAATCAGGCTCACCACTACCTCGAAAAGGAAAGTAAGTTCAAGAGATGCATTTGGTACACAGTAGACTGGGGTGTCATACAATTAAAACAGGCTTTCAAATGCAACGTAAAATCTATTAGCAGTCCTAATATGGTGCAGTACTTCAAAAGATAAGATCAACTCACAACCTTAACTCTACCTGAACAACAGTTGACAGTGTCCCTTCAAAAATGCTGGAAAGAGGTCAGAGAACACGGAAACTATAACGACACCTAAAAACACACCCTGGAAAGCTTAAGACAAAGCCACTGCCGCGGGGCCCTGGAAGCGGACCTCGGGCAAGGCAGGAATATGCCTCCCCAAGGCCATCAGCCGCCTCGGAGGGCGTGCGGGCACCCAACTGCCTCTGCCCTAGGCCTCTCTGCTCCGCAGGATCCCCGAGAGGAACAGCTGCAACGAGGGATGCCTCCTGAGCCCGCTGCCACGCGAACTGCGGGTGGGAGGAGAGCGAGGGGTGCAGCTGAGGCGGAACCGGGACGCTGGGGCAGCCGGACCCAGCCAGCGCTCTCCCGGCGCCACCCACCCAGAGGCGGCACGGCTGGAAGCCCGGTGAAGCCCGGACCCGCGAAGGCCCCGTCGCTCCTCACCTTCAGGGTCCGCAGCACCGAGCTCAACATCAGCTGCTGCGGCGGCCACCGCCCACGCCGTCCGGCAGCGACCAGCGCTGCTGTCCCGACCCAGAGCCCCGCCATTGTTGTCCCCGCAGATCGCCCCTCCGTTGACCTCTCACCAGCCGGAGAGAGGCGGAGAAGAGGAGCGCCTGGGCTTCGACAAATCACGAGCCAGAAATCCGATGCCCCACCCCCTAACTTGAGGGAAGGGGAGCGTGAGTGGTCGGCCAGATCCGCCGGATCCGGCAGACTGGAGACGCGCTAGGACCCGGAAGGCTAGTGGGCTGGCGGCGTGTCAGGTCCCTGGCTGAGCTGGGGGCCACTGGCCAGAGCCGACCCCAGGAGTGAGAGAGGCAGGGACACGCGTGAGTTCCGGCGACCTGCAGCGGGCAAACCCCGTACCTTCCCAGCATCCGCTCAGCAACTCACGTGCATCCAGGCCGGTTAATGTCAGTGAGTCACCTCCTCGCCCTGGCCACCCTGGAGTCCTGAGAATCCGAAGTTCCAGACAAATGCCCAAACTACATTCCTGCCTGTTTGAAAGCGTAAATTGCAAAGCACAAATCCAGGTAAAGTTTTGAACGACTGGGATAACACATGAAAAGTTCTAGGTCTGGAAATCAGAGATCCGAGCTCAAGTCCTACCTCTGCCACTTAATATCTGCGCGTGAGAGAAATTAGCCACAACTAGAGTCAGTCTTTGTTGCTTGCAATCAGAAACCCTTGTTAGTACAACTACTGGCCAGGCGCGGTGACTTACGCCTGTAATCCCAGCACCTTGGGAGGCCGAGGCGGGAGGATAACCTGAGGTCAGGAGTTGGAGACCAGCCCGGCCAACGTGCTGAAACCCCGTCTCTACTAAAAATACAAAAACTAGCTGGGCGTGGTGGCGCACTCCTGTAATCCCAGTTACTCGAGAGGAGGCTGAGACATGAGAATTGCTTGAACCCGGGAGGTGGAGGTTGCAGTGAGCCGAATCATGCCACCACACTCCAGCCTGGGTGACAAAGCAAACTCCGTTTCGAGAAATAAAATAAAAATTAGTACAACTATTAAGGGCCGGGCCTTGTGCAAGAGCCTCAGATTCCCTCTTACTTTAGACTTTACAAGAATCTTAATGGAGTATATATTATTTCCATTTGGAGAAACTGAAGCTGTAGCAGGGTAAAGTCACTCAGCGAGTAAAAGGTCAAACTAGGGTTTGAACCCACATCTGGCTGCCTTGAGGGACTGGGCTCGTGTTTTGCTATATTAGGGAAATTTTAAAATATATACAAAAGAGCAAATAGTACTATGATCACCCAGATACC
Source organism: Rhinopithecus bieti (assembly GCF_001698545.2). Lineage (NCBI taxonomy): Eukaryota > Metazoa > Chordata > Mammalia > Primates > Cercopithecidae > Rhinopithecus > Rhinopithecus bieti. The sequence continues at coordinate 3,175,963 of NW_016803982.1, forward strand.
CATTACACCGCACCAACGAATCAACATTTTGTCAATCTTGTTTCATCTATTCCCCTTTATATTTTTTGCAGGAATATTTAAAAGCAAATCTAAGACATCAGACCATCTCACCTATAAACACATCAGTATTAGGGGTTCCGCTCTTAACTACTTTGCATCTCCTGCAGAGTCGCCTTGAGAGAGTTACAAAGCTAGGAATGACCTAGAGTACGCTACAGCATGGTAAATGCCAAAAGAGAGAGAAATAAAATGGGGATATCAGAAAGGTGACATTTAGTGGAATTTTAAACTGTAAGTATGGACTTTTGTGACAAAATGAAAAGGATTATCAATTTCACAGGACTTCTCTCTTATGTACCTCAGTCTTCATTCATTTTCTTCCTGGGAAACCTGCTTTTCTTTTTTCTTTTTTTGTTTTTGTCTTTTCCCCATGTTTTACCCTTTGAGTTCGTTTTCCTTGGGCCCTATTTGCTTTCCGTGTAGGAGTTCTTTTTGTGAAAGGCGCTTGTAGCGGAAACTGCTTCTCATACTATCCATTCTCCATGCGTTACTTTAATAAGAGTGCTCCTATCGGCCGGGCGCGGTGGCTCACGCCTGTCATCCCAGCACTTTGGGAGGCCGAGACGGGCGGATCACGAGGTCAGGAGATCGAGACCATCCTGGCGAACACGGTGAAACCCCGTCTCTACTAAAATACAAAACTAGCCGGGCGAGGTGGCGGGTGCCTGTAGTCCCCAGCTACTCGGGAGGCTGAGGCAGGAGAATGGCGTAAACCCGGGAGGGGGGGCTTGCAGTGAGCTGAGATCTGGCCACTGCACTCCAGTCCGGGCACCAGAGTGAGACCCCCCCCAAAAAAAAAAAAAAAAATAAGAGTGCTCCTGAGATCTAGCTGGGTACATGGCCACCCAGCGAAAGGCTGCAATAGCCAGCCTCCCTTACAACAAGGGGTAGCGCCATGACTAAGGTCTGGAATGTACGGATTCTTCCCTCCATGCCTTCTTCTTTCTTACCTAAATAAAGATCTACATTTCCCAACTCCCACTGCAGCAAGGGTGCTTACCAAGATTTGGTTACTAAGTTTTGGCCAATAGGACATAAGGACAAGTGACATAGACAACTTTTGCGTTATGCCTTTAAAGGGAAAGGCATGCCTTCCACTTTCCCTTCTCCTCTTTCCAGTTTGCCAGAATGTGGACACAACAGTGGAGGTAAAGTTGTCATCTCAGATGATAAGAAGGAAGTTAGGTGATCCAGAAGGCAAAACAATATACCAGGAGCCTTGAGGTGCCTGATTCTGTGGAGCTGCCATGTCAACCCTGGAACGCTTTGTTCCAATTTTTATGCAAGCAAGTAAAATACTGTATCTTGTTAAGTTACTGCATTGTGTGTGTTTGTTTTGCCTTTGTTACAGCAGCTACATGTGTATCCTAAATGATAGAGCACTGATATTTATCTTTGCCTTTTCCATTTAAAGTTATAGATTGTGGGCCAGGCACGGTGGCTCACGCCTGTAATCCCAGCACTTTGGGAAGCCAAGGCGGGCGGATCACGAGGTCAGGAGATCAAGACCATCCTGGCTAACATGGTGAAACCCCGTCTCTGCTAAAAATACAAAAAAAAATTAGCCAGGCGTGGTGGCCAGTGCCTGTAGTCCCAGCTCCTCGAGAGGCTGAGGCAGAATGGTGTGAACCCGGGAGGCAGAGCTTGCAGTGAGCCAAGATCACGCCACTGCACTCCAGCCCGGGCGACAGCGAAACTCCGTCTCAAAAGAGATAAATAAATAAATAATTTTTTAAATTCAAAAATAAAAATAAAGTTATAGATTGTGACTGGGCGCAGTGGCTCATGCCTGTAATCCCAACAGTTTGGGAGGCCAAGGCAGGCCTCTCAAACCTAAGCATATAAGTATGTGACAAGAATTCCTTCTCAAAGAATTCAACAGTGGAAGACATCCAGGGCAGTGACTAGCAAACTTTCTCTAAAGGGACATATTTTCAGGCTTGGAGCACCACAGACATCTGTTGCGTGTTTGTTCTTTAGCAACTCTTTAATCATGTAAAAAAAAAAAAAAGAAAATTGTAGTTTTGCAGGCCTTATAAAAACAGAGGACTGACCAGATTTGCCCAAGGGTTACTCTGCTCTGGAGTAACACTACGCTAAGTGTGATCCCGGAAACAGTGCCAATCTGCCAACTCTCTGTGATGATTCTGTGATTAAATAAGAACATCTATCTTCTGACTATTTCTTAGGGCTATAATAAGAGAAATGCTACTCTCATTTTCTGTAGTTATTCCAGCAGGGACCAATAACTGACACTTTGAGGTTTGCTACTGGCCTGCAGAAACAGTTTGCATCATGCTGCCGTCAAAGACATGTGTCGTGTTTTATGGGCATCCACCATCATCTGAAAACCTTTCTCATGTTGGGAAATTTCCCATGTGATGAGTTCTTCCAGAGACACGGCCAGAAACTTGCTTTGTCCTCCTTACTTGGAGTTTGGGTGCAGGCAGCGGACCTAGCTGCACTCATAGCTGTGTCTGAAAGAAGAGCAGTGTGGTGAAGCAGTTGCTACACAGAGTCCGTTTCCTAGTGAGGGCAGCAGTGGAGGCTTCCAGCTGTTAGGAGCACCAGTGACAGAGCTTCTGGCATCAAGTACCCACTGCAGAGTCCATGCCAAGCCCTGAAGACCGTGAGGTCTTTGCTGTGGACTTGGAGGAGCAATGGGGTATTTTTTCCTGGCTGTGTAACTTACAGATTGATTCTTAGGCCCTTTGAAGATCTTGTGCATTAATGTTCTTAATTTATTTATTTTTGAGACAGGGTCTTGCTCTGTCACCCATGCTGGAGTGCAGTGGCACGATCTCAGCTCACCGTACCCTCAACCTTCCTGACTCACGTGATCCTCCCATTTCAGCCCCCCAAGTAGCTGGGACTACAGGCATGCACCAACACACCTAATTTTTGTAATTTTTGTAGAGACAGACTTTGCCATATTGGCCAGGCTGGTCTTGAACTCCTGGACTCAAGCAATCCACTGGCTCAGCCTCCCAAAGTACTGGCATTACAGGCACGAGCCACCATATCCAGCCAAGTGAATTTTTTTTTTTTTTTTTTGAGGCGGAGTCTCGCTCTGTGGCCCGGACTGGAGTGCAGTGGCCAGATCTCAGCTCACTGCAAGCTCCGCCTCCCGGGTTTATGCCGTTCTCCTGCCTCAGCCTCCCGAGTAGCTGGGACTACAGGCGCCCGCCACCTCGCCCGGCTAGTTTTTGTATTTTTAGTAGAGACGGGGTTTCACCGTGTTAGCCAGGATGGGCTCGATCTTCTGACCTCGTGATCCGCCCATCTCGGCCTCCCAAAGTGCTGGGATTACAGGCTTGAGCCACCGCGCCCGGCCTCAAGTGAATGTTCTTTAATAAATTCCATTCATATTGGCCGGGCAGGAGAAGATCGAGACCACGGTGAAACCCCGTCTCTACTAAAAATACAAAAAATTAGCCGGGCGTGGTTGTGGGCGCCTGTAGTCCCAGCTACTCGGGAGGCTGAGGCAGGAGAATGGCGAGAATCTGGGAGGCGGGAGAATGGCGAGAATCCGGAAGGCAGAGCTTGCAGTGAGCCGAGATCGCACCACTGCACTCCAGCCTGGGCGACAGAGCGAGACTCCGTCCCAAAAAAAAAATAAAATTTAAAAAAAAATAAATTACATTCGTATTTAAACTAGCTAGATTCCTCTTGTTTGCTGATACATATGCCTACAAATGAATGATATTAGCTTGCTACCCTAAATTATAAATGGTAAACATATATTATTACAAATGACCAGAGAGCTCTCTTCATTCAATAATAATTTATTAGGCCAGGGGCAGTGGCTCACACCTGTAATCCCAGCATTTGGGAGGCGGAGGCTGGTGGATCACCTGAGGTCAGGAGTTCGAGACCAGCCTGACCAACATGGAGAAATCCCGTCTCTACTAAAAATACAAAATTAGCAGGGCATGGTGGTGCATGCCTGTAATCCCAGCTACTCAGGAGGGTGAGGCAGGAAAATCACTTCAACTCAGGAGGCACAGGTTGTGGTGACCTGAGATCGCACGTTGCACTCCAGCCTGGGCAACAAAAGCAAAACTCCGTCTCAAAAGAAAAAAAAAAGAATTTATTGAGTTATTTTGTTGCAGTTAGTGTGATAGAAATACAAAAGTTTGGTCCCTTTTCTCCAAGAGTTTAAAATGTATCCTAAGAGTCCGAAGTAGCATCCTGAAAACAAATGATAAGCATTAAGTTGTGCGCCACTCTACGCAAGCCCACTTCTAAACAGCCCATGGAACGCCTACCATGCCCATAACTTTTTCTCAGTATAGCAGCCACAGGAGATGCCTTAAGCTTTAAGTAGCCATTCTTTGTGTCAAGTAACATTCTCATTCTGGCAACAATTTATTGGCCCGAGAATTTGAACCCAACAATCATGGGGAACAATCTTGGGGAAATTCTTGAATATGATTGAGTCCCCTGGCATCTCTGTGTAACATTTCTTCTCACAGGAACAAGTCAGTAGTAGTTTATGAACACTGATCTTAAGCAAAATATGCCAAGATTCCCCTAACTCATATCTGCATTGAGAGAACAAGTAACATTTGTAAATACTGTTATTTAGGAACGTTTATCGTTAATCTACACTTATTAGAAAGAGTAAGCAAGCAAAAGGATAAACTTGATTATTTGTATCCTAAAAGATTAAAAGAGCTACAAATAATGTATTTCTGGCTCAGATGAAAAGGAGGAGTAGGCTGGGCATGGTGGCTCACACCTGTAATCCCAGCACTTTGGAAGTCCAAGGCAGGCAGATCACCTGAGGTCAGGAGTTTGAGAGCAGCCTGGCCAACATGGTGAAAACCCATCTCTACTGAAAATACAAAAATTAGCCAGGTATAGTGACACATGCCTATAATCCCAGCTACTGAGGAGTCTGAGGCACAAGAATCGCCTGAACCTGGGAGCCTGGGAGGCAGAGGTTACAGTGAGCCTAGATCACGCCACTGCACTCCAGCCTTGGTGGCAGAGTGAGACTCTTGTCTCAAAAAAAAGAGCCAGGTGCAGTGGCTTATGCCTGTAGTCCCAGCACTTTGGGAGGCCACAGCGGGTGGATCACCTGAAGTCAGGAGTTCAAGACCAGCATGGCCAACATGGTGAAACCCCATTACTACTAAAATACAAAAATTAGCCAGGCATGATGGCAGGTGCCTGTAATCCCAGCTACTCAGGAAGCTGAGACAGGAGAATCGCTTGAACCCGGGAGACGGTGGTTGCAGTGAGCCGAGATCATGCCACTGCACTCCAGGCTGGGCAGCTGAGCGAGACTCAGTCTCAAAAATAAATAAATAAATAAATAAGTAAATGAAGGAGGAGTAGACAAAATACTAATTATTAATGTTTATTGAATGCTTACTCTATTCCAGAAACTGGCCATTCTAAGTGACCTGAATGTATTCTTAATCCTCACAGTTCTGTAAGATGGGTACTATTATTATCTCCTCTTACAGATGAGCTGGTTAAACAATTTGCTGAAGGCAAACAGCTAGTAAGTGACAGGGCAGGGATAATGAACCTAGGCAGTGGGCGTTCAGAGCACATATACTCCACTATGCTAAACCACCTCTCTTCAGGTGGCTGCAATTGCAGCTTTTAATATTTTTTCTCAAAAGAAAAAAAAAAAAAAAGACTTGAGGTTAGAATGGAAAAGTGTCAGGAATTAATGGACCTCATTGGCAGGTACACAGTTATTACATTATTCTAAGTTTCTCTGTATATTTCAATCACAATATTAACACAATTTAAGTAAAAGTAAAAATTACGCTGTTTAGCAGAAACAAAGTAATCAGTATGTACATATGAGTCAGGGAAGACTTTTACAGAATAGGAGACACTTGTGCTGGATCTTAAAAAGTAGTCAAAAGATAGGCCAGGTGAGGTGGTTCACACCTGTAATCCCAGTACTTTGGGAGGTCGAGGTGGGAGGACCCCGTGAGCCCAAAAGTTCTAGACCAGACTTGGTAACAAAAGGAGACCCCTTGTCTCTACAAATAAAAAATTTAGCCAAGGATGATGGTACACACCTGTAGTCCCAGCGACTTGAGAGGCTGAGATGGGAGGATTACTTGAGCCCAGTAGATAGGGGCTGCAGTGAACTATGATCACACCACCTGCACTCCTGCCCAGGCAACAGAGCGAGACCTTGTTTCAAAGCAAGCAAACAAACAAACAAAAACAAAGATAGATAAATGGACATTCTGGGTGAAAAGAGAATGCCACGTGCCACATAGCAAGACGTGAAGCTAGCCACATGCATTCCCAAGTTACAAATGGTACCACGTGAGTGGAGAAAATATTAGAGACAAGTCTTCAGGAATAGGCAAGGGCCAGGTCCTAAAGAAAGTGAATACTGTTCTAAAGAGTTTGGAGTTTTTATCTAAGAGGCCAGAGATTACACTGAGGCAAAAGTGGGGCCACATGTGGCACAAAGCTATGTTCAGTGTGTGTGGACGTGTATGTGCAAATTTGAATTAGTTAACTACATATATATCCAAAATATGGCAGCTTTCACATAAAATTTTAAGTTTTCTACTTCTCATGAGAAATCAAAATATTTAACAATACAGGGATACAGTATAATAACTATTTAGATAGCATTTACACTGTATAAGGGCAGCTCACTTTGCCACATCCTGTGCTTTACTCTGATGTAGACACTTGGGGTTTTTGTAGTTTTTTGTTTTTTGTTTTTTTTGAGACTGAGTCTCTCTCTGTTGCCCAGGCTGGAGTGCAGTGGCACCATCTCGACTCACTGCAACCTCCACCTCCCAGGTTCAAGTGATTCTCCTGCCTCAGCCTCTCGAGTAGCTGGGATTATAGGCACGTGCCACCAAGCCCAGCTAATTTTTGTATTTTTAGTACAGACGGAGTTTCACCATGTTGACCAGGCTGGTCTCGAACTCTTGAACTCAGGTGATCTGCCCTCCTCGGCCTCCCAAAGTGCTGGGATTACAAGCATGAGCCACCACGCCATCTGACATTTGTATTTTTTATCCCTGTTCATTCTTTTTGTTTTTTCGGGGGACGAAGTTTCTCTCTTATCACCCAGGCTGGAGTGCAGTGGCGTGATCCCAGCTCACTGCAACCTCCACCTCCCGGGTTCAAGTGACTCTCCTGCCTCAGCCTCCCAAGTAGCTGGGATTACAGTGCATGGCACCACGCCTGGCTAATTTTTGTATTTTTAGTCAAGATAGGGTTTTGCCATTTTGGCCAGGCTGGTCTTGAACTTCTGACTTCAGAAGATTCATCTGCCTCGGCCTCCCAAAGTGCTGGGATTACAGGCATGAGCCACCACACCTGGCCCTAATTGTGTCATTTCTGTTATATTCATTAGCTAACATCTTGTAAAGAAGAAACTTTTCTTTTTTACTCTCCCATCTGTCTCTGTCTGTCACATGCGCGCACACACACACACACCACTGTGGCCTCGGCGCGTTATTTGCTCAATGAGTAACATTCTTTCCATTATTCAGAATTTCCCAAATCTCAAGTAATATAGAAAGGACAAACAGAATTCTCAGACTCTAGTTGAATTTTCAGAAACGCTTGAACTTCCTTGACCCAAACTATTGCCTTTTCTCTTAATGACAGTGAAGTCAACTCCATAGGTAGCCCATTAACTCTCAAAATCCTGGCCTCAGTGTTCCTCCTCTCTTGGCCTTCCAAAGTGTTGGGATTACAAGCGTGAGCCACAGTGCTTGGCCTAGCCCATTGACTCTCAGCCTATTAACTGATACTCAGTTATCTTATCTGCCTGGGAATGTTGCTCCCATTATAGACTCTGTCTTATTATAAGCTGATATAGCCAATATTGCATATGACTGGGGTGATACACTTGGTTTTGTAAAAACTGAGGTAAAATAGGCATAACAAAATTTAGCATTTTAACCATCTTTCAGTGTATGGTCCAGTGGCATTAAGTACATTCACACTGTTGTGCCATTATCACCACTATCCATCCCAAACATTTTTCATCTTGCAAAACTGAAACTCTATCCATTAAACACTAACCCCTCATTTTCCTCCTTCCCCCAGCCTCTTGCAACCACCATCTACTTTCTCTCACTATGAATATGGCTACTCTAGGTACTTCACATAAGTGGAATTGATACACTCCTATCAACAAGTATTTGTTTTATCAAGAAACATGAACACCTTTTCAAAAACATCCTTCAAAACAATCCCAGGCCAGGAACAGTAGCTCACACCTATAATCCCCACACTTTGGGAGACTGAAGCAAGAGAACCACTTGAGGCCAGAAGTTTGAGACCAACCTGAGCAACATAGCAAGACATGATGTGTACAAAAAATTTTTAAAAAACAAAAAATTAGTAGGGCATGGTGACATGCACCTGTAGTCCCAGCAACTGGGGAGGCTGAGATGGGAGGATCACTTGAGGCTGGAAGTTTGAGTACTGTGATCCTGCTACAGTGCTATGATCCTGCTACTGCACTCTGCACTCCAGCCTGGGCACCAGAGCAAAACCCCATCTAAAAAAACAAAAACCAAAAACCATTCACAGCTTAAAATGTAGGGGCTTCCTCTGCTGAAGGACACATCAGAAAAAGACTGCCCTTTACCTCAATGGAAAGGACCTTGTAGGCACTAATTAACAAACACCACAGCAATTGAACTCTAGGGTACTGATCCTTGCATCCTTTCTTTCTTCTTTTTAAGACAGGGCCTTTGTCACTCAGGTTGGAGTGCAGCGATGCAATCATAGCTCACTGTAAGCTCAAATGCCCTGGTTCAAATGATCCACCTCAGCCTCCAAGTAGCTGGGACTACAGGCATGTGCCACCACACCCAGCTAATTTTTTTTTTTTTTTTTTTTTTTTTTTAGAGATGGGGTCTTGCCATGTTGCCCAGGCTGGTCTCAGACACCTGCCCGCAAGTCCTCAAGACATCCTCCCACCTCAGCATCCCAAAGTGCTGGGATTACAGTCATGAGCCGCTGCACCCAGCTATATCCCTGTTTCTTGAGGAAGGATAAATTAGCCATTCTTGAATCAGGAAGACATTGCTACCAGAGACCTCAACTGGAGAATACTGAGGAATCCTCCAGAAGTGGAAAACTGCCAGAAAGGGACAACATCCACTGAAGACCATAGGAACAAGATAATTACTGCATGAAGACAGCCCAAGACCTGAGGACCGTAGAAGATAAGGAGCTGGAGCTATGTGTTTGTCACACTTCAATCTGCATGCAGCCTTTTCATACTTTTTCTAGATATTTTCTTTCATCTTTTTTGGTTTATGGTGTGCTTTGTTGACAGACAGCGTGTTACCTCAACTAGAGTAACTATAAGCAATGATTTCTTAGAGCCAGATAGAACTGGCTTATGAAAATCAATTGTTAAATTGTCAGGAATCTTACCAGATGGTTGTGAAACCACTGGTGGCTTGAAATCAGTCTACAGGAACATGCACACAATGGAAATCAGAAAACAGTTTTATTTGTCCTTACAATGTGTGTCTGGAAAACGTTACTGCCAGTGTTCTATGTTCCAAAGTTATTTGAAGTAATCACTTCCCCTGTGTGATTAGGTTTTATATTCAGGTCTGTTCGTTTGTTTATTTTTGTGTTCAATTGTTTCTGTTTGTGTTTAATTTGATTTTTTCCCATTTGACTTAATTTTGGTTTTTGAATATGTGAGTCATTTACATGATTGAAAAATAAAACTGTATAAAGATACTCAGAGAGTTCTTGCTCTCACCCCTGTTCCCTATTCCCATCTCACCCATCGTCAGAGGTAGCCATTTCCATTTTCAACAATTTCTTGTTTATTATTTCTTTGAAAAAAATAAATACATATGCATAAATATGTGTGTGTGTTTAGATGTGCCCTAGTTTATTCAATCAATCTCCTATTCATGGGTAGTTGTACTGGTTTTCAAGCCATGCTTATTGCAAATAGCATATCTGTATAAGCATATCTTATTTTGCATTTGCGTATCATATCTGTACATCATAGTTTGCATTTGTAGAGGTGTATTAGCTAGATCTCCAGAAGAGTCACTGATTCAAAGGGTAGATGAACATGTAATTTTGTTAAACATTGCCAGATTTCCTTCCAGGGGAGTTGTGCCGTTTTGCAATCCCACCAGCAATGTATGGAAATACCTGTTTCTCCCTGGGCTTACCAACAGCGTATGTTGTAAGCTTTTGGACTTCTGCCTAAGAACTGTGAGGGATCTGAGATTTTTGCCCTCCTTGCAAGGTGAATGCCTTGCCCTGGTGGGCTTGTGTCAGAGCTGAAGAACACTGAGATTAGGAAACCCCCAGTCTTATAAGGAGCTGCTAAAAAACCTATCTAACCTTTGACCTGGAGGAAAATGTTATTTTTATTGTCTTGGTCAGGAGAGGAATCTACCCTCTGTCCCTTCAGAATGTTTGCAGCGCAAAAGACATTGAGAACAGAAGCTGTCACAAGACATATAGAAACACCATGAAGGATTGTCTCCCAACACTGCCAATCTGATAAGGGAAGAATAGTATTTGAATATAAGATGTCCGGTACCTCCTGTGAATACCAAAATCCATGAATGCTCAAGTCCCTTATGTAGAACGTGGTAATATTTGCATATAACCTATGCACATACTCCAGTATACTTTAAATAATCTCTAATTACTTATAATACCTAATATAATATAAATGCTATGCAAATAGTTGATATACTCTATTATTTAGGGAATATTGATAAGAAAAATGTCTGTACATATTCAGTACAAACACAATTTTTTTTTTTCAAATACAGTCGTGCACCCATAAGGATGTTTTAGTCAACAGCTGACTACATATACAATGGTGGCTATACCATATAGCCTATGTGTGTAGTAAGCTATACCATTTAGGTTTGTGTAAGTACACTCTATGATGTTCGCACAATGGTGAAATCGCCTAACAACACTTTTTTTTTGTTTTTGAGACGAAGTCTTGCCCTTGTCCCCCAGGCTGGAGTGCAATGGTGCGATCTTGGCTCACTGTAACCTCTGCCTCCTGGGTTCAAACGATTCTCTTCCTCAGCCTCCCGGAGTAGCTGTGATTACAGGAGTTTGCTACCATGCCCAGCTAATTTTTTTGCATTCTTAGTAGAGATGGTGTTTCACCATGTTGACCAGGCTGGTCTCGAACTCCTGACCTCAGGTGATCTGCTTTCCTCGGCCTCCCAAAGTGCTGGGATTACAGGCGTGAGCCACCGCACCCGGTCGCCTAACAACACATTTTTGAGACTGTATCCCCATCATTTTATTTTATTTTATTTTATTTTTTTTTTTGAGACGGAGTCTTGCTCTGCCGCCCAGGCTGGAGTGCAGTGGCCGGCTCTCAGCTCACTGCAAGCTCCGCCTCCCGGGTTCACGCCATTCTCCTGTCTCAGCCTCCCGAGTAGCTGGGACTACAGGCGCCCGCCTCGTCGCCCGGCTAGTTTTTTGTATTATTTAGTAGAGACGGGGTTTCACCGTATTAGCCAGGATGGTCTGGATCTCCTGACCTCATGATCCGCCCGTCTCGGCCTCCCAAAGTGCTGGGATTACAGGCTTGAGCCACCGCGCCCGGCCGTATCCCCATCATTAAGCAACACATGACTGTCATTTCTATACATGGTTGATTGAATTTACAAATGTGGAATCCATGGATGCCAAGGGCTGACCATATTTTAATTTGCATTTCTTTTATAAGAAGTGATGCTGAGTATTTTTCCAAGTGCTTCACAGACATTTGCCTTTAATCTTCTGTGAACTGTCTCTTAACACTTTTGGCCATTTTCCTACTAGGTTTTTTACTTCAAAAACCTTTTTTTTTTTTTTTTTTTTTTGAGACAGAGTCTCTCTCTGTCGCCCAGGCTGGAGTGCAGTGGTGTGATCTCCATTCACTGCAACCTCTGCCTCCAAGGTTCAAGCGATTCTCCTGCCTCAGCCTCCCAAGTAGCTGGGACTGCAGGCACCCACCACCATACCCAGATAATTTTTGTATGTTTAGTAGAGACAGGGTTTCACTATTTTGGCCAGGCTGGTCTCAAACTCCTGACCTCAAGTGATCCACCTGCCACAGCCTCCCAAAGTGCAGGGATTATAGGTGTGAACCACCATACCTGACCTCTTGAACAGTAAAATCTTTTATACTTAAACAGCTTTATTGAGATATATTACATATGTATGTATATATATACATACATATATCTAGATATAGATATAGATTTTTTTTTCTTAGACACGGAGTGTCAGTCTGTCGCCCAGGCTAGAGTGCAGTGGCATGACCTCTGTTCACTGCAACCTCTGCCTCCCGGGTTCAAGCAGATCTCCTGCCTCAGCCTCCTGAGTAGCTGGGACTACAGGCATGCGCCACCATGGCTGGCTAATTTTTCTATTTTTAGTAGAGACGGTTTCACCATGTTGATCAGGCTGGTCTTGAACTCCTGATCTCATGACCTGCCCGCCTCAGCCTCCCAAAGTGCTGGGATTACAGGCCTGAGTCACTGCGCCTGGCTTATTGAGATATACATACCATTAAGTTCATCCATTTAAAGTATACAATTCAATGGTTTTTAGTATATTTATGAAGCTATGCAACCATTGTTATAGTATAATTTTGGAATATTTTTAACATTCCAAAAAGAAACCCCTTACCTCTCAGTAGTCAGCTCCATTCCTGGCCCTTGCCCCTACCCTACCCAGCCCTATGTGACCACTAGTCTACTCTATCTCTATAGATTTGCCTGTTCTGGACATTTCATACAAATGGTGTCATACAACATGTAGCCTTCCGTGACTGACTCTTTCACTTAGCATATTTTGGAGGTTCTTCCATGGATCATGCATCAATATGCTTCTTTTTTCTACTTATCTATGTATGATGGAAATTAGCTATTTTGTATAATTTAAACTACAAACATTTTCTCCCAGTTTTTCATCTCTTTTGATTTTGCTTATGATATTTTTGCCAAGCAAAAGTCTATCCATATATCGGCCGGGTATGGTGGCTCATGCCTGTAATCCCAGCACTTTGGGAGGCCAAGGTGGGCAGATCACCTGAGGTCAGGAGTTCAAGACCAGCCTGGCGAACTTGGCGAAACCCTGTCTCTACTAAAAGTACAAAAATTAGCCGGCATGGTGGTGGATGCCTGTAATCCCAGCTATTCAAGAGGTTGAGGCAGGAGAATCACTTGAACCTGGAAGGAAGAGGTTGCAATGAGCCGAGATTGCACCATTGCACTCCAGCCTCCATCTCAAAAAAAAAAGCCTATGTGCATATATATATATGTTTGTGCATATATAGATAGATACAGCTGTAGATATAAATGGATAGGTTTGAATTTATCAATCTTTCTCCATGATTTCTGGAATTTTAGTTATAATTAGGAAGCCTTTCTTTTGTCCATATTACAAAGAAATTCATATATGTTTTCTTCTTGAAACTGTTATGTTTTCATTTTTTTGTGCATTGAAATAAGGAATCTGTTTGAAGTACATTCTGATGTAAATCTTTTTTTTTTTTAGACGGAATTTCGCTCGTCGCCCCGGCTGGAGTGCAATGGCGCGAGCTAGGCTCACTGCAACCTCCGCCTCCTGGGTTCAAGTGATTCTCCTGCCTCAGCCTCCCAAGTAGCTGGGATTACAGGCATGAGCCCCCGTGCCTGGTCCTAATGTAAATTAGGGACGTAAACACTCCAGTTGTGCTAATGTCATTATTTAAAAGTGAATCTTGCCAGGCGCAGTGGCTCACACCTGTAATCCCAGAACTTTGGGAGACCAAGGCAGGCAGATTACGAGGTCAGGAGATCGAGACCATCCTGGCTAACACGGGAAAACTCCGTCTCTACTAAAAATACAAAAAAATTAGCTGGGCGTGGTGGCAGGCACCTGTAGTCCCAGCTACTCGGGAGGCTGAGGCAGGAGAATGGTGTGAACCCTGGAGGTGGGCTTGCAGTGAGCCGAGATTGTGCCACTGCACTCCAGCCTGGGCGACAGAGCGAGACTCCATCTCAAAAAAAAAAAACAAGTGAATATTTTCTGGCCTGGCGTCGTGGCTCATGCCTGTAATCTCAGCACTTTGGGAAGCCAAGGTGGGCAAATCACTTGAGGTCAGGAGTTCAAGACCAGCCTGGCCAATATGGTGAAACCTGTCTCTACTAAAAATACAAAAAAATTTGCCAGATGTGGTGATGTGCACCTATATTCCCGGCTGAGGTGAGAGAACTGCTTGAACCTGGGAGATGGAGGTTGCAGTGAGCTGAAATAGTGCTATTGCACTCCAGCCTGGGCAACAGAGCGAGATTCTGTCTCAAAAAATTAAAAAATAAAAAAGTTAATCTTTTCCCCATAATTTATGATCCCACCTTTGTCATATGCTAAATTTCCCTATGTACTTCACAATTATTCCCACTGGTTTGAATGTCTAGCCAGGAACAAACACCACACTGTTTTAATTATTAGATCTTTATAATAAGTTTTAATATGTTGGGCCAGGCACGGTGGCTCANCTCAGCCTCCCAAAGTACTGGGATTACAGGCATGAGCCACCACGCCCAGCACAAACATCTACATTCTACTTGCCCTGATTCTTGTTCACTTCACTGAGGATGTAGCATATGTTTATAATACTGGCTATGATATTATGTAGTTCTCATTGAAACACTGTCTTTAGGAAGCTTTATTGTACAACATCGTGAAGCATAATGCAGGATGGAAAGAGCTTGGAGGGTGAATTTGGGGATACAGTATACAATAGGATTCTGGAGTTAAATTGTTTTTTGACTCAATCCAGAGACTTCTGATGGGCATCCCGCTCTCCCCAGTGAGGTGATTCCAGGAGTCAGAGGAGAAACAATGACCATCAGGCCAAGAGTCTCACAAAGGCAAATGCAGGATTTCCCTGATACCCATCGGAGCACTTTCCCATGCAGGATTTCCCTGATACCCATCGGAGCACTTTCCCATGCAGGATTTCCCTGATACCCATCGGAGCACTTTCCCATACGAGATAGCTGCACTCAGGCTTACTCCAGCCTTCACTTTAAAACCTACTAGAATCATAGTAGGAAAAACAGAGAAGAATAGGGGGACAGGAAACAGCCTATTTATTTCCTCAAATCCTTTCAGCTTTGCTTCGCCTTAGAGAACAATGAGGCTTATTAAATAGGGCCAGCAGCAATCTTGAGTAATTATTCAGCCATCTTCTCTGTTGACTCCTCAGCCTACTCTGCGACCCTCAAGTTACCCACAGCTTAGCTAAAATAAAAGACTTCTTGCAGGTTTCTCATGCTTTGAATGTTTCCTAGTACACTTGTTCCCTCTTGAAA
The DNA here is from genome assembly GCF_001698545.2 of Rhinopithecus bieti. Lineage (NCBI taxonomy): Eukaryota > Metazoa > Chordata > Mammalia > Primates > Cercopithecidae > Rhinopithecus > Rhinopithecus bieti. The sequence goes on from NW_016803982.1 coordinate 3,191,349, forward strand.
TGTACCAGAACATCCACACAACAGGGTACTATATACCTGTAAAAAGGAATGCGGAAAATCTTTGTATATAACTGTGCAGTGATTTCCAGGATATATTGTTCAGAGAAAAAAAAAAAATCATGCTATAGAAAAATGTGTACAGTTTGCTACTATTTAAGAAAAAAGGAATAGAGATATATACAGAGATGCTTGTACTGAAAGTAAACAATGGAAACAGTACGCAGCCCTGGTCTCTGCTCACATACCCACAGAGCCCGCAGTTCCACTGTACCATGTGTGGCATTTGGGCCCTCTTTGGCAGCAATGATTGCCTCTCTGGTCAGCATCTGAGTGCTATGAAGATCACACACAGGGGTCCAGATGCATTTCTTCCTGAGAATGTCAATGGATACATCAGCTGCTGCTTTGGATTTCGCCAGTTGGTGGTAGTTGACCAGCTGTTTGGAATGCAGCCAAGTCAAGTGAGGAAATATATTTATTTGTGGCTCTGTTGCAGTGGTGAAATTTACAACCCCAACAAGGTATAATACCATTTTGAATTTGAGTACAAGGCCAGAGTGGATGGTGAGATAATCCTTCATCTTTATGACAAAGGAGGGACTGGGCAGAAAATTTGTATGTTGGGTTGAGTGTTTGCATTTATTTCATTAAATGCTGTCAATAAGAAAGTATTCCTGGGCAGAGACACCTACCTAGAGAGTCATCATTGTAGAGATTAACCTCTGCATGCCCTCTATAACAGTGTGGAGAAACAGTTTTGAGATAGAAACTATGAAGAGTAACCTCTGGATTCCTTTTGACAGTGCTATTAAGAAATGACTAATGACAGAGAAAAGGCTTGGATTCCAGCTTTGTTGCTGCCACTCTATTGATGCAGGTGAAAGAGGCCCAAGTGTAAGACACTCTCTAGACATTTGCAATCGGCATGGAAAACAGTCCCAATGTACTGGCTGCTAGAAAGGTGGAAAATCATATTGAAAGTGAACACCACTCTGAGGAAGGCATTCAGGTCCTGGATGAAGTAATATTTTCCTTGGCAATTTAAGACATAACAATAGTTCACACTTCAGTAGGTAGGTATTTAATTTCCAAGTATATTTGGAAGAACACAGATAGCATAGTGATCTTCTCTAGAGAAGGTTCAGATGAAATTACACAGGGTTACATATATTTTTACAAGACTCCTCCTCAGGAAAAAGCCAAGGAGCAGAGTCAGGGGCTTCTGAGGGACTCTTTGTTTGATGTACTGTGTGCAGATTGAACTGCTGCTGCCTGTGACCTTGAACTGAGAGTCTAATTCCTGGATCATCTATTTTCCTCTTGTTGCCTCTGGCACTAGAAATAAGAATCCTGAAGAATGGGATAGGAAAACATCTCCTGATAAAGATATTTGAGTACTATACCTGATACCTAAAAAAATTCTCTAGCCAAAAGAAGCCTTCAGTGATGGGATAACCTCAGTTAAGAATTTCTGTTTTAGGGTTTTACAGGAATATACTGAACATTAGGTTGATGATATAATGATGGCAACTGCAACACAAAAATTTTCCTTCAGTATTCTTAACACTAAATAAGGCTATTACAGCAATCTACAAATTCAATGCAATTCCCATCAAAATACCACCATCATTCTTCACAGAACTAGAAAAAAAAACAAACCCTAAAATTCTTGTGGAACCAAAAAAGAGCCCACATAGCCAAAGCAAGACTAAGCAAAAAGAACAAATCTGGAGGCATCACTTTACCTGATTTCAAACTATACTATAGCACTAGAGTCACCAAAACAGCATGGTATTGGTATAAATATAGGCACATAGACCATTGGAACAGAATAGAGTACCCAGAAATAAACCCAAATACTTACAGCCAACTCACCTTCAACAAAGCAAACAAAAACGTAAAGCGGGGAAAGGACACCCTATTCAACAAATGGTGCTGGGAGAATTGGCAAGTCACACGTAGGAGAATGAAACTGGATTCTCATCTCTCACTTTATACAAAAATCAACTCAAGATATATCAAGGACTTAAATCTAAAATCTGAAAATATAAAAATTCTACAAGATTTAAGAAAATGTGGCACATATACACCATGGAATACTATGCAGCCATAAAAAAGGATGAGTTCATGTCCTCTGTAGGGACATGGATGAAGCTGGAAACCATCATTCTGAGCAAACTATCGCAAGGACAGAAAACCAAACACTGCATGTTCTCACTCATAGGTGGGAACTGAACAATGAGAACACTTGGACACAGGGTGGGGAACATCACACACTGGGGCCTGTCGTGGGGTTGGGGGAGGCGGGAGGGAAAGCATTAGGAGATATACCTAATGTAAATGACCAGTTAACGGGTGCAGCACACCAACATGGCACATGTATAGATATGTAACAAACCTGCACATTGTGCATATGTACCCTAGAACTTAAAGTATAATAATAAAAAATTTAAAACAAAAAAGAAAAGGAGGAATAAGAAGATAGGATTAAAAAGAGGTGTGAAGCCAGGTGCAGTGGCTAACACCTGTAATCCCAGCACTTTGGGAGGCCGAGGCAGGTGGATCACTTGAGGCCAGGAGTTAGAGACCAGCCTGGCCAACATGGTAAAAACCCATTTCTACTAAATGTATAAAAACTGGACAGGCATGGTGGTGCTTGCCTGTAATCCCAGCTACTTGGGAGTCTGAAGCATGAGAATTACTTGGACTTGGAAGGCAGAGGTTACAGTGAGCCGAGATTGTGCCACTGCACTTCAGTCTAGGCAATAGAGTGAGACTCTCTCTCAAAAAAAAAAAAAAAAAACACTGGCTTGGGCAAGGAGTTCATGACCAAGAACCCAAAAGCAAATGCAATAAAAACAAAGACAAATAGGTGGGACTTAATCCAACTAAAGAGCAAAAGCTCCCATCTGCAAAGTAAACAGACAGCCCACAGAGTGGGAGAAAATCTGACAAAGGAATAATATCCAGAATCTACACGAACTCAAACAAATTAGCAAGAAAAAAACAAACAATCCCATCAAAAAGTGGGCTAAGGACATGAATAGACAATTCTCAAAAGAAGATATACAAGGCCGGGTGCGGTGGCTCAAGCCTGTAATCCCAGCACTTTGGGAGGCCAAGACCGGCGGATCACGAGGTCAGGGGATCGACACCATCCTGGCTAACCCGGTGAAACCCCGTCTCTACTAAAAATACAAAAAATAGCCGGGCAAGGTGGCGGGCACTTGTAGTCCCAGCTACTCCGGAGGCTGAGGCAGGAGAATGGCGTGAACCCGGGAGGCGGAGCTTGCAGTGAGCTGAGATCTGGCCACTGCACTCCAGCCCGGGCGATAGAGCAAGACTCTGTCTCAAAAAAACAAAAAACAAAAAAAACAAAAAAAAAAAGAAGATATACAAATGGTCAGCAAACATGAAAAAATGCTCAGCAGCACTAATGACCAGGGAAATGCAAATCCACACCACAATGCGATACCACCTTATTCCCACAAGAATGGCCATAATCAAAAAATAAAAAAATAATGGATGTCAGCATGGATGTGGTGAAAAGGGAACACTACTACACTGCTGGTGTGAATGTAAATTAGTAAAACCACTATGCAAAACAGTGTGCAGATTCCTTAAAGAACTAAAACTAGAATTATCATTTGATCCAGCAATCCCACTACTGGGTATCTACCCAGAGGAAAAGAAGTCATTACACGAAAAAGATAATTGCACACACGTTTACAACAGCACAATTCACAATTTCAAAAATGTGGAACCAGACCAAATACCCATCAGTCAACAAATGGATAAAGAAACTGTGATATGTGGCCAGGTGCAGTGGCTCACACCTGTAATCCCAGCACTTTGGGAGGCCAAGGCAGGTGGATCACCTGAGGTTGGGAGTTCGAGACCAGACTGACTAACATGGAGAAACCCCATCTCTACTAAAAATACAAAAAATTAGCCAGGTGCTGTGAGATATATATATATAACATCATATATGTATATAATGGAATACTACTCAGTCATAAAAAAGAATGAATTAATGGCATTCACAGCAACCTGGTTGGGATTGGAGACTATGATTCTAAGTAAAGTAACTCAGGATTGGAAAACCAAACATCGTATGTTCTCACTCATAAGTGGGAGCTAAGCTATGAGAATGCAAAGGCAGAAGAATTATACAATAAATTTTGAAGACTTGGGGAAAGTATGGGGAGGGGGTGAGGGATAAAAGACTACAAATTGGGTTCACTGTATACTGCTTGGCGCACCAAAATCTCACAAATCACCACTAAAGAACTTAATCATGTAACCAAACACCACCTGTTCCCCAAAAACCTATGGAAACAAAAAATTTAAAAATATATATATATATAGATTAAAGGCAAAAATAAATAAATTAATTAACCCACCTAAAAAAGAAAGTCATGCTCACAGTTATTTATTTCAGGATGTTTGTATCAGAAAAGTATGGAAATACATAGAAACAATACAAATATCCTTTAGTAAGGAACTGGTTATACAATTATAAAGCCACGTGTTGGCATACTGTGCCACTGTAAGCAGAAATTAGGCCAGGGATGGTCGTGTGGGCCTGTAGACCCAGCCAGGAGTTGGAGGCTGTGCTGTGCCATGATTGTGCCTGTGAAGAGGCAATGTACTCTGTCCTGGGAAACACAGCCAGACCAACCCCACTTCAAAAAAGAGAGGGGGAGAGAGAGAGAGAGAGAGAGAGAGAGAGAGAGAGAAAGGAAGAAAGGAGAGAAGGAAAGAAAGAAAGGAGAAAGAGAGAGAAAGAAAGGAGAAAGAGAGAGAGAAAGAAAGAGAGAGAGAAATTACAACTATCACTTTATTATCATGAAGTAATCTCCATAGAAGGATAAAAGAATCATGTTTTATTGTTGTTGTTTTGGTTTGGTTTAATTTTATTTATTTATTTATTTATTTATTTATATTTTTTTGAGACGGAGTATTGCTCTGTCGCCCAGGCTGGAGTGCACTGGTGCGATCTCGACTCACTGCAAACTCCACCTCCTGGGTTCACACCCTTCTCCTGCCTCAAGCCTCCCGAGTAGCTGGGACTACAGGCGCCTGCCACCATATCCGGCTAATTTTTTGTATTTTTAGTAGAGACAGGGTTTCACCATGTTAGCCAAGATGGTCTCGATCTCCTGACCTCGTGATCCACCCGTCTTGGCCTCCCAAAGTGCTAGGATTACAGACGTGAGCCTCCGTGCACGGCCTAATTTTATTTTTTTAACCATGAGATCCCTTTATTGAACATCTTGTTTTGGTCAGTTTCATTGGGTGAATTTTTATAGGAATCTTGATAGGTCCTCCCCAGTAAATTGCCATAAAGCCTTATTCAAGCCAGTCCAGCTTTCAGAACAAGTAGATTCCTGGAATAAGGAGTAAAGACCGTATTTATAGCTTAAAGTTTTATATCCCACTTCTTTTTTTTTTTTTTTTTTTTTTGAAATGAAGTCTCGCTCTTGTCCCCTAGGCTGGAATGCAATGGCATGATCTCGGCTCACTGCAACTTCCGCCTCCTGGGTTCAAGCGATTTTCCTGCCTCAGTCTCCCGAGTAGCTGGGATTACAGGCCAGTTAATTTTGTATTTTTAGTAGAGATGGGGTTTCACTATGTTGGTCAGACTGGGCTCAAACCCCTGACCTCAGGTGATCACCCTCCTTGGCCTCCCAAATTGCTGGGATTACCGGCTTGAGCCACCCGCCCTGCAGACTCACCTTTCTTATGCAAACCAACCAACCAAAGCACATATTTGCAACCACTTTAACTTACTCTTGGACACCAAGTGAACATTTCCCCTGCTCTAAATCGGGGCCAGGTGCCAGATGATCAGAGACCAATTCTGTGACCCTGAGCCAACTGAAATGATTTTAAGCTATACAATCCTAAATTTGCTCAAATTTGCCTATGCCCTGCCTCGTCCCTTCCTTTCCATAGAAATGACAATAAAAGCTCTGGGCCACACTTCTCTTCTTTGCTCCTTCTGCCTCCTGACCAATCCTGGTACTTCCCCATGTGGCCCTGTGTGTCATGGTGTGGCCCCTTCTCTTCGGGAACTGTATGTAATAAGACTTCTTGCAGGGTGTGGTGGCTCATGCCTGTAATCCCAGCACTTTGGGAGGCCAAGGTGGGGGGATCATGAGGTCAGGAGATCGAGAATGTCTTAGCTAACACAGTGAAACCCTGTCTCTACTAAACGTACAAAAAATTAGCCGGGCGTGGTAGCACATGCCTGTAGTCCCAGCTACTTGAGAGGCTGAGGCAGGAGAATCTCTTGAACCCAGAAGGCAGAGGTTGCAGTGAGCCGAGATCGTGTCACTGCACTCCAGCCTGGGTTGCAGGGTGAGACTCCATCTCAAAAAAAAAAAAAAAAAAGGTCAGGAGATAGAGACCATCCTGGCCAACATGGTGAAGCCCCGTCTCTACTAAAAATACAAAAATTAGCTGGGCCTGGAGGCACATTCCTATGGTCCCAGCTATTCAGGAGGCTGAGGCAGGAGAATCACGTGAACCTGGGAGGCAGAGGTTGCAGTGAGCCGAGATTGCGCCACTGCACTCTAGGCTGGAGTTTGAGACTCTGTCTCAAAAAAAAGCCTTCTTTCAATGGCATTGTCCTCTCTGTATCATCACTCAGTCACCTCTATAAATTAAAACCCAGGTACAATTAAAACAAACAGTAAATCATAAAATATTTTTCAGTAGTTAATTATGGGAGAGGGAAAGAATAAGGTGAGGGTAGCTGGAATAGAAGGTAGACTTCACTGACATAACTTGTTCCAGAGATTTTACTTTGTAAGCAAGTACACGTTTTATATAATCATTAAGAAAAATTGAATTTTAAGGGGAAATTTCCCAAAATAAAATCAAAGAGTACTTAATGCATATCCAGTTGTGGCATAACCACACATAAAAACCATTCCAAATGACTTCATAACAGAAAGTGTTCACTGTACATCAATAAAGGGAAATATCCTAAAGATTAAAGATTGCAAAAAATAAAAGCTTAAACTGATTTCAATAATCATATTATTAGCAGCAGTATTGGTATTATCATTCTGAGACTGCTGTGTGCACATTTTGGAATGAGAATGAATAATTTTGTAAGATACCAATTCTATTATTCCTATAATCTTGAATTTAGCTTGTAAATATTTGTATTAGTCTGCTATATACCTAATTATGCTGCATAACAAACCACTCTAAACATCAATGACTTATAACCCTAAGCATTTATTTCTCATTCATATATCTGTGCTTCTGCTTTAAGCTACATTCTACAGGTTGACTGGCATTTGAACAATTTAGGCTAGGCTCAGCTGGGCTTAGCTCCAGATTGCAGGTTTGATTCAGGTCTACAAGATGTATCTTTCATTATTCTGAAAGCAATAGGCTACTTGTGGCACGTTCTTCTCATGGCAATGACAGAGGTAGAAGAGGGCAAGCCCATATGCACAAGCACATTACCAACCTTTGCAGCCATATGTGCTAATATACCATTGGTCAAAGCAAGTCACATGTTCAAGCCCTAAGTCAATGGTTGTCATGATGAGATGAAAAAGTCTCAGGGCAAAGCCTAATGTCAATAGGAAGGGGTGGTATACTATTTTCAGGGAGGTGATGGGGATGGAGGATTATTTTCTTTTCTTTTTTTTTTTTTTGAGACGGAGTTTCGCTCTTGTTCCCCAGGCTGGAGCGCAATGGCGTTATCTCGGCTCACTGCAACCTCTGCCTTCTGGGTTTAAGAGATTCTCCTGCCTCAGCTTCCCGAGTAGCTAGGACTACAGGCATGCGCCACCACACCTGGCTAATTTTTTGTATTTTTAGTAGAGGCGGGGTTTTTCCATGTTGGTCAGGCTGGCCTCAAACTCCCGACCTCAGGTGATCTGCCTGCCTCGGCCTCCGAAAGTGCTGGGATTACAAGCATGAGCCACCACACCAGAATTTTCTTAAAAAAAACCATAATACCAATATGAACTTGTAATATATTTTATTTAAAAAAAATCCTTTTCTCTGTCCACCTAAAGTGTCTAGAATCAAAAATATCTCAGTAGCTATAAGTACTCCTGGCACCTGAAGGAGTTCAGAATATCCCACTGCAAAATATGCCATGCTGGCACGTTGACTGTTTTGAGTTAAAAACAATAAACAGCAGATACAAGGACATTCTGATCTCCTTTTTTTTTTTTTTTTTTGAGATGGAGTCTCACTCTGTCACCTAGGATGGAGTACAGTGTCACAATCTTGGCTCATTGCAACCTCCACCTCCCAGGTTCAGGCAATTCTCCTGCCTCAGCCTCCCAAGTAGCTAGGATTACAGGTGTGTACCACCACACTCAGCTCATTTTTTGTATTTTTAGTAGAGACGGGGTTTCACAATGTTGACCAGGCTGGTCTGAACTCCTGAGTTCAAGTGATCCACCTGCCTTGGCCTCCCAGAGTGCTGGGATTATAGGCGTGAGCCACCGCACCGGGCCTGATCGTCCTTCTTTTTCTTAAAAACAAGAGATGAGGCCGGGCGCGGTGGCTCAAGCCTGTAATCCCAGCACTCTGGGAGGCCGAGACGGGCGGATCACAAGGTCAGGAGATCGAGACCATCCTGGCTAACCCGGTGAAACCCCGTCTCTACTAAAAAAATATAAAAAACTAGCCGGGCGAGGTGGCGGGTGCCTGTAGTCCCAGCTACTCGGGAGGCGGAGGCAGGAGAATGGCGTAAACCCGGGAGGCGGAGCTTGCAGTGAGCTGAGATCTGGCCACTGCACTCCAGCCCGGGCGACAGAGCAAGACTCCGTCTCAAAAAAAAAAAAAAAAACAAAAAACAAAAAAACAAGAGATGAAATTACCATGTGAGAGCTGCTCTCCCTATACTGGGAGAAAAGAAGCATTCTTATCATCAAGGATGGGAGGTTGAGACTGAGAAAATCCTGTACAAACAGATGTTATTAAAATAATTGTTATCTTCCTTTAGCCTCCACATACATTTTCATTACTTTTCCATAATTGTTTAATGTTGTATTAAATTATTTAGGTTTTATCAGTTCTTTCGGTTTAACATCCTTATGAGGGCTCCTCTGTCACAGAAAACTTACAGTAAATAAATTTGTATGTTTCTGTTTTGTTAGTCTATCTAATGCCAAATTAATTATCAGGCCTGACGAGAGACCCCAAAAGAGCAGAGGTAATGTTTTACCTCCCCTACGCACCCATTATTGTCTCTAAATATCGTTTCCAATTAAAAGGAATCAGAGAGCTTTGAGGAAATGGCTGAATCCAGGTCTGGGGCAGAAAAAGTGAAAAATGAATTTGGAAAATTTTATCCCATCAGAGAGCAAGTAAGCTATCAGAGATTACTAGGAATGTGTCAAAAGGATTTAGGAACCAACCTGAAGAGGCACTCACTGGCCAAATATGGAACAATTTGAATATCAATAAGAATAAAAACTGTGGCCGGGCGCGGTGGCTCACACCTGTAATCCCAGCACTTTGGGAGGCTGAGGTGGGTGGATCACCTGAGGTTGGGAGTTCGAGACCAGCCTGACTAACATGGAGAAACCTCGTCTCTACTAAAAATAAAAATTAGCTGGGTGTGGTGGCTCATGCCTGTAATCCCAGTTACTTGGGAGGCTGAGGTGGGAGAAGCATTTGAACCTGGGAGGTAGAGGCTGTGGTGAGCTGAGACTGCGCGCCGTTACACTCCAGCCTGGGCAACAAGAGCTCAACTCCGTCTCAAACAAACAAACAAAAAGAATAATAACTGCAATGGATTGAAGCATATTAATGATATTTAAATACATTAAATAATGAGACTTTAAATATTGGTCATTGTTGGAGGATGCTAGGGAACCAACTCATCCTTTTGAAAACTGGTAAATAAAGGGAAATAAGCATATATCCTGTCTTTCCTGTATGTACTCTATCATTAGTAAACAAATATTAGAGAATAGGAAGTTTCTCTTTATGTATATTGCAGCTAACACGTGAAGATGGAATAATTGAATTTGATATCATCATTTTTCTTTTTTTTTTTTTTTTTT
>NW_016803982.1:3201652-3218849 GCF_001698545.2 Rhinopithecus bieti
TTTGATATCATCATTTTCAAACGGTAATGATTAAATATCATTTATGACTCCTAACATCACAAAGAAAGAGATAACCAAATATCATGGGCCTCCTGATAGAAGAATACAACACTGCCTATGAAGTAGTCGTCCCCCCAAACCCCCCGAAAATTTGAACCTGAATCTCATCAAGCCTCTAGATCCAATATGCCAGAAATGTGGAGGAGAGAAACATTAAATGACATCATATGAAGGCAATAGCAAAATCCAAATAATGGAAAACTACAGGAGGAACAACTGATTTTCTTTAATACATAAATTGCAAGAATAAAACAAAGATAGAGGCTGGGCGCGGTGGCTCACACCTGTAATCCCAGCACTTTGGGAGGCCAAGGCGGGCAGATCATGAGGTCAGGAGTTCAAGACCAGCCTGACCAACATGGTGAAATCCCATCTCTCCTAAAAATACAAAAATTAGCTGGGCGTGGTGGTGCTTGCCTGTAATCCCAGCTACTCAGGAGACCGAAGCAGGAGAATTGCTTGAACCCGGGAGGCAGAGGTGGCAGTGAGCCGAGATCGAGCCATTGCACTCTAGCTTAGGGGACAGCAAAACTCCATCTCAAAAAAAAAAAGAGAACTGACAATACAAATGTTGGAGAGGATGTGGAGCAATGAGAACACTCACATATTGCTGATGCGAGTGTAAAATAGTACAATCATTTTGAAAGCTCTTCGGTAGCTTCTTAAAAAGTTGAATATAGGCCGGGCACGGTGGCTCAAGCCTATAATCCCAGCACTTTGGGAGGCCAAGAGGCCAAGGCGGGTGGATCATGAGGTCAGGAGATCAAGACCATCCTGGCTAATATGGTGAAACTCCATCTCTACTAAAAATACAAAAAATTAGCCAGGTGTGGTGGCGGGCACCTGTAGTCCCAGCAATTCGAGAGGCTAAGGCAGGAGAATGGCGTGAACCCAGGAGGCGGGGCTTGCAGTGAGCTGAGGTCGCGCCACTGCACTACAGCCTGGGAGACAGAGCAAGACTCTGCCAAAAAAAAAAAAAAGTTGAATATAAATCAGGCAAAGTGACCAGGCACGGTGGCTCATGCTTGTAACCCCAGCACTTTGGGAGGCCAAGGCACACAGATCACTTGAGGTCAGGAGTTTGAGACCAGCCTGGCCAACGTGGCGAAAACCGCCTCTACTAGAAATACAAAAATTAGCCGGGTGTGGTGGCATGTGCCTGTAATCCTAGCTACTCAGGAGGCAGAGGTAGGAGAATCGCTTGAACCTGGGAGGCGGAGGTTGCAGTGAGCTGAGATTGCACCTCTGTACTCCAGTCTGGGTGACAGAGCCAGACTCTGTCTCAAAAAATAAAAATAAATTTAAAAATAAATAAATTAGGCATGGTGGCTCCCTCGCACCTGTAATCCCAGCTACTTGAGAGGCTGAGAGGGAAGGATCACTTGAGCCCAGGAATTCCAGGCTGCAGTGAGCCATGATCATACCACAGCACTTCACTCTGGGCAAGAGAGCAAGACCCCATCTCTAAAAAAAAAAAAAAGTTGACTATACATGTACCCTATGACCCAGCAAATCCACCTCTAGGTGTTTATCCAACAGAAATAAAAACAAGAATGTTCTAGGCATCTGTATTAAAAAAACTGGGAAAACCCAGCTATAGAAATTACATTACTGGTTGCTTATAGAAGGACTGACTGGGAAGAGGCATGAGGGAACTTTGTGGCCCGATAGAAATGTTCTATATATGGAAATGTATTCATCAAGACTAAGTGACAAAAAAACAAAACCAAAAACACCACCTGATGCAATAGTGTACTTGAGATCTGAGCATTTCACTCCATGTTAAATACATCTCAGTCTTTTTTTTTTTTTTTTTTTTTTTTTTTTTTTTTTTGAGACCAAGTCTCACTCTGTCACCCAGGCTGGAGTGCAGTGGCTCAATTCTGGCTCACTGCAACCTCTGCCTCCGAGTTCAAGCGATTCTCCTGCCTTGGCCTCCCTAGTAGCTGGGATTACAGGTGTGTGCCACCACACCCAGCTAATTTTGTGTATTTAGTAGAGATGGGGTTTCACCATGTTAGTCAGGCTGATATTGAACTCCTGACCTCTGGTGATCCACCCTCCTCAGCCTCCCAAAGTGCTGGTGTGAGCCACTGTGCCCAGCCATCTCAGTCTTTTAAAAGGTGTTCACACATGTGCACACACACACATACACACACACATTAAAAAAGAGACTCAGAAGACAATCATACTGTGTAGACTTTCCCTGGATCCTGATTGAAACATTCCGATTTTTTAAATTTATCACATTTATGAGACAATTGGAAATTTGAACAGTGATTGGAATTTGATAACATTAAGGAGTTACCATTATTTTAGCTATGATAACTGTATTGAGGTGATTATATAAAATAAAGGCTTTGCAGGAAGGACAATGAAGATCCAGAGCCACAGGCTGCCCCTGTGCAGCAGGAAGTAGCAAGAGACCAGTGCCCCAGCAGAGCCTGCCTGTCTGGCTCATCTACCATTACAGAGACATCTCTGTCCATGGGGCTGAGATACCCTAACCTTTCCCCACGCTAAAGCTGCAGGGTATTGAGGTACTGGCCAGATGTCTTCCCACAAAGGATCTGTGGTGGCATGGGGCAATGGGGCTCCTGCCAGTAACAGGGAAACTGACATGGTGGAACTAGCTGAACTGGGACCCCTACTACAAGAGAAGGATGGATGGGTTATCACCAACCCAACCAAAGCTGAAGAAGTGCAAACATGTCCAATGCCTCAGGAAAAGGAGGAGAAGGCGAAGCTACTGATGCACTGTACTTCCACTATGCCACGGAGGAGATGGAGGAGTTTCTGTACAAGGTCTGGGAGGGACACTGGAGGGCCATCCCATATGATGTCGTCCCTGACTGAAGGACAATGACTACCTGCTACATGGCCATAGACCATCCATGCCTTCCTTTTGGGCTTGCTTCAAGAGCATCTTCCACATCCATGTGAAAACAGGCATCATCTGGACCCATCTGCTTGGTTTCATGCTGTTTCTCTTTTGGGGATCTTGACCATGCTCAGACCAAATATGTACTTCACGGACCCTCTACAGGAGAAAGTGGTCTGGGGACGTCCTTTGTGGGTGTAGTGCTCTGCCTCAGCTCCTCCTGGCTATTCCACACTGACCATTGTCATTCAGAGAAAGTCTCTTAGACTTTTTCCAAACTGAACTACTCAGCAATTGCTCTAGTGATTACGGGGAGCTCTGTCCCCTGCTCTGTTACTCCTTCCACTGTTCCCTACAGTCAAGCTTATCTGCCTCTTCTTTGTCTGTGTTCTGGGCATTTCTGCCATCACGGTGGCACAGTGGGACCGGTTTCCACTCCTAAGCACCAGCAGACACAGCAGGAGCATTCCTGAGATTTGACTTGAGTGTTATTGTGCCTGTCATGCATTTTCCTATCACTGAAGCTTTGTCAGGGCCAGCGCCATGGGCTGGATGGGCTGGTCCTTCCTCACAGCTGTGATGTACAGCTGGCCTTTATGCTGCTCGAATTCCTGAATGCTTCTTTCCTGGAAAATCTGACATATGGTTCCAGTCTCATCAGATTCCCCATGTCCTGGTGGTGGCAGCATCCTTTGTCCACTTCTCCGGGGTCTCCAACCTTCAGGAATTCCATTATGGCCTAGAAAGTGGCTGTACTGATGACTTCCTTCTCTGAGCTTTCCCACCTGAGGGGTGGAGGAGGAATTTCTCAAGTGCTTTTAAAAATAACTTCCGGCAGGCACAGTGGCTCACGCCTGTAATCCCAGTTCTTTGGGAGGCCAAAGTGAGAGGGTGCTTGAGCACAGGAGTTTGAGGCTACAGTGAGCTATGATCATGTCACCGCAGTCCAGCTTGGACAACAGAGACCCTGTCTCTGTAAAAAAATAAAATTCAAAATGAAAATACCTTCTTCACTGAAGTAAGGGGAAAGAGTCTGAGTTGTCTGGAGGAAACCTCTTAGAGAATTCAACATCAACCAACTTTCAGCCCCCTTCTACATTCACTAGGCACTGAACTTTCCATTTCCACTCCCCTAGCCCGGGAGGGGAATGGTCAAACCTACCCATCTCTTCCCTCAACAGTCTTCCCCCTCAACAAGGCAACCATGGGCCCTCACAGAGACAGTACTTTGAAACTCATGTTGAGATTTTACCCTCTCCTCCAACCATTTTGGAAAAAATTATGAAATTATGGACTGCAACTTTTCAATTTTGTCTCTCTCTCTCTCTCTTTTTTTTTTTTTTGAGACAGAGTCTTGTTCTGTCACCCAGGCTGGATTGCAGTGGTGCAATCTCAGCTCACTGAAAGCTCTGCCTCCCGGGTTCATGCCATTCTCCTTCCTCAGCCTCAGGCGACTGCCACCACACCCGGCTAATTTTTTGTATTTTTAGTCGAAACGGGGTTTCACTGTGTTAGCCAGGATGGTCTCTATCTCCTGACCTCATAATCCACCCACCTTAGCCTCCCAAAGAGCTGGGATTACAGGCGTGAGCCACCACGCCTGGCCTCTTTTTTTTTTTTTTTTTGAGACAGAGTTTTGCTCTTGTTGCCCAGGCTGGCGTGCACTGCAGCCTCCGCCTCCCGGGTTCAAGCAATTCTCCTGCCTCAGCCTCCCGAGTAGCTGGGATTACAGGCACCCATCATCATGCCCAGTTAACTTTTTGTATTTCTAGTAGAGACAGGGTTTCATCATTTTGACTAGGCTGGTCTTGAACTCCTGACCTTAGGTGATCTGCCTGTCTCGGCCTTCCAAAGGGCTGGGATTACAGGTGTGAGCCACCGTGCCTGGCCTAATCTTTGTATTATTAGTAGAGATGGGTTTTACCATGTTGGTCAGGCTGGTCTTGAACTCCTGACCTCGTGATCTGCCCATCTTGGCCTCCCAAACTGCTGGGATTTCAGGTGTGAGCCACCACACCCAGCTCAAAATTCTGTCTTTTTACTGGAAAGGAATGATCCCTCCCTTACCCACATCCTTACTTTGTATCCTGGCTTATAACAGGCCATCAATTTTTTTTTTTTTTTTTTTTTTTTTTTTTTTTTTTTTTTTTTTTGAGATGGGGTCTCGCTCTGTCTTCCAGGCTAGAGTGCAGTGGCATGATCTTGACTCACTGCAACCTTCATTTCCAGGGTTCAAGCGACTCTCCTGCCTCAGCCTCCCGAGTAACTGGGATTACAGGCACCTGCTCCCACCACACCAGGTTAATTTTTGTAATTTTAGTAGAGGCAGCATTTCACCATATTGGCCAGGCTGGTCTCAAACTCCTGACTTCAAGTGATCTGCCCGCCTCAGCCTCCCAAAGTGCTGGGATTACAGGCATGAGGCACTGCGCCCAGCCTGAGCCACCATGCCTGGCCAGGCCATCCATTTTTGTAGCGCCTTTTTTTTTTTTTTTTTTTTTTTTTGAGATGGAGTCTCACTCAGTTTCCCAGGCTAGAGTGCAGTGGCACAACCTCAGCTCACTGCAACCTCTGCCTCCCGTGTTCAAGCAATCCTCCTGCCTCATACAGGCGCGAGCCATAACACCTGGCTAATTTTTGTATTTTTAGTAGTGATGGGGTTTCGCCATGTTGGCCAGGCTGATCTTGAACTCCTGACCTCATGATCCACCCACCTCAGCCTCCCAAAGTGCTGGGATTACAGGTGTGAGCCACCATGCCACTCCACACCCAGCCTTGTAGCACACTTTAAAACAATTATATGGGCGTGGTGGTGCGTGCCTGTTGCCGGGGGTGGGGTGGGGCTGAGGCAGGAAAATCGCTGAACCCAAGTGGCAGAGGTTGCAGTAAGCCCGGATCGTGCCATTGCACTCTAGCCTGGGCAACAAGAATGAAACTCCATCTCAAAAACAAAAAAACAAATACACAATCATATAATCTGGTCCCATCTTTCTAGGGTCACCTGGATCTGCCTACAGAGGAGGAAAAATAAAGCCACCAACTTTTACATAGCCCTGCTAATCATGGAAGTGTGTCCAGGCTTCAAATAACTTGAGTTTTAATTTCTTAAATTAAAATTGGGAAAGATATTTAATATTTAATACTAAGCTTTAAAACAAAACCTGCTAGCATTGTGATGTATCCTGATGCAAAGACTATGATGTTAATAAAAGAGAGTATAGAAGACAAAAAATAAAACAGAATAAAAATAAAGGCTTTCTCTTCCAGAGTATATAATGAAATGTTTACAGATATCATTATATCGTAGCTGGGGTTTGCTTCATAACAATCTGGAGTTGAGGACAGTGGGTAGAGGCTAACTGGACCAAGACTGACCATGAGTTGACAGTTGTTGATGCTGGCAGATAGGAAATGAACATTCACTATTCTGTTCTGTATGCTTTTTTGTATGTTTAAAGTTTTTCACAGAGTATGAATGAACTATATACAACAGGGAATGAATCTCACAAATACTAAGCCGAACAATATTTGAAGCTGGACCAAAAAGCAAGGATACATTATGATTCCATTTATATAAAGTTTAAAACAGGCACAACGAATTCATGATGTTAGAAATCAGAATAATGGTGGCCGGGCATAGTGGCTCATGCTTGTAATCCCAGCACTTTGGGAGGCCGAGGTGGGTGGATCACCTGAAGTCAGCAGTTCGAGACCAGCCTGGCCAACATGGTGAAACTCTGTCATGACTAAAAATAAAAAAAAATAGCTGCGCGTGGTGGTGGGCGCCTGTAATCCCAGCTTCTTGGGAGGCTGAGGCAGGAGGATCGCTTGAACCCAGGAGGTAGAGGTTGCAGTGAGCCAAGATTGTGCCATTGCACTCCAGCCTGGGCAACAAGGGCAAAACTCCTCCTCAAAAAAAAAAAAAAAGAAAAGAAAAGTAAAGAAAAAAGAAAGAGAAAAAGAAATCAGAATAATAGTTACCCTTGGGAAATAGCAACTGAGAGGAGTCGAGGGGTTTCTGCTGTGTGGGAAATACTACTCTTTACGGTCTAGGTATAGGTTACATAGGTATCTTTACTTTGTAAAAATCCATCAAACTGTACACTTATGATTTAAGTCCTTTTTTATATAAAATCTATACTTTAAAAGATGTTTTGATTTGCAAAATAAAAAGTGAAAGTAAATAAACAGTAAAAATGGTTGCATATCCTATGACAGCTATTCCTACACCCAATGTAAGTAGATATTTCAGGAAGACAGCTCTAGTAATAATAATATGCTTAACTCTGTTAATAGAAACAAGGAAACAAATAGCTGAAACCCAGAAAGCAAAGTCAGTCAGTACCTAACTCTCTCTCTTTTTTTTTTTTTTTTGAGACAGGGTCTCACTGTGTCACCCAGGCTGGAGTGCAGCAGCATGATCTCGGCTCACTGCAACCTCCACCTCCTGGGTTCTAACAATCCTCCTGCCTCAGTCTCCCTAGTAGCTAGAACTACAGGCATGTGCCACCAAACCTGGCTAATACTTGTGTATTTTGTGGAGATGAAGTCTCACTTTGTTGCCGAGGCTGGTCTCAAACTCCTGGGCTCCAGCAATCCACCCGCCTCAGCCTCCTAAAGTGCTAGGATTATAGGCATAAGCCACTGCGCCTGGTCTACCTCAGTCTTTTGAATGGATCAATATTTCACCAAAGTATCTGAGAGGTAGTAAAACGGATTGATATATACACAGAGATGCTAATACACATTGAAATGCCCCAAGCAATACTAACTCCACAAGGCCTACTCTTGCATGTAAGTAACAATATGGCAGTTTGACTTAATATATTTGACTAAATTCCTAGTTAGACTAAGTAATACATACATACACATACCATAAAACATGTGTAATCTTGTTCTTCAAGGCATCAAGGAGCAATCTCAGCTTCAAATCTCTGATTTGAAATCACTTCAAATCTCTGATAAACATTCTGCTTTGCCTTGTTATAAAAGAAACTATAAACCAAAAAGAAAACCCTAACCTTCCCAAACCTACTGAATGGAGCTTCTATGGGCCAATGGGACCCCAGAGAAACCTAAAAAACTGAATTTCGGGCCATGACAGGAAGGGGGGTCCAAAACACCTCGTTATCCACTCTCCCTTTTGGAGGTGAGGTACAACTGACCAGCATTAACATTGAAACAGAGATCAGCGGCCGGGCGCGGTGGTTCATGTCTGTAATCCCAGCACTTTGGGAGGCCGAGACGGGCGGATCACGAGGTCAGGAGATCGAGACCATCCTGGCTAACACGGTGAAACCCCGTCTCTACTAAAAAATACAAAAAAAAAAAAAAAAAAAAAAAGAAACAGAGATCATAAGACTGACAGAGCAGACTCTTTGTGGCAATAAGATACCAAATTTCAACCTGATTCTGGTATAGCATCATAAGACAGATAGCAGATCCTGAAGAAAATCAAAATATTTTACCCCAAAATAGATTTATTTGACATATTTTGAAATGGCCCTGCAAAGCCATCATCTTTCATGGGGGAAATTTGTATCTGTAGAGAATCTCCAGGAATGCAGCCAGGCCTTTCCCAGATCTAGGAGAGATTAGAGTCTGACACCTTTTAAGGTGTGAAAAGAAACATTTACCATTTATTCTCTCTGAAGGAAGAGCCTGGAGCCTTCATCTAAATAAAAGCATTAGCTTCCACAAGCCACCTTATCTTAACTCAAGCATTTCTTTCTACTGACTTCAAGCCTTTAGACAAAGCTTAATTATTTATACCAAGTGCCAGTTAGATAATCTTTGAATCCACCTAAGACTTCTAAGGCCCCCTGAACCATTTCTCCCAACCCCCATCATCCCCAATCCCCCACTTTGAGAGGTCCTGTCATTCTGGGCCACATGAATGTATACCCTTACATGTATTGATTTATGTCTTTGCCTGTAACTTCCTCCTCTCTAAAATGTATAACTCTAAATTGTAACCCAACCACTTTGGGTGCACTTTCTCAGTGATGTAGAATTTTTTGCTCCTTAGCTCAGCTAATCCAGGTTCTTGTCTTATGACCAGGGAGAATTAGGTACACAGACACATGGAAGGGTAAGGAGGGTGGAATTTATTAAGTGAAAGGAAAACTCTCAGCAAAGAGAGCGGGTCCTGCAACCAGGTTTCCACCTCACAAATTGAATACCATGACCACCACACGGGAGCTGAAGAGGCCAGGCTCCTCCCATGCATAAGGTGTGAATTCCTGGTGGCTTCACCCCATTCCCCCAGTGCATGTGGACCTCCAGTAGGCTGCAGGCATGCCCAAACAAGCGCCCTATGCAGGTTCCCTTATTTGCACGAAACATATGATGTAAACACTTGCAGCGGGGCTGGGCACAGTGGCTCATGCCTATAATCCCAGCATTTTGGGAGGCTGAGGTAGGCGGATCACTTGAGTCCAGGAGTTTGAGACCACCCTGGGCAACATGGCGAAAACCCATCTCTATCAAAAAATACAAAAAGTAGCCGGTTGTGGTGCATGCACCTGTTGTCCCAGCTACTGGGGAGGCTGAGGGAGGAGGATCGCTTGAACCTGGGAGGTGGAGGTTGCAGCTGACATCACGCCACTGCACTCCAGCCTGGGTGACAGAGCGAGACCCTGTCTCAAAAAAAACAATGCAAAACAAAACAAAACAAACAAAAAAACACTTGTGGGGCATGTCAGAGATTCTCCGGGTCCCTTCCCTATCTGCCTAGGCCTTTGGCTGCCTCCTGCCTCTATCAACAGCCATGGTCATTTGTATTGGCTCAGAATAAACCTCTTTGAATATTTTACAGAGTTCGTTTTTTTTTTTTTTAATTCACAACATACACACTCTCTCATCAATACAATATAAAAGCTGGATAAGACACACCAATCTGAACCACTTTCTAATGGGATGCAGTCCTTTATTTAATATAAAAACAAAATCTATTGTGTGACCTTCTTTGACTCTACTTCAAATTCATTACCTTGTCCACATCACACATCCAGTAAAGAGTGGAATTATAACTTTTTTTTTTTTTTTTTTTTGAGATGGAAGTTTTACTGTTCTTGCCCAGGCTGGAGTGCAGTGGTGCAATCCCAGCTCACTGTAACCTCCACTTCCCGGGTTCAAGTGAATCTCCTGCCTCAGCCTCCCAAGTAGCTGGGATTAGAGGCACATGTCACCGTGCCCAGTTATTTTTGTATTTTTAGTAGAGATGGGGTTTCTCCACGTTGGCCAGGCTGGTCTCGAATTCCTGACCTCAGGTGATCTGCTCACCTCGGCCTCCCAAAGTGCTGGGATTACAGGCATGAGCCACCATGCCCAGTCAAAATTAGAACTATTAACCATTATAATTACAGGTCTCAGTGATAAAGCTTTAGAAAGGCAGTGATGTTAAGACACTTTCTACTCATCCCTCAGGCCCACACTTTACTCTTCTAATATTTCCACTGGTGTTCCCCTTAGAATAAGCAAATAAATAGATATTTTCCCTTATAACTCAGGTTCCCTTAAGAGATTAAAGGAAGTTTATTATCGACGATAATTTTAGATATTATAAGAGTTCAGGGTCAAAGGAAATATTATATCTCCCTCAACTGCTTATTAATACCTGTGACATACTGAAATAATTTGGATATTCATCCCCACATGAATCTCATGTTGAACTGTAATCCCCAGTGCTGGAGGTGGGGCCTGGTGGGAGGTATTTGGATCATGGGAGAAGATTCCTCGTGACTTGGTGCTGTCTTTGTGATAGTGAGTGAGTTATTGCAAGATCTGGTCATTTAAAAGTGTGTGGCACCTCCCTGCCTCCCCTTGCTCCTGCTCTGGTCATGTGACATGTCTGCTCCCACTTCACCTTCCTCCATGAGTAAAAGTTTCCTGAGACCTCCCCAGAAGCCAAGCAAAGGCCAGCACCATGCTTCCTGTAGAGCCTGCAGACTGTGAGCCAGTTAAACCCCTTTTCTTTATAAATTGTCCAGTCCCAGGTATTTCTTCATAGCAATGCAAGAATGACCTAACACAAGTTATCTTTCATTCTACTATTAGAAATAAAGGGAAATGGGGATCTTCTGTTTCTGACCATGATCAAACAGCTTGGACTGGACTAACCTCCCACAGAACAATTGTAAAGACTACCCAACAGGCCGGGCGCAGTGGCTCATGCTTGTAATCCCAGCACCTTGGGAGGCCGAGGTGGGCAGATCAACTGTGGTCAGGAGTTCAAGACCAGCCTGGTCAACATGGCGAAAACCCGCCTCTACTAAAACAATACAAAAATTAGCCAGGCATGGTGGTGTGTGCCTATAATCCCAGCTACTCAGGAGGCTGAGGCAGGAGAACTGCTATAACCCAGGAGGTAGAGGTTACAGTGAGCCGAGATTGTGCCACTGCACTCCAGCCTGGGCAACAGAGTGAGACTCTATCTCAAAAAAAAAAAAAAAAAAAAAGAACTGCACAACATACTTAAATTGATTGTGTGGCCAAGCTGTTGGTGCCCCACTTAGATCTCCTTGGGTCTCTTTTCCCAGTCCCATATACTCACCTGTCAGCAACTATAGCAAATACTTTGTTGCTAATAATTTACACTTGCAATCTTTAGAGGATGCATTCTCAACAGGGGCAATAATTGATTCTTGGGGAGCAAAAAGTGTATGAAGTTTTTTTTTTTTTGAAACTGAGTTTTGCTCTGTTGCCCAGACAGGAATGCAGTGGCTCAATCTTGGTTCGCTGCAACCTCTGCTTCCTGGGTTCAAGCAAGTCTCCTGCCTCAGCCTCTGGAGTAGCTGGAATTACAGGTGTGCACCACTAGGCCCATTTAATTTTTTGTATTTTTAGTAGAGTCGGGGTTTCACCATATTGGCTAGGCTGGTCTCAAACTCCTGACCTCAGATGATCCACCTGCCTCAGCCTCCCAAAGTGCTGGGATTACAGGCATGAGCCACTGTGCCTGGCCTAAAGTTTTTTATGTATAAAAAGCTTTTATTCTTTTTATGTATAAACCACAAATAAAAATATAATACATAAACAGATAGTAGGCCAGGAGTAAACCCAGGAGGCGGAGGTTGCAGTGAGCCAAGATCGCACCATTGCACTCCAGCCTGGGCAACAAGAGCAAAACTCCATCTCAAAACAAAAAACAAAAACAAAAACAAAACAGATACACAGTATATTTGTGGTAATCAAATTATATGGTGAGTGTACAGAAAAAAAAAATGCCAGACTGCGCATGGTGGCTCATGTCTATAATCCCAGCATTTTGGGAGGCCAAGGTGGGAGGATTGCTTGAGAACAGGAGTTTGAGACCAGCCTTGGCAACATGGCAAAACCCTGTCTCTACAAAAAAATACAAAAATTAGCTGAGTGCAGTGGGTCACACCTATAGTCCCAGCCACTCAGGAGACACATGAGAGGATCATTTGAGCCCAGGGGCAGAGGTTGCAGTGAGCCAAGATCAAGCCATTGCACTCCAGCCTAAGTGACAGAGCAAAACCCTATCTCAAAAAATAAAATAAAATAAAATAAAATAAAATAAAATAAAAGAAGTTTTGGCAAGAATATGAAGAAATTGGAACCCTCATGTATTGTTGGTAGGAGTGTAAAATGGTGCAGCCACTGTAAGAAAGTAGCTTAGAAGTTCCTCAAAAAGGTGAATAGAATATAACTACCATATCATCCAGAAATTCCACATCTAGGATAAAATGGTAAATTTAATATTATTTATATTTTGCCACAATAAAAAAAAAAGCAAAGTTTTTTCTTTTTTTCTGAGACAGAATATCACTCTGTCACCCAGACTGGAGTGCAGTGGGTATAATCTCGACTCACTGAGACCTCCATCTCCCAGGTTCAAGTGATTCTCCTGCCTCAGCCTCCCAAGTAGCTGGGATTACAGGCATGCACCACCATGCCTGGCTAATTTTTGTATTTTTCAGTAGAGACAGGGTTTCACCATGTTGGCCAGACTGGTCTCAAACTCCTCATCTCAGGTGATCCACCTACCTCCGCCTCCCAAAGTGCTGGGATTACATGTGTGAGCCACTGTACCCGGCCAAAAAAAAAAAAGCAAAGTTCTAAACAGTATTCTACCTCTTGAGTAAGAAACAGATACATAAGTAGGCCAGGCCTGGTGGCTCACGCCTGTAATCCCAGCACTTTGGGAGGCCAAGGCAGGTAGATCACCTGAGGTCAGGAGTGCAAGACCAGCCTGGCCAACACGGTGAAACCCCATCTCTACTAAAAATATACAAAATTAGACAGGCATGGTGGCACATGCCTGTAATTCCAGCTTCTTGTGAGGCTGAAGTAGGAGAATCGTTTGAACCCGGAAGGCAGAGGTGGCAGTAAGCCAAGATCACACCACTGCACTCCAGCCTGGGCAACAAGAGTGAAACTCTGTCTAAAAAACAAAAAACAAAAAACAAAAACCCTACATATTCATATTTCCTTATATTTGCCTAAGAAATATTAGAACAACAAACAATAAACATGTAAAGTTTACCTGTAAGAGGAGAAGTGCAATTGGGTGGATGGACACAGATGTGAGGAGATTTCTCATAATGCATACTTTTCATATCATTTTTATTTTGGGTCATGTAATGCACTATGAATAAATTTTTCAAACAAGTAAATAAATACAATTTATCCAGATATGTGTTTTTACTCTGCCCCTCAATGAATACTCAAGGAATGACATGACTTTTCAGATCATTCTTACTTAATTAAAAGTCTCATAGTTAGTTTGATTCACAAACATAGTCTCAATTTCATTTTAAATAAAAATGTTTGATCCCATAAAATAATGCACTGCAAAGTTAATTGAAAGCAGATCTTGTCCTCTCCCACGGATGGGGTCTGCAGTGGGGTAAGCCCATTAGCGCCAGAAGGGAACATGGTCCTTTCTCCCCTCAAGCTGCTACCCTGCCTTCTGTGAATTGACTAACCTCTCTTTCTGACTCGGCCCTCTCCACACAGAGGAGGACAGCAATGTTCTTGTTCTACCCATGAGGTCATGAGATGGTTTCATGCTTTCTGGGCTTGCAGAAATTGAAAGCTGACTCCTTCTCTTTTGGAGTCCTTTATAGCAGAGGTCCCCAACCCCCGGTGGCAGACTGGTCTCTGTCAGTGGCCTGTTAGGAACCAGGCCACACAGCAGGAGGTGAGCAGAAGGCAGGAGAGCATTACCTCCTGAGCTCTGCCTCCTGTCAGATGAGCAGGAGCATTAGATTCTCACAGGAGCACAAACCCTATTGTGACCTGCAAATATCAGTGATCTAGGTTGCGTGCTACTTATGACAATCTAATGCTTGGCAATCTGAGGTGGAACAATTTCATCCTGAAATCATCCCCTCACCCCTCACCCACCCCACCCATGGAAAAATCGTCTCCAAAAAGGTTGCAGACCACTGTTTAATAGGTTCTTAGGAAGTAAGTATCTCCCCCTACAAATCATTGTTGGACTCTCACCTTCTGTTCTCTTGACCAGAAAAAAATGCACTTTATTTCAAGGACCTTATTCATTCCTAACCACTAGGAATTCAGTGAGTTTCTGCCAGCTTCTCCCCTGCTAGGTCTCTTCACCCTTTCAGTGGCCTTTGAGTCAGATTATGAAATGGCCCCAAACAGGCTGTCTTTTCATGGGACAGATGTTGCACTCCAGCTTAGGTGACATTTTTATTTAAAATGAAATTGAGACTATGTTTGTGATTCAAACCAACTATAGGACTTTTAATTAAGTAAGAATTCCCATGACATCTGGTTCATGGGAAACACTTAAGCACTTGCCTAACAAATTTTGGAATAACAGGCTAATTCCAATCTACTAGTAACTCTCCTTTGTTCCACCTCCAAGCTGTAAGGCAGCACTTCTTTTTTTGGGGGGGAGCAGAGTCTTGCTCTGTCGCCCAGGTTGGAGTGACCTCAGCTCACTGCAACCTCTGCCTCTCAGGTTCAAGTCATTATCCTGCCTCAGCCTCCTGAGTAGCTGCGATTACAGGCAGCCACTACCACACTTGGCTAACTTTTGTATTTTTAGCATAGAGATGAGGTTTCACCATGTTGGCCAGGCTGGTCTCAAACTCCTGACCTCGTGATCCACCCACCTTGGCCTCCCAAAGTGCTGGGATTACAGCCCTTCTCCTAATGTCAAGATTTCCTGAAGAGGAATCAGACATCAGTGAACTCTGACTCACTGAAGCCTCTCTCTTTTAACTTCAGTTGAGTGGGAAATAAAGTGTCTACGTCTCTACATTAGAGGAGAGTAGGCTTTAAAGCCCATCAGCAACTCTTGCCAAAGAAACCCTTTTAAAAATTCCTCTCTCTTAGAGTGAAGAAATTGCATAACACCTTAGCCAGATTATCAAAATGAATATCAACGATGAGAAACAGAGATATTGGTGCACCTAAAAATGTGATACTCTACGAATATATCATTTATGTAGCATTTTAATTAAGAACATATAACCTGAATATTATCCTGAGAAAACATCAAACTAAAAGTGGGAATCATTCTTGTTAAAAAAGAATCAGATATCATTGTCATAAAAGACAAAGAAAAGCTCAGGAACTGTTCCAGACGAGAGACTAAAGAAACATAGCAACTAAATGTGATACGGATACTGCAACCTCTAGTGGAGGACAAAACAAATGCTATAAAGAACATTATTTGGGCAGTTGACAAATTGGAATGTGGATGGTAGATTATTTTACAAAGTATTGTTTCAATGGGAAATTTCCTGACATTGACAACTGTACTGTGACTTTCTAACGGAATGTCCTTTTTCTTAGGAAATATACAAGAAAGTATCTGGAGGCAAAAGGGCATGATGTATGCAGTTTATTCTTCAATAGTTTAGAAAAAATATGTATATGTTGAGAGAGAAAGAATAAATCCCTAACAATAAAGCAAATAAAATAAAATGTTAACAGTAAGTGAATCTGGATAAAAGGTAAATAGGTGTTTCTGATATCATTTTACAACTTTTCTGTAAATTTGAAATTATTTCCAAATAAAAAGGTTTTATTAAAAAAAAAAAAAGTCTACTCTCTCTCTCTTAAATCTTCAAGAACATGATTCATATGTGTCCCTGATAAAGGTAAAGGGACCAACAGTCATATATCTGGCTTTTAATAATGTGTTCTATTTAACTATTTCAATGTGAAAACATTATACACAAATAAAAAAGTATATATTATGAACACATAGCTTAGAAAATAACATGAACACCTGTGTACCCAGGATGTAGCTTATAGAGAGAACATTATCAATACTTTGACACCCTTCCCCCACATCATGCTTTTTCCCAGTCACGCCCTCATCATACCACCCCAGGTAATTACTATCCTGAATTTTATAATAATTATTCAATCATTTTCTTCAGGGATTTATGACATATGTATGTTGAGCTTAACAATGTATAATTTAAATGTGCCTGTTTTACATTTAATACAAACGGAATATTATTTACTTTTCTGTGACTTACTTTTTTCACTCAATATTACATTTTTGAGATCATTCTTACTAATGAGGACAGCTAAGGCACATTTATTTTCATTCCTATAAAATAGAACAGTGTATGACTATACTGTAATTTATTTATCTAGCTTACTATTGATGAGCATTTGTGTTGCTTCTGTGTTTCTGTCCTGATTAAACAATCATAGTACTAACATTCTCACACTTGTCTCTTGAGGACCATGAGCTTTCTCTAGGTTATGGAAGTTTCTTCATATTCCTAGCTTATTTAAACTGGGCTCTTTTTTTTCTGTACTTATTAAGATGACCATATGGTTTTCAATCCTTTATCCCCTTAATCTAGTAAATGGCATATATTATTAATAATAATAGAATTGATCTTTGAACATTACACTTTACCTTACATTCATGGGTTGAATCCAATTTGGTAATGATGTATTTATCATTCTTTTTTTTTTTTTTTTTTTTTTTTTTTTTTTTTTTTGAGGCGGAGTCTTGCTCTGTCGCCCAGGCTGGAGTGCAGTGGCCGGATCTCAGCTCACTGCAAGCTCCGCCTCCCGGGTTCCCGCCATTCTCCTGCCTCAGCCTCCCAAGTAGCTGGGACTACAGGCGCCCGCCTCGTCACCCGGCTAGTTTTTTGTATTTTAGTAGAGACGGGGTTTCACTGTGTTCGCCAGGATGGTCTCGATCTCCTGACCTTGTGATCCGCCCGTCTCGGCCTCCCAAAGTGCTGGGATTACAGGCTTGAGCCACCGCGCCCGGCTATATCTTTT
>NW_016803982.1:3219314-3225993 GCF_001698545.2 Rhinopithecus bieti
ATTCTTTTAATCACTGGATTCGATTTGCTTAGATTTTACTTAGGATTTATGAGTGAGATGACCCTATACATTTCTTTTACTATCTTTGTTACCTTTTGGTGTTGCTCTAAATGAGTCTCTTTCATAAAGAATGAGAATTTCAAAGATAAAGAAAAGTTGCTGACAGTGACAATACAAAGGACCCTAGATATTAGAATAATTATTCTATCTTCTGATTCTCCTTTCCTTATTCTCTCATCCCATTTATAGAGAATAATAGTTTTAAATGATATATACTGTGCCACATCTCTTTTCAATTTTTTATATTTTATAGAAATTGAGCCAATACAGGAAATAATGTAAATGATGATCAACAGAATTCAATTATTGAGTTATAATTCTTAAAATTATACTTTGGGCTGGGTGTAGTGGTGGGCGCCTGTAATCCCAGCTACTTGGAAGGCTCAGGCACAAGAATTGCTTGAACCCAGGAGGCGGAGGTTGCAGTGAGCTGAGATCGTGCCACTGCACTCCAGTCTGGGCAACAGAGTGAGACTCCATCCTTAAAAAAAAAAAAATTATACTTTGGAAATAAGTCATGTTCTATAATTTTCCACTGAATGGAATGGTCTCTTTATACCATGTCATGTCAACAGTTGTTGTTTCAAGTTAGAAAGATACGTTAGTGGCCGGGCGCGGTGGCTCAAGCCTGTAATCCCAGCACTTTGGGAGGCCGAGACGGGCGGATCACGAGGTCAGCAGTTTGAGACCATCCTGGCTAACACGGTGAAACCCCGTCTCTACTAAAAAAATACAAAAGCTAGCCGGGCGAGGTGGCTGGCGCCTGTAGTCCCAGCTACTCCGGAGGCTGAGGCAGTAGAATGGTGTAAACCCGGGAGGCGGAGCTTGCAGTGAGCTGAGATCCGGCCACTGCACTTCAGCCCGGTCGACAGAGCAAGACTCCGTCTCAAAAAAAAAAAAAAAAAAAAGAAAGATACGTTAGTGAAAAAGCATGAAAAATAATTCTTAACCTATTAGTAGAGAAAAATAAAAATTGAAATCACAGACCTGGGTATTTTGCTGCTTCCTCTAAAAATGAAACTGTAGTTGATGAATGCATTCATGTGCTAACTCCCTAATATACAGAGAAAATTAGACTTGAAGTGATTCCGTCTTTGTTAAATGCAAACAAAATTGTTGATTCAGCTCTCAACAGGAAAGGCAATGTCCTTGTCCTGGGAATTCAAAACATAAAAGGAGCAAATGCTGTACAAGCTATCTAGTGACAATTTGAATGAAAATAAAGTAATTAGGTTCTAATCTTCTAAGCATAGGCATTTAAACACAAAATAAATGTATAAAGTGTTACCTCTGACTATATTTTCTTGAAATTCTAGGACATTATTTTCTGAGATTGCTATTTTAAAAGTTATAAAAGCAATGCTAAGTCTCTTAAAGTTAAAAATATACAGTGTAGTTATTTAGGCATTGGTTCTCACACTCTCAGTCCTTCCACATGTCACATGGCTATATGATATTCCCAAGTCATGGGTTTTGCTGTTTGATCTCTGATTCAGCTTGAAGATATTTCAGGGCTCCAGAAGCTAGGCAGTTCTCTGAATACACTACGTATACATATGAAGCAGCTCAAATGTACAAGTGATTCCATCAACAATCACTTCAAAGGTCATTAATAACTTACAGGTGTGAGAGTGGAAATGCCCTCTGCACTCTCCTGCCCCTTCCTGAACTCTGGTCACTCTCTTTGGGCCATTTTTTAATGGTAAATTCTTTTTTTTTGTTTTTTTGTTTTTGAGATGGAGTTTCACTCTTGTTGCCCAGGCTGGAGTGCAACGGCACAATCTTGGCTCACTGCAACCTCCGCCTTGCAGGTTCAAGCGATTCTCCTGCCTCAGCCTCCCAAGTAGTTGGGACTACAGGCGCCCGCCACACTCCCGGTTGATTTTTTGTATTTTTAGTACAGACGGGGTTTCACCATGTTGGCCAGGCTGGTCTCGAACTCCTGACCTCAGGTGATCCACCCACCTCGGCCTCCCAAAGTGCTGGGATTACAGGCTTGAGCCACCATGCCCAACAATAATGGTAAATTCTTAACTTGATATTTCTCTTTCCCCATTTTCTCTTCTCTGGCTCTGGGGCTATTAAGATGACATTCCAAAATCTTCTAGGAGACACAAAAGCAGACCAAAATGCTTAGATGTGTTAATTCTGTTCTTTAATCCTTTCGTGATGTATTTGTTTATTGAGAGTAGAGAAAAGCAAAAACAATTTAAATCCTTACATTGAGAGGACATCTATAAAGGAAATGGAAAGACAGAACAGGTGGGTAGTAAAA
Organism: Rhinopithecus bieti; assembly: GCF_001698545.2. Taxonomy (NCBI): domain Eukaryota; kingdom Metazoa; phylum Chordata; class Mammalia; order Primates; family Cercopithecidae; genus Rhinopithecus; species Rhinopithecus bieti. Next base: position 3,221,650 of record NW_016803982.1, read on the forward strand.
ATCTGCCTGGTTTGAATCATGGGGAAATTTTGATGGACTCTAACATCTGCTTGGTTTCTACTTCTGAAGATAATCTCTAAAACTTTACTAGCATCTCCAAAAAGGCCAATGAACTGTGTGTGAGAAAGAAGCTTAATCCAATGTCTAGATTAAGGCTTCCCACCTAGTGGAACTACTGACATTCTGGGCAGGATAATTCTTTGCTGTGGGGATAATTCTTTGCCTTGTGTACTGTAGGATGTGTAGCAGCATCCCTGGTTCTACCCATTAGATGCCAGTAGCACACCTGCCTCCAAGTTGTGACAACCAAAAATATCTCCAGACATTGCCAAATGTTCACCGAGGGGCAAAACTGCCCCCAGTTGAGAAACACTATCACTGAGGGGCAAAATCTCCCCCATTTGACAAGCACTAATCTAGATGGAGGTGTCTTCTGATTTTGAGCCTATGAATATGAATCAACTCCACACCAGGGCAAGTCAAATAAGACAGTTAAATGCATGTTTAGGAGCCAGGTGCAGCAGCATGCACCTCTAGTCCCAGCTACTTGGGAGGTCAAGGCAGGAGGACCACTTGAGCCCAGAGTTCAAGGCCAGCCTGGCAACATAGCAAGACCCCCTTCTCTATAAAAAAAATAAAATAAAATAAATAAATGCATGTTTAATCATTGGGTAAAGGAACATTTGTGCAATGCCAAAGTATCACTCCATAACTTACCTTTAGGTACAAAGGGAAAATGTACCTTTCTGATATAATTTACAATTACTACCTTACTGCAAGTGACCACTTAAGTGACCAAACATAGCATCACTAATAATGGGAAAAAATGACTTTATATATTTAACCTGTGTTTAATCAAGTCTCTAGACTCACACTGAATTTATAGACAAGAAGGGATAAAGCAAGTTAAATAACATCACAATGAAACAGACAAACACAGAATGTAGGACATACTATAAGAAAAGCAGCCTAAACTCTTCAAAAAAGAGTTAACGTGGGGCCAGGCGCAGTGGCTCATGCCTGTAATCCCAGCACTTTGGGAATCCGAGGCGGGCAGATCACAAGGTCAAGAGTTCAAGACCAGCCCGCCAACATGGTGAAACTCCGTCTCTACTAAAAATACAAAAATTAGCTTGGCACGGTGGCATGTGTCTGTAATCCCAGCTACTCGGGAGCCTGAGACAGGAGAATCACTTGTACCCGGGAGGCGGGGGTTGCGGTGAGCCAAGATTGCGCCACTGCACTCCAGCCTGGGCGACAGAGCAAGACTCCGTCAAAAAACAAACAAACAAACAAACAAAACCATTTAATGTAATAAAAAGAAAAGGTGAGAGACTATTCTAGATAAAAAATTATTAAAGAGATGGAACAATGTAGAAACTTTTAATATATCTTATTATTTATTTATTTATTTATTTATTTTAAATTTTATTTTAGAGATGAGGTCTCACCATGTTGCCCAGACAGGACTTGAACTCCTGGGCTCAAGTCATCTTTCAATCTTTTCTTAAAAAGCTATAAAAAATACTTGTTGAAACAACTGGACCAGGCACGGTGGCTCACACCTGTCATCCCAGCACTTTGGGAGGCCCAGGCGGGCAGATCACTTGGGGTCAGGAGTTCGAGACCAGCCTGGCCAACATGGTGAAACCCTCTATCTACCAAAAATACAAAAATTAGCCAGGTTGTCGTGGCAGGTGCCTGTAATCCCAGCTACTTGGGAGGCTGAGGGAAGAACTGCTTGAACCTGGGAGGTGGAAGTTGCAGTGAGCCGAGATCGCACCACTGCACTCCATTCTGGGCGACAGAGACTTTATCTCTCTCTCTCTCTTTTTTTTTTTTTTTTTTTTGAGACGGAGTCTTGCCCTGTCGCCCAGGCTGGAGTGCAACGGTGCGATCTCGGCTCTCTGCAACCTACGCCTCAGTCTCCCAAGTAGCTGGGATTACAGGTATGCACCACCACACCTGGCTAATTTTTTGTATCTTTAGTAGAGATGGGGTTTCATCATGTTGTCCAGGCTGGTCTCGAACTCCTGACCTTGTGATCCGCCCACCTCGCCCTCCCAAAGTGCTGGGATTATAGGTCTGAGCCAACGTGCCCAGCCTCAAGACTCCATCTCAAAAAAAAAGAAAAAAAAAGAAAGAAAGAAAGAAAGAAAGAAAGAAAAGAAACAACTGGAGAAATTTGAATATTAACTGTATTTTAGAAGTTGTGGGCTGGGTCTGGTGGCTCATGCCTCTAATCCCAGCACTTTGGGAGGCTGAGACGGGCGGATCACCTGAGGTCGGGAGTTCAAGACCAGCCTGACCAACATGGAGAAACCCCGTCTCTACTAAAACACACACACAAAATTAGCCAGGCATGGTGGCACATGCCTGTAACCCCAGCTACTCAGGAGTCTGAGGCAGGAGAATCACTTTAACCCAGGAGGTGGAGGTTGTGGTGAGCAGAGATTGCCATTGCACTCCAGCCAGATCAACAAGATTGAAACTCCATCTCAAAAAAAAAAAAAAAAAAATTGTGATAATGGTGATATAGTTATACTGGAGAATGCATTTTCAGCAGGTACATGCTGAAACTTTAGGTGTTGTTATGGCATGAAAAAGCTTTTTTGGCTGGGTGCAGTGGCTCATACCTGTAATCCCAGCACTTTGGAAGGCCCAGGCCGGCAGATCACAAGGTCGCGAGTTCAAGAACAACAGCTTGGCCAACATGGTGAAACCCTATCTCTACTAAAAATACAAAAAATTAGCTAGGTGTGAGGCGCATGCCTGTAGTTTCAGCTACTCAGGAGGCTGAGGCAGGAGAATTGCTCGAACCTGGGAGACAGAGATTGCAGTGAGCTGAGAGCGTGCCACTAAACTCCAGCCTGGGCAACAGGGTCTCACCATGTTCCCCAGACTGGTCTCGAACTCCTGCGCTCAGGAGATCCACCTGCCTTGGCCTCCCAAAGTGCTAAAATTACAGGAATGAACCACCATGCCCAGCCCAAAAAAGCTTTTATATGTGCGTGCGTGCGCGCGCGCACACACACACACACACATTAGGTTCACCTGCCTCAGCCTCCCAAAATGCTAAAATTACGGGAATGAGACATCATGCCCAGCCCAAAAACCTTTTTTTTTTTTTTTTTTTTTTTGAGACGGAGTCTCGCTCTGTCGCCCAGGCTGGAGTGCAGTGGCCGGATCTCAGCTCACTGCAAGCTCCGCCTCCCGGGTTCACGCCATTTTCCTGCCTCAGCCTCCCGAGTAGCTGGGACTACAGGCGCCCGCCACCTCGCCCGGCTAGTTTTTTGTATTTTTTAGTAGAGACGGGGTTTCACCGTGTTAGCCAGGATGGTCTCGATCTCCTGACCTCGTGATCTGCCCACCTCGGCCTCCCAAAGTGCTGGGATTACAGGCTTGAGCCACCGCGCCCGGCCCAAAAACCTTTTTTATGCACACACACTCACACACATACACAAACACACACACACTAATTAACCTCTACATAAAGATGTATCACATATATGATAGTGGTCCCATAAGATTATAATGGAACTGAAAATTTTATGTTGCCTAGTGATGTTCTAGCCATCACAACATCATAGTGCAACGCATCTCCTTTTCTATGTTTAACTATGTTTAGATACACAAATAGAGAGAGAAGTACAAAGCAAATGTGGCAAAATGTTAACAGTTGTTGAATTTAGATGGAGGTGTTCATTTTACTACTTTTAAAGCTTTCAGTATGTTTGAAAAGTTTCAAAATAAAAAAATTAGGGAAGAAAAATTATTTAATGTATAATCTAATTGAAAGGATCACTAGTATTTATATCATCACCAATAATAATTGTGTATTGAATGTAAAGTACTACGAGCAATTCAATATATCATACACAATTCTTGCCCATGAAGGAAAAAATTTTAATTCCTTTATCAAAACTAAGAAAAGAAAGCTTTGAAAATATAGCATAACAACTGCATAGCTTAGACTTGGATCTGAATAAATATCATTCTTTTCTTGTTTTTTTTTTTTTTGAGACGGAGATTTGCTCTTGTTGCCCAGGCTGAAGTGCAATTGCCACGATCTCAGCTCACTGCAACCTCCCTCTCCTGAGTTCAAGCGATTCTCCTGCCTCAGCCTCCTGAATAGCTGGGATTCCAGACATGTGCTACCATGCCCAGCTAATATTTTCCTTTTGGTAGAGACGGGGTTTCTCCATGTTGGTCAGGCTGGTCTCAAATTCCCTACCTCAGGTGATCTGCCCGCCTCGGCCTCCCAGACTGTTGGAATTACAGGCGTGAGCCACTGTGGCCAGACAAATACCAATTCTTTTTTTTTTTTTTTTTTTTTTTTTTTTT
>NW_016803982.1:3226131-3243864 GCF_001698545.2 Rhinopithecus bieti
GCCAGATCTCAGCTCACTGCAAGCTCCGCCTCTCGGGTTTACGCCATTCTCCTGCCTCAGCCTCCCGAGTAGCTGGGACTACAGGCGCCCACCACCTCGCCCGGCTAGTTTTTTTTTTTGTATTTTTAGTAGAGATGGGGTTTCACCGTGTTAGCCAGGATGGTCTCGATCTCCTGACCTCGTGATCCGCCCGTCTCGGCCTCCCAAAATGCTGGGATTACAGGCTTGAGCCACCGCGCCCGGCCACAAATACCAATTCTTGAGAAAAAATCTTAACACTTTTTTTTTCTTTTTTTTTTTTTAGATGGCGTCTTGCTCTGTTGTCCAGGCTGGAGTGCAGTGGCACAATCTTGGCTCACTGCAACCTCCACCTCCTGGGTTCCAGCGATTCTCCTGCCTCAGCCTCCCAAGTAGCTGGGATTACAGGTGCTCGCCACCACAACCGTCTAATTTTTGTCTTTTTAGTAGAGACGGAGTTTCACCATGTTGGCCAGGCTGCTCTCAAACTCCTGACCTCAGGTGATCTGCCCTCCTCAGCCTCCCAAAGTGCTGGGATTACAGGCGTGAGCCACTGCACCCGGCCAATAACTTTTTATTTCTGTCCAGTATAGGTGTTGCATGAGCCAAACCATAGCCCACTAGACTGAGCCATGAGCTCTCAAGATTCATCTTGAGTCAATTCTTTTTCTTTCTTTTTTTTTTTTTGAGATGGAGTATCACTCTGTTACCAGGCTGGAATGCAGTGGCGCACCACAGCCAGCTAATTTTTGTATTTTTAGTATAGATGGGATTTCACCATGTTGGCCAGGATGGTCTCGATCTCCTGACCTCATGATCTGCCCACCTCAGCCTCCCAAAGTGTTGGGATTACAGGTGTGAGCCACCGCACCCAGTCTTGTATTTTATTTTAATTTGGTAGTTAACTCACACCTACCCTGATATTTTTGGACCCAAGTCATAAATGAGAAAATTGAAGCACAGAGAGTTTTAGTAACTTTTCCAATTTTACCTGGCTAGTAAACATCAGGACTAGGACTCAAATCCAAGTAGTTCTGTTGAAATGTATAACCTAAGAAGGTGAAATGAAATCTATGTTTCATGAGGCAGAAAGCATGGTTTTCCAGGCAGGGCTAAACTAAAAACTAAATTAAAGATAAGATTACAGTTTACATAGCAATTATGGTTAAAAGTTTAAATTTCTCGGCCGGGAGTGGTAGCTCACACCTGTAATCCCCGCACTTTGGGAGGCTGAGGCGGATGGATCACAAGGTTAGGAGTTCGAGACCAGCCTGACCAACATGGTAAAACCCCATCTCTACTAAAAATACAAAAATTAGCCAGGTGTGGTGGCACGCATCTGTAATCCCAGCTACTCAGGAGGCTGAGGCAGGAGTATCACCTGAATTCAGGAGACAGAGGTTGCAGTGAGCCGAGACCACACCATTGCATTCTAGCATGGGCAACAGAGAGAGACTCCGTCTCAAAAAAAAAAAAAGAAAAAAAAGTTTAAATTTCTCTTAGATGAGGGTTACATTTGGGACTCCTCCCCCTACTACCAAGCTCCCATCACTCAAGTGCCTTTGTACAGCCTCTTGGTGTCAAAGGCCCACCTGTACAACACATGGTGGCCCATTATTGTAATATTTCCCAACCTCTTGCCTTCCATCAGAACTCTCCTGAGTATTCCATGAAACTGATTATCTAAACTAAAGATTCTAAAGCACATCAAATTATGAATGAAGATCTAGGTTAGCATGTTACACATTTGTATTTTAACTGGGACTCACTGAGCACAGCACCTGGATTCAAGTCAAGAACACAAATTTAAAAATCTAGGTACTTTGATGGGAGGTCAGTGGCTCGGAGCTCCCTTCAAATTATAAAAGCTGTTTGAAAACAGAAAAAAAAAAGTTGTCTGCTTCATGAAGTCTTTTTTTTTTTAACAAGAATTTACATTTATGAGGTCTTATTTTTACTATGTAATATATTTTCATGATTAAAAAATTAAATAATATAGGCAGGGCATGGTGGCTCATGCCCATAAACCCAGCACTTTGGGAGGCCGAGGTGGGCAGATCTCACTCTGTCACCCAGGCTGGAGTGTACTGGCGTGATCTTGGCTCACTGCTACCTCCATCTCCCAGGTTCAAGTAATTCTCCTGCCTCAGCCTCCTGAGTAGCTGGGATTACAGGTGCCTACTACCACGCCGGTTAATTTTTGTATTTTTAGTAGAGTCAGGGTTTCACCATGTTGGCTAGGCTGGTCTTGAACTCCTGGCTTCAGGTGATCCACCTGCCTCTGCCTCCCAAAGTGTTGGGATTACAGGCGTACACCACCACGACTGGCCTTCTTGATTTATTTCTAAAGGTTCTCTGTATTTTAGGAACCTTACCTGTTTGTAATATGAGTTGCAAATATTTTCCCACTTAATCATTTGCCTCTTCATATTACTTCTGGTACTTATTGCTGTAAATTATTATTATTTTTAACTTAAATTTTAAGGTTTTCCTCACAAAGGTTTAGCATATTCAGAAGATTTTAGCATAGCCTTTTTTAGTAGATCATTAATTCAATAAGTCTGCTCCCTAATCTCAAGCAATATCTTTGAGGTGTAGTGGCTGATTTGTTTTCTTTTCTTTTCTTTTTTTTTTTTTTGAGACAGTCCTGCTCTGTTGCCTAGGCTGGAGTGCCATGGCACAATCTCAGCTCAATGCAACCTCTGCCTCCTGGGTTCAAGCGATTCTCCTGCCTCAGCCTCCTGAGTAGCTGGGATTACAGGCACCTGCCACTACATCCGGCTAATTTTTGTATTTTTGTAGAAATGGGGTTTTACCATGTTGGTCAGGCTGGTCTCAAACTCCTGACCTCAAGTGATCCACCTGCCTCGACCTCCCAAAGTGCTGGGATTACAGGCATGAGTCACTGCATTAGGCCTGTTATCCTTTTTTATTTCTGCAAAATACTTCAAATGGAAGAAAATTACCATGTAAGAAATATTCAGAAGATGGCAAAAAATATTCCAAGTAAGCTAACACAATTTTTAACATGCAATTACTGCTTTACTTAAATTCATTAAATTAAAACGTATAAAAATAATCCACAAATTTGCTGGGTCATCATAAAATACTACTGTTAGAGTATGGTTTTGTTTTGTTTAGAGACAAGGTCTCACTCTGTCATCAAGTCTGGAGTACAGTGGCTTGATGATAGCTCACTGCAACCTCAAACTCCTGGGCTCCAGTGATCTTCCTACCTCAGTCTCCTGAGTAGCTGGGACCACAGGTGCATGCCACCAAGCCCAGCTAATTTTTAAAAAAAAAATTTGTATAGACGAGGCCTCACTATGTTGCCAAGGCTGGTCTCAAACTCCTGGCCTCAAGGGATCCTCCTGCCTCAGCTTCCCAAAGCACTAGGATTATATGCACGAGCCACCACACCTAGCCAGTTGTTCTTTTTTAAAACCCACTTGTGTTCTTTGAAATTGTGTTTTTGAGAAATTCATCCCTAGATCTATAGAAAAAACATTGTTTCTCCTAATTAATATGAATTAGGAACCATTTCTGGATCACAATGAGGCAATAACATTTAACTGAGTTACAACTAATTAAGAAAGAAATGTGGCCAGGTGCGGTGGCTCATGCCTGTAATCCCAGCACTTTGGGAAGCCCAGGCGGGTGGATCACGAGGTCAGGAGATTGAGACCATCCTGGATAACATGGTGAAACCCCTTCTCTCCTAAAAATACAAAAAATTAGCCAGGCGTGATGGTGGGCGCCTGTAGTCCCAGTTACTCGGGAGGCTGAGGCAGGAGAATGGTGTGAACCCGAGAGACCGAGGTTGCAACGAGCCGAGATTGTGCCACTGCACTCCAGCCTGGGCGACAGAGCAAGACTCTGTCTCAAAACAAAATAATAATAAAATAAAAAATAGTAAAAAAAATTTAAAAAAGAAAGAAATGTAAGCAAATAAAAATATGGAAGTTGCAAAACAGAGAATTTTGCTAAAATTAATCATAAAAAATATTTTAAGTTTTCTTACAATTTACAAATTCTTGGTAGTGGGAAAATATTGTGTTTATACTTTATACTATGTTGCTTTTACATTTTCCAAAGAATGTTTCTATAGTTGTAGGGACTGAATTTTTTTTTTTTTTTTAGATGAAGTCAGGCTAGAGTGCAGTGGCATGATCTCGGCTCACTCTAACCTCTGCCTCCCGAGTTCAAGCAGTTCTCCTGCCTCAGCCTCCCGAGTAGCTGGGATTACAGGCACTTGCCACCACGCCCAGCTAATTTTTATATTTTTAGTAGAGACAGGGTTTCACCATGTTGGCCAGGCTAGTCTCGAACTCCTGACCTCAGGTGATCCGCCCACCTCGGCCTCACAAAGTGTTGGGATTACAGGCGTGAGCCACCACGCCTGGTTTAAAAAATTTTTTTTAAAGCTATTTGGTGATAAAGTTATATATCTACGTAAGGAAAAAAAGTTTTGTTATTGTTTTGGGAGTAAACCTACCTTAGACTTTGCATTGGGCCTATTTTTACTACTTAGATTCTACTGAGTGTTGGCCACCAGGCATTAAGTCCAGAAAAGAGGAGCATGATCCAGAACACAACAAGACGGGAAGCATCCCATCCACTTTTATGATGTCAATGGCCATATAGGTGACTTTCAAGTCTCTTTCTCTAGCTGTGATCTGCCCCCTTAACACAGCTATACTTCCAGTTGCCTTCCTGATATATCCATTAGGATATCCCAAAGGAACTACAATATAAATTTTAATACACCCAAAGTTGAATGCATCTTCTCCTCCAAAATCCACAGCTCCTTCTGAATTATCTGTTTCAATTAGTGATCATCCTTTCATCTTTTGTCTTATTGATTTCATCTTGCCTTGTCCTACTTACTCATACTATAAAGGTAAATAACTACCCAGGAGGCTGAGGCAGGAGAATCGCTGGAGCTCAGGAGTTGATCGCGCTTGTGAATAGCCACTGTGTTCCGGCCTGAGCAACGTAGCAAGACTTTGTCTCTTAAAAAAAAAAAAAAAGGTAAATAAGCTGATGAGCACTAGGTAAAGGTGGAGTCCTGAAGTATGGGCTGCAGCAGGTTAGTGGCTATGGTGGCCTCCATGCCTATCTGTGAATTTTCTTCAGGGCAAATTATATGAGGGTTGGTGCACTGGTGGGGGGAGAAAAATATGGAAACAAATACCATGAAGACAGCAATCAATTTTTTGGCCATCACCAATGATTTATAGATGCTTTTGAAATTAATGGCAAAACATAATCTGGGATGTGAATGAGAGCACAGTACCTCCCAAATGGTACAGGTTGTTTCACTGTGTGACCGCTGATTCTCCAAAAACAAAACAACCTACTCCTCTTAAATTCATCTGGACAAACCAAAAATTCAAAATCCAGAACAGTATTACCTTATTCTACTACTAGAAAGAAGATTCAGAAGTGAATCCCACCTTCAGTGCTTTACAAATAAAAACATTAATTAACAGTTTAAACATGTAAAATATGAGGCTTTTCATGTAATAACACTTTTTTTTTTTTTGAGATGGAATCTCATTGTGTTGCCCAGGCTGGAGTGCAGTGGCAGGACCTCGGCTTACTGCAACCTCTGTCTCCTGGGTTCAAGTGATTTTCCTGCCTCATCCTCCCAAGTAGCTGGGATTACAGGCAAACACCACCACGCCCAGCTAATTTTTGTATTTTCAGTAGAGCTGGGGTTTCACCATATTGGCCAGGCTGTGCTTGAATTCCTGACCTCAGCTGATCCACCCAGCTCGGCTTCCCAAAGTGTTGGGATTACAGGCGTGAGCCACCACGCCCAGCCATAATTACACTTTGACTGATTATTATAAGTTGATTAAAATCATTTGACTAAAATTTTTTTAATAAAAATTAAGTTAGCTGTTAAGCATTAATTTATAAGCCTTCCTATGAAATACATTCAAAGAGTTGAATAGTTTATTGTATTTCCATAATACTTTGAAATCTTTTAAGTACAAATTATTTACAAATACAGTTGACCCTTGAACAATGCAGGACTTGCATGGCATCAACTTTCCATGCAGTCAAAAATCAAAGTATAATTTTTGACTCCCCAAAAACTCTACTAATACCCTACTGTTGACCAGAAGCCTTATTGATGACATAAACACATATTTTGTAGGTTATATGTATTATATACTGTATTCTTTTTTTTTTTTTTTGAGACGGAGTCTCGCTCTGTCACCCAAGCTGGAGTGCTGTGGCCGGATCTCAGCTCACTGCAAGCTCCGCCTCCCAGGTTCACGCCATTCTCCTGCCCCAGCCTCCCAAGTAGCTGGGACTACAGGCGCCCGCCACCTCGCCCGGCTAGTTTTTTGTAGTTTTAGTAGAGATGGGGTTTCACCGTGTTAGCCAGGATGGTCTCGATCTCCTGACCTCGTGATCCGCCCGTCTCGGCCTCCCAAAGTGCTGGGATTACAGGCTTGAGCCACCGCGCCCGGCCTATATACTGTATTCTTAAAGTAAGCTAGAGAAAATGTTATTAAGACAATTATAAGAGAAAATATGTTTACCATTCATTAAGTGGAAGTGGATCATCATAAAGTTATCACACTGAGTAGTTTTGAGGAAGAGGAGGGGGTGATATTGCTCTCTCGGGGTGGCAGAGGCAGAAGATATGCAGGATTGGAAGGGGAAGCAGGAGGGGCACGCACACCTGGTGTAACTTTATAGAAATACATCCATTTCTGTCTGACTTGTTTGCTTTCTTATTTATCTAAAAATGTTTCCATACGGTACCAATCCTCCTTCCACCATTTGCCTTCCTTTCAGTGCCCAAATCATAGAAGACTCCACATTGTAAAATAAGTCAAAAGCAGTCTTGAATAATTGGAAGCTCTTTCCATGTCTTCTACCTCATCATATGGCACCAGTTCGGACGCACTCATCTGCATCAAGTCATCTTCTGTTAATTCCTCTGGTGTGGTGTCTATTACCTCTTGAATTCCTCCAAGATCCATATGGTAAAACCCTTCACACACACACCCCCCACTCCACCTTTTTTGGCTGTATCCACAATCTCTTTCATGATTTCCTTGATTGGTTCTGTCGTAAATCCTGTGAGGTCATGCACAACATCTGGACACAGTTTTCTCCAGCAGGAATTTTTTGTTTTGGGTTTGATGGCTTTTACAGCTTTTTCTATAACAATGATGGTATCTTCAATGGTGTAAACCTTTCAGACTTTTTCTTTTTTTTTTTTTTTTGAGACGGAAGTCTCGCTTTGTCGCCTGGGCTGGCAGTGCAGGTGGCCGGATCCTCAGTTCACTGCAAGCTCTGCCTCCGGGTTTACGCCATTCTCCTGCCTCAGACCTCCGGAGTAGCTGGGGACTACAGGCGCCCGCACCTCGCCCGTAGTTTTTTGTATGTTTTTAGTAGAGAGGGCGTTTCACCGTGTTAGACCAGGATGATCTCCATCTCCTGACCTCGTGATCTGGCCCGTCTGCGGCCTCCGCAATAGTGCTGGGAGGTTCAGGCTTGAGGCCACCCGGCGCCCGGCCTTTTTTTTTTTTTTGAGATGGAGTTTCGCTCTTGTTGCCCCAGCTGGAGTGCAATTGTGTGATCTTCGCTCACCACAACCTGGTACCTCCGGGGTTCAAGGGATTCTCCTGCCTACAGCCTCCTGGAGTAGTAGGATTACAGGCCATGTGCCACACGCCCAGCTAATTTTGTATTTTTAGTAGGAGACGGGGGTTTTCTCCATGTTGGGTCAGGCTGCTCTTGAACTCCCGACCTAAGGTGATCCGCCCGCCTAGCTCCCAAATTCCTGGGATTACAGGTCATCACGTCACCGGCCAGCCCTTCGACTTTCATGATGTTCTATCACAGTTCTGTTCCACAGCACTTGACAATCCTTTCCATAGAGACAGTGTGTGATGAGCCTATGATTCCGATCTAGAGGCTAAACTTAGAATGATGTGTTTAGGGACGGGGCGCATGGGCGCAATATCAAAAATAAGTTTTATCAAAATAATTTTATTTTTTCTTATTTTATTTATTTATTTATTTATTTTTTTGAGACGGCGCTTACTACTGTCGCCCAGACTGGAGCTTCAGTGGCGCCAGATCTCAGCTCCACTGCAAGCTCTGCTCCCGGGGTTCACGCAATATCTCCTGCCCTCAGCCCTCCCGGATAGCTTGGCACTACAGGCGCCGCCACCTCGCCCGGCTAGTTTTTTTGTATCTTTTTAGTAGAGACGGGGTTTCACAGTGTTAGGCCAGGATGGTCTCGATCTCCTACCTCGTGATCGCCCGTCTCGGCCTCCCCAAAGTGTTGGCATTACAGCTTGAGCCACCGCGCCACGGCCTCTATCAAAATAACTTTAAAAGGCAATCCCTTACTGGCAAGTTACTTCCTGACTTCAGGGACAAAGCATCAATGAAACCAACCCAGAAAAAGCGTTCTCACTGTCCAAGCCTTCTGCTTGTACAACCAAAAGACTGGCAGCTGGTGTTTATCTTTTCCCTTCAAGGTTCAGGGGTTAGCAGTTTCGTAGATAAGGGCAGTCCTGATTATAAATCAGTTACACAAAAGCATTTGCACAAAACAGTAGAGTTAGCCTGTCACTTCCTGCCTTAAATGCTGGTGTTAGCAGCTGATGCCATTTTATGTATTTCCACATTTCTTTGAAAATTCCAGAGGTTATTCCAACTTGTGCTCCCATTAACACCAAAGAAGTTTCAGTTTTCCCACATTCTCTAATAACTCAGGCTATCAGATATATTGATTTTTACCAATCTGATGGATGTGAAATAGTATCTCCTGTTTTCTTAACCTGAATTTCCTTGATTACTGACAAGTGTAAGTATCATCAACCATTCAAGATTCTCCTTCTTTGAAATGACGAATCATTTTTCTATTTGGTTGTCTGTTTACTTGATTGTAGAATTGTGTATAAATTCTTGATATCAATATACCTTCAAAATAGTTTCTCCCAGTTTTGGGTTTGAGCATTCAATTTTCTTTTTTTTTTTTTTTTTTTTGAGACGGAGTCTCGCTCTGTCACCCAGGCTGGAGTGCAGTGGCCAGATCTCAGCTCACTGCAAGCTCCGCCTCCCGGGTTCACACCATTCTCCTGCCTCAGCCTCCCGAGTAGCTGGGACTACAGGCACCGCCACCTCGCCCGGCTAGTTTTTTGTATTTTAGTAGAGATGGGGTTTCACCGTGTTAGCCAGGACGGTCTCGATCTCCTGACCTCGTGATCCGCCCGTCTCGGCCTCCCAAAGTGCTAGGATTACAGGCTTGAGCCACCGCGCCCGGCGGATTCAATTTTTTCATGGTGTCTTTTATTATAAAGAATTTTTTAACTTTAATATAATTATTGCAGACACTACTAATTGTCCACTGTACTCTATTCTCCCCTTTTGCTACAGTAATATTTGGAGTTAGACACAGTATTCTATTTCAAAGTTGCAAACAACGGAGAGTGCCTGGAAGTAAAGTGTGCCACTTCCTGGTATGTGCCTTACAATATTGAACATGTGTTCCATCACTGTCTCTTCACCTTCCTTCATACTGGCACATTAAATGTTATAATTGAGAGCAATCTTACAAGCTATATGTTAAGAATAACAAAGTTACTCAACCAGCCTGGGTCTGTAAGATGGCTTCATGGATCAAAAGTTCATCCACCTACCCTGAACTATTACATAAAAGAGAAATAAACTTCTGTCATGTTAGCCACTGAATTTTGAATATCTTTTTAAAAAGACACTTGGTAAGCTGGGCATGGTGGCTCACGTCTGTAATCCAAGCACTTTGGGAAGCCAAGGCAGGAGGATTGCTTGAGGCCAGGAGTTCCAGACCAGCCTGAGCAATATAACAATACCTATTCTCTACAAATTATCTATCTATCTATCTATCTATCTATCTATCTATCTATCTATCTATCTATCTATACAGACGGGGTCTCACTTTGTCATCCAGGCTGGAGTACAGTGGCAGGATCTTTCCTCACTGCAATCTCTGCCTCCTGGGTTCAAGTGATTCTTGGGCCTTAGCCTCCTGAGTAGCTGGGATTACAGGCATGTAACACCACGCCCAGCTAATTTTTGTATTTTTTGTGGTGATGGGGTTTCACCACGTTGGCCAGGCTGGTCTCAAACTCCTGAGTTCAAGTGATCCGCCCGCCTTGGCCTCTCAAAGTGTAGGATTACAGGCATGAGCCACTGTGCCCGGCCTCTACAAACAATTTAAAAATTAGCAGGATGCAGTTGCTTACACCTGTAGTCCCAGCTACTCAGAAGGCTGACGTGCAGTGGGCTATGATTATGCCACTGCACTCCAGCCTACGTGATAGAGTGAGACCTTGTCTCTTAAAAATAAATTATTTTTAAAGACACATGGACAAATACATTTAAGAAGAATTTCTTAGATAATACACAAAGATTAATTACAGTTGTCACTCCTTATCTGTGATTTGGTTTTTTATCTGTTTCAGTTACCTATAGGCTGAAAATATTACGTGGAAAATTCCAAAAATAAATAACTCATAAGTTGTAAATTGCTTGCCATTCTGAGTAGCGTGATTAAAATCTCACATCTTGCCCCATCCTGCCCAGGAAGTGAATCATCCCTTTGTCCAGTGATCCATGCTATATATGCTACCTACCATTAAGCACTCTTAGTAGCTATCTTGGTTATCAGACTGAAAAGAAAAAAAAAATAGTATATATAGGGTCAGTACTATTCCTGGTTTCAGGCATCCACTAGAGGTCTTGGAATGAATTGCCCACAGATAAGAAAGGACTACTGTACTTTATTTAGGGTGATTGCTCTTTGTGTCTAATATAAGAAATCCCAGCCAGGCACGGTGGCTCATGACTGTAATTCCAGCACTCCGCGAGGCCAAGGTGGGCGGATCACCTGAGGTCAGGAGTTTGAGACCAGCCTGGCCAACATGGCGAAACCCCGTCTACTAAAAATACAAAAATTACCTGAGCATGGTGGCAGGTGCCTGTAGTCCCAGCTACTCAGGAGACTGAGGCAAGAGAATTGCTTGAACCCGGGAGGCAGAGGTTGCAGTGAGCCGAGATGGCGCCACTGAACTCCAGCCTAGGCGACAGAGCAAAACTCCATGTCAAAAAAAATAATAATAACAGATAAAAAGAAATCCCTCCTAAGATCAAAAAGATATTATATTTTCTTTCCTAAAACTTCCAGGCTTTGCGTCTCAAATTCAGCCTTTAATTCTGGAATGTGGTGTGTGTACAGTTGAAGTAAGGATTTACAGTTATAACGTAGTTAACCAATTCTTTCAGCACTATTTATTGAATATTCCATCCCACTGATTTATAATGCCATCTCTTTCACATACCAAACAACCATAGATGACTATTCTATGCCCTATGCTTATAAACTTGCCCTATGCTTATAAACTTGTGCCAATATCACATTGCTATAATTAATAAAACTTCACACTAAATTCTGATGTTTGGTATAACAAATCTGTCATTATTTTTCAAATGTGTCTTGAAAATTATTGATATTTATCTTCCATTTAAAATTTAACATTCACCTATCAAACCACACACACACACACACACACACACACCTGCCACGATTTATAGTGGAACTACGCTGTATGAATAGATTAATACAAGAAGAAATGACATCTTTAGGACAGGCACAGTGGCTCACACCTGTAATCCCAGCAATTTGGGAGGCTGAGGTGGGCAGATCACTTGAGGTCAGGAGTTCGAGACAAGCCTGGCCAACATAGTGAAACCCCATCTCTACTAAAAATACAAGAATTAGCTGGGTGTGGTGGCAGGCACCTGTAATCCCAGCTACTCAGGAGGCTGAGGCAGGAGAATCACTTGAACCCGGAAGGCAGAGGTTGCAGTGAGCCAAAATCATACCATTGCACTCCAAACTGGGGGACAAGAGTGAGACTTCGTCTCAAAAAAAA
Source organism: Rhinopithecus bieti (assembly GCF_001698545.2). NCBI lineage: Eukaryota > Metazoa > Chordata > Mammalia > Primates > Cercopithecidae > Rhinopithecus > Rhinopithecus bieti. The sequence goes on from NW_016803982.1 coordinate 3,238,104, forward strand.
AAAAAAGAAATGACATCTTTATAAAACTGAGTTCTCATTCATGAGCATGTTGCCTCCATATTATGTACTTAAGTAAATTTTTATAATTTTCTCCATAAAGATCTTCATTTTTTTTCTTTTTTGAAACAGGATCTCAGTCTGTCACTTACGCTAAAATGCGGTTACTGATTATGGCTCCCTGCAGCCTCAACCTCCCTGACCCAATCCATCCTTCCACCTCAGGCTCTCAAGCAGCTGGGTCCACAGGCACGTATCACCACACCCAGCTAATTTTTGTGTTTTTTGTAGAGATGGGGTTGTGCCATGTTGCCCAGGCTGATCTTGAACTCCTGTTCAAGCATCTGTCCACCTCGGCCTCCCAAACTGCTATGAGGTGAGAGCCACTGCACCCAGCCAACATCTTCTGTTTGGTATATTGCAAAGTTCTTCATAGTTTTTTTTTTTTTTTTTACATGTGTATTAGTCTATTGTCATATCGCTATAAAGAGCTACCTGAGACTGGGTAATTAATAAAGAAAAGAGGTTAAGACTCACAGTTCTGCAGGCTGTACAGGAAGCATGGTTGGGGAGGCCTCAGAAACTTACAATCATGGCAGAGGGGCAAAGGGGAAGCAAGCGTGTCTTGACATGGCAGCAGAAGAGACAGAGAGAGTGAAGGTGGGAGAAGTAGTACACATTTAAACAACCAGATCTTGTGAGAACTCACTCACTATCACAACAGCAGCAAGGGGGAGGTCTGCCCCAGTGATCCATCACCTCCCACCAGCCCCTCCTCCAAAACCAAAGATCATAATTCAATATGAGATTTGGGTGGGGCCACAAACCATAACATCCTGCCCCCGGCCCCTCCCAAATCTCATGTCCTTCTCACATTGCAAAACACAAGCATGCCTTCCCAACAGTCCCCCAAATTCTTAACTCATTTCAGCATTATCTAAAAGTCCAAGTCCAAAGCCTCATCTGAGGCAAGGTAAGTCCCTTCCACCTATAAGCCTGTAAAATGAAAACCAAGTTAGTTACTTCCAAAACACAATGCAGGTACAGGCATTGGGTAAATGCTCCCATTCCAAAAGGGAGAAATTGGCCAAAACAAAGGGGCTACAGGCCCCATGCATGTCTGAAAACCAGTAGGGCAGTCATTAAATCTTAAAGCTCCAAAATAATCTCCTTTAACACTCTATCTCACATCCAGGGCATGCTGATGAAAGAGGTGGGCTCCCAAGGACTTAGGCAACTCCACTCCTGTCGCTCTGCAGGGTACAGTCCCTCCAGCTGCTTTCACAGGCTGGTGTTAGAGTGCCTACAGCTTTTCCAAGTACACTACACAAGCTGTTGGTGTATCTACCATTCTGGGGTCTGGAGGATGGTGGCCCTCTTATCACAGCAGTGCCCCAGTGAAGACTCTGTGTGGGTGCTCCAACACCACATTTCCTCTCTGCACTGCCCTAGTAGAGGCTCTCCAAGAGGGTGCTGCCCTTGGAGCAGACTTTGGCCTGAACATTCAGGCATTTCCATATATCCTCTGAAATTCAGGTGGAGGCTGATAGATCAACTCTTGCCTTCTGTGCTCGTACAGGCCCAACACCTTGTGAAAGCCACCAAGGTTTGGGGCTTGCAACCTTTGAAGCAGCAGCCTGAGCTGTACCTTGGTCCCTTTTAGCCATGGCTTCACTCCTTTCAGCCATGGCTGGAGCTAGAGCCACTGTGATGCAGGGTGCCATGTCCTGAGGTTTCACAGAGCAGCAGGGGCCCTGGGCCAGCCCACAAAACCATTTACCCCTCCTAGGCCTCCAGGCCTGTGATGGAATGAGTTGCTGCAAAGGTCTCTGAAATGTCTTGGAGGCATTTCTCCCATTGTCTTGGCTTCTAACATTCAGCTCTTCTTTACTTGTGCAAATTTCTGCAGCCTTGAATTCCTCCAAAAAATGGGTTTTCTTTTTCTACCATATAGTCAGGCTGCAAATTTTCCAAACTTTTATGTTCTGCTTCCCTTTTAAGTTCTAGTTTCAGGTCATTTCTTTGTTTATGAGCATAGGCTTTTAGAAGCAGCCAGGCCAAATCTTTTTTTTTTTTTCTTGAAACAAAGGTTTACCCTTGTCCCCCAGGCTGGAATGCAATGATGCGATCTTGGCTTAGTGCAACCTCTGCCTCCTGGGTTCAAGCAATTCTTCTGCCTCAGTCTCCCGAGTAGCTGGATCACAGGCATCTGCCACCACGCCTGGCTAATTCTTGTATTTACTTTTAGTAGAGACGGGGTTTCACCATGTTGGCAAGGCTGGTCTCAAACCCCTGACCTCAGGTGATCTGCCCACCTCAGCCTCCCAAAGTGCTGGGATTACAGGCATGAGCCACTGCGCCCGGCCCAGGCCAAATCTTGAACACTTCACTGCTTAGAAATTTATTTTGCCAGATATCCTAAATCATCTCCCTCAAGTTAAAAGTTTCACAGGTCTCCAGAGCAGGGGCACAATGCTGCCAGTCTCTTTGCGAAAGCATAGCAAGAGTGACCTTTACTCCACTTCCCAATAAGTTCCTCATTTCCATCTGAGACCACGTCAGCCTAGACTTCACTGTCCATATCGCTATCAGTATTTTGGTATCATTCAACAAGTCTCTAGGAAGTTCTAAACTTTTCCTCATCTACCTGTCTTCTTCCGAGCCCTCAACTTTCCCTCATCCACCTGTCTTTTTCCAAGCCCTCCAAACTGTTCCAACCTCTGCCCATTACCCAGTTCCAAAGTTGCTTCCACATTTTCAGGTATCTTTATAGCAATGCCCCACTTCTCTAGTATTTTCTGCATTAGTCCATTCTTACATTGCTATAAAGAACTACCTGATACTGGGTAATTTATGAAAAAAGTTTGACTCACAGTTCTGCAGGCTGTACAGGAAGCATAATTGGGGAGGCCTTGGAAAACGTACAATCATGACAAAAGGGTGAAGGGGAAGAAAGCACATCTTGATGTGGTGGCAGGAGAGAGTGAAGTGGGAAGTGCTATACACTTTTAAACAACCAGATCTCCTGAGAACTCACTATCATGACAACAGCAAGGGTAAATCTGCCTCCATGATCCAATCACCTCCCACCCAGCCCTTCCTCTGACACTGAAGATCATAATTCAATGTGACATTTGGGTGCAGACATAGAGTCAAACTATATCAATATGATATAATTTCTTTATATTGCATTTTATCTTGTTTGTTGTTGGTATATAGGAATGTTGTTGGTCTTTTGTATACTGATCCTGTAATTAAATTTTGCTGAATTATCTTATTAATGTTAATGGTTTACATCTTCTATGTAAGTAATGATGATGAATGATAAAAGTTAGACTTTCTTTTGCATCCTTATGCATTTCACTTCTTTTCTTATTGCCCTGATACAACTTTAATAAGATGTGGAACAGCAGTCATGAGACTGGCATCTTTATCTTGTTCCTCACTTAAAAGGGGATACTCTGAGTTTTATGAGATACCCTTTATCACGTTAAGAGGATTATCTTATCATTTCTCCTATATAAGTTTGTACTATAAATATGTGTTAAATTTTATGAAAACTTCTTTTTTGAATCTTCTAAGGTGATTGTATCATTTTATTCCTTTAATCCACAAATGTAGTAAATTATTTCAGTAAGCATTCTATTGTTAGACCATCCTTGAATTACTGGGATAAATCCTCCTTAGCCAAAATTGTGTTTTCATACATGCCACATATTATTTGCTCATGTTTTATTTAGGAATTTTGCATTTATGTTAATAAGGAAAACAAAACTATAATTTTTCTTTATTTTTTTTTTGAGACGGAGTCTCGCTCTGTCGCCTAGGCTGGAGTGCAGTGGCCGGATCTCAGCTCACTGCAAGCTCCGTCTCCCGGGTTTACGCCATTCTCCTGCCTCAGCCTCCCGAGTAGCTGGGACTACAGGCGCCTGCCACCTTGCCTGGCTAGTTTTTTGTATTTCTTAGTAGAGACAGGGTTTCACCGTGTTAGCCAGGATGGTCTCAATCTCCTGACCTCATGATCCGCCAGTCTCGGCCTCCCAAAGTGCTGGGATTACAGGCTTGAGCCACCGCGCCTGGCCTATAATTTTTCTTTCTTCATTTTCTTTTACTATCCTCATTAAATTTTACCACACTCGTCAAATAAATTGGAAAACTTTCCTTCTTTTTAAAAATTCTATTGAACTGTTTATGTAAAATCGGAGTTTTATAGCATTATGAGGCAGGATAGGTAGTTAAGGAAGTGACCATGTTCTTGGGAGGCAACAACCATGGTGACTGTACAATTAACACAACAAGCCTTTGCATTCACGTTGAAATTGAGCTCATTCAAGCAAAGCTGTCTTCAGTGGGGACTTTCCCCTCTACAGAGCATGCACCATTTTTTTTTTTTTTTTTTTTTGAGGTGGAGTTTTGCTCTTGTTACCCAGGCTGGAGTGCAATGGCAGGATCTCAGCTCACTGCAACCTCCGCCTCCCAGGTTTAAGTAATTCTCCTTGCCTCAGCCTCCCCAGTAGCTGGGATTACAGGCGCCAGCCACCACAGTCAGCTAATTTTCGTATTTTTAATAGAGACGGGATTTCACCATGTTGGCTAGGCTCATCTGGAACTCCTGACCTCAGGTGATTCATCCGCCTTGGCCTCCCAAAGTGACAGGTTTACAGGTGTGAGCCACTGCCTCCAGCTTCTCTTATAATTTTTAAGAATCCCTACCATATCTACAGTTTTGCACCTTGAAAAAATGCCGACTATTGTACTTCTGTGCCTTTTAAAATTCTTTTTTGCCAAAAGTTTGTCTATTTTATTTGCCAGGGCTAGAGTGCCATGGCGCAATCTCAGCTCACCACAAGCTCCACCTCCCGGGTTCCCTGGGTTCAAGCAATTCTCCTGCTTCAGCCTCCCCAGTAGCTGGGATTATAGGCGCCCACCACCACACCCAGCTTATTTCTTGTATTTTTTAGTAGAGATAGGGTTTCACTATGTTGGTCAGGCTGGTCTCGAACTCCTGACCTCATGATCCACCCGCCTCAGCCTCCCAAAGTGCTGGGATTACAGGTGTGAGCCACCATGCCTGGCCTCCACCTTTGGTTTCTTTGAGCCTCCAATTGTTCCTTTGATTTCTAGTCATTCTTTACTATGCTCAATGTTATTTCCTTCCTTCTTCACATCTTTGTTAATTTTTTTTTTGCCCCCGAGCCATTTTCTGTGTTATTGCTAATGGCATTTTAAAACCTTCACCTGAAGCCAGGCGTGGTGGGACATACCTGCAATTCCAGCTACTCAAGAGCATGAGATGGGAGCGTTGCTTGAACCCATGAGTTTGAATCCAGCCTGGGCAACATAGTGAGAGTCTGTCTCTTAAAAAAAATTTACAAAAATAATGTTGGTTTTCATATGTTTACCTTGTATCTAGTTATCTTGCTAAAATGTACTTATTACTTTGGATAGTTCATAGATTCCTTTAGGTTTTCCACCTATATAGTCATACCTTTTGCAAATGTTTTATTTATTCATTACCAATTATTAATTCTTATGCCTTTTCTTTTTTTCTTGACTTACTGCACTGTCTACAAGGCTAGGACCTCCAGCACAATCTTGAATAAAAGTGGTTGGAGCTGACATCCTTATCTTCTTCCCAATCTTAGAAAGTATTTAGTCTTTTACCATTGAGTATTATGTTAGCTGGAGTTTTTTTGTTTGTTTGTTTAGATGCTCCTTATCTTTTTTTTTTTTTTTTTTTTTTTTTTTTTTTTTTTTTTTTTTT
>NW_016803982.1:3244091-3269305 GCF_001698545.2 Rhinopithecus bieti
TCAAATGCTTCTTTTTTGTTCTATTGAGATGAAAAGGTTTATATTTATGAATTCAAATTCTTTACTAGATATAGAGTATCTTAGTCTGTTTCATGTTGCTATAACAGAATATTTGAGACTGGGTAATTTATAAAGAAAAGAGATTTATTTAGCTCATGGTTCTGCAGGCTCGGAAGTGTAAGAAATACAAAACTAGCATCCATTAGGCTTTTAGTGAAGGCTATGTTTTAAAATGGTAGAGAAAGTTCAAGAGAGAAGCAGATACAAGTGAAGACAGCAAGATCTGGGGTGCATCCGGGCTTTATAACAATCCATTGTATAAGAACTAGTTCATCCCTGTGGGAACTAATCCAGTTTCTCAGAAGGAGCATGCACTACTGGGAGAACTACACCAAGCTATTCATGAGACATCCACCATGTTTTTTTTTTTTTTTTTTTTGATACGGAGTCTTGCTCTGTCGCCCAGGCTGGAGTGCAGTGGCCGGATCTCAGCTCACTGCAAGCTCCGCCTCCCGGGTTCACGCTATTCTCCTGCCTCAGCCTCCAGCGTAGCTGGGACTACAGGCGCCCGCCACCTCGCCCGGCTAGTTTTTTTGTATTTTTTAGTAGAGACGGGGTTTCACCGTGTTAGCCAGGATGGTCTCGATCTCCTGACCTCGTGACCTGGTGATCCACCCGTCTCGGCCTCCCAAAGTGCTGGGATTACAGGCTTGAGCCACCACGCCCGGCCCACCATGTTTTAAACACCTCCCACTAGCATCCACTTCACCACATCATGGACTAAATTCCAACACAAGCTTTGGTGGGGACAAAGAAACCATATCCAAACTATACTACACGACCATTAAATTTTCAATTTCTTGTTTTGTCAGTTTTGGTATTTATGTCTTTCAAGAAATTTGTCCATGTCATATAAGTTGCCAAATTTGGCCAGACTTGGTGGCTCACGCCTGTAATCCCAGCACTCTGGGAAGCCCAGGTGGGTGGATCACCTGAGGTCAGGAGTTCAAGACCAGCCTGACCAGCAGGGTGAAACCGCGCCTCTACTCAAAATACAAAAATTAGCCGGGTGCAGTGGCGCGCACCTGTAATCCCAGCTAATACAGCCACCTCGCCCAGCCTCCTTTCTTATTTTTTAACATGAGCATTTAAAGCTATAAATTTCCCTCTAAGGACTGCTTTAGTTGTGTCCCCAGGTTTTATGTGTTTTCATTATCATTCAGCTCAACATATTTTCTAACCTCCTTTGTGATTTATTCTTTGATCCATAGGTAATATAGGCTGTGTGGCTTAATTTCCAAATATTTCAGCATTTCCAAATATCTTTTTTTTTCAATTTCTAATTTAACTTAATTTAGGTCACATATCTGTATGATTTTAATCTAGATTTATGACATGGCGTATTGTTTATTTTGGCAAATGTTCAAATTGCAATTGAAAAGAATTAATATATAATTGTGTGTAGTGTTTTATAAATGCCAATTACCTCAAAGTGGTTGATAATGTTGTTTAAACCAAATTTTGGGTGTAGTGTTTATATATTTCAGTTAGGCTCAGGTGATAAAGTTGTTAAAAGTATCTGTATCACCACTGAGTTTTTCTCTGTTTTATCAATAACTAAGAGAGGGGTACTAAACTCATCAAATGTAATTATAGATTTGGGGGCCAGGTGCTGTGGCTCATACCTGTAATCCCAGCACTTTGGGAGGCCAAGGCAGATGGATCACTTGAAGTTAGGAGTTCCAGACCAGCCTGGCCAACATGGCGAAACCCCATCCTACTAAAAATACAAAAATTAGCCAGCTGTAGTGGCGCATGCCTTTTGTCCCAGCTACTTGGGAGGCTGAGGCAGGAGAATCACATGAACCTGGGAGGCAGAGGTTGGAGTGAGCAGAAGATCGTGTCACTGTACTCTAGCCTGGGCAACAGAGCAAGGCTCCGTCTCAAAAAAAGAAAAAAAAAAGTGTAGATTTGTGCTTTTTTCCCTTTAGTTCTGCCCATTTCACACTATTCTGTTTTCTTCATGAATGTTTATCATTATTTCTTGAGTAAGTGACACCTGTTTCCCACCATCAGAAGCAGCAGTCCCAGGATGCCAGCTCACTCCATGGATGTCAAACCACTCCATTGTTTGAAAGACACACTCATACAGGCACTGGATGGAACCATACTTTACTCATGTAGAGAACAGACACAGCAAGAGATCAGCTTCAACAGTAAGCATTCACTCCCCCATGGCCAGCGGGTCTGACCACATAGCCAATACAGGGAGATGGTCTGCATGCATCCATCTTGTGTTACAGGTGAAGGATGCCATCTGCTCCCTACTGGGAACAGATATCATAGTGGGGTTGGCTAGGCACACATGATGCACATACTTTAGGTAAAACAAGGGAATAAACATCTAACCCAGAACAGGGGAAGATAATCCCAAGCAAGGCAATATGCCCAGCACAAATTATGAGGTTACTTTATCTCCATATAAGAAAATGTTCCAGGCCCACACCACACTCTTACAGTTGTTCAAGGGTCAACAGGCTGCACAAGACTGTCTTTATCAACGTTCTGAAATGTCCCTTTTTTTCTCGGATAATATACTTTTTTTGTTGTTGTTGTTCTTGAGATGGAGTTTTGCTCTTGTTGCCCAGGCTGGAGTGCAATGGCCAGATCTCGGCTCACTGCAACCTCTACCTCCCAGGCTCAAATGATTCTCCTGCCTCAGCCTCCCAAGTAGCTGGGATTACAGGCATGCGCCACCCCACCCAGCTAATTTTGTATTTTTAGTAGAGATGGGGTTTCTCCATGTTGGTCAGGCTGGTCTCAAACTCCTGACCTCAGGTGATCTGCCTGCCTTGGTCTCCCAAAGTGCTGGGATTACTGATGTGAGGCACTGCACCCAGCCTCTGATAATATTATTTGTTTGAAGTATACTTTTCTGATATTAAAAGTCACTCCATTTCCTGATGATTAGTGTTTACATGGTATATATAATATTTTTCTATCCACACATAAATTAGCCAGACATGGTGGCAGACACCTATAGTCCCAGCTACTTGGGGATGTGAGGGATCTAAGTTGCCTGCTCCTTATGAGAATCTAATGCCTGCTGTCTCCCATCACCCCCATATGGGACCATCTAGTTGCAGAAAAATAAGCTCAGGCTCCCACTGATTCTACATGATAGTGAGTTGTATAACTATTTCATTATACATTTTAATGTAATAATAATAGAAATAAAGTGCACAATAAATGTAATGTGCTTGAATCACCCTGAAACCATCCCCTCTCCCCTATCCATGGAAAAACTGTCTTACACAAAACAGGTCCCTTGTGCCAAAAAGGTTGGGGGCCACTGTTTTAGCCTGAGCAACAGAGTAAAACTGTCACAAAATAGTTGGGTTTCAGGCCACTATCTGACTATTTGTTTTCTAGTAGTACTAGATACTACAAGATGTTTTTGTTGTTGCTGTTGTTTTTTCCCCCTCTTTCCCTGCACTATTTTGGATTGTTTTGTTTTCCACTTTGTGTCCTGTATCGGCTTTTTATTATACCTCTTTTTCACTCATTGTTCTAGGGGTTACAATATGCATTCTTCTTCTTTTTTTTTTTTTGAGACGGAGTCTCGCTCTGTCGCCCGGGCTGGAGTGCTGTGGCCGGATCTCAGCTCACTGCAAGCTCCACCTCCCAGGTTCCCGCCATTCTCCTGCCTCAGCCTCCTGAGTAGCTGGGACTACAGGCGCCCGCCACCTCGCCTGGCTAACTTTTGTATTTTTTAGTAGAGACGGGGTTTCACCGTGTTAGCCAGGATGGTCTCGATCTCCTGACCTGGTGATCCGCCCGTCTCGGCCTCCCAAAGTGCTGGGATTACAGGCTTGAGCCACCGCGACCGGCTCTTTTTTTTTTTTTGAGACGGAGTCTCGCTTTGTCGCCCAGGTGGGAGTGCAGTGGTACGATCTCGGCTCACTGCAAGCTCCGCCTCCCAGGTTCACGCCGCCGTTCTCCTGCCTCAGCCTCCGAGTAGCTGGGACTACAGGCGCCCGCCACCTCGCCCGGCTAGCTTTTTGTATTTTTAGCAGAGACCGGGTTTCACCGTGTTAGCCAGGATGGTCTCGATCTCCTGACCTCGTGATCCACCCGCCTCGGCCTCCCAAAGTGCTGGGATTACAGGCGTGAGCCACCACGCCCGGCCTAAAATATGCATTCTTAACTTATTACACACTTTACCATGAATTCATATTGGACCATTTTGTATATAACAAAGGAACCTTAAAATGATAGACTTCCATTTTTCCCTTCCTGTGTATTGTGCAATTATGGCCATTACACTTCACTTCTACCTAATTTAAGCCACACAATAAATCACCATTTTAATTTTGTTTTTGCTTTAAATTGTCAATTATGTTTTTTTTTGTTTTGTTTTGTTTTTTTTTGAGACGGAGTCTCGCTCTGTCGCCCAGACTGGGGTGCAATGGCTGGATATCAGCTCACTGCAAGCTCCGCCTCCTGGGTTTACACCATTCTCCTGCCTCAGCCTCCCGAGTAGCTGGGACTACAAGCGCCCGCCACCTCGCCCGGCTAGTTTTTTGTATTTTTTAGCAGAGACGGGGTTTCACCGTGTTAGCCAGGATGGTCTGGATCTCCTGACCTCGTGATCCGCCCACCTCGGCCTCCCAAAGTGCTGGGATTACAGGCTTGAGCCACCACGCCCGGCCGAGTCAATTATGTTTTAAAGGAATTTAAAAATGAAAAAAGTATCTTCTATTTACCCACAAATGCTCAAGTGTTCTTCATTCTTTCTTGTAGACATGATTTTTCTACCTGGTATCTTTTTCCTTCAGCCTTCCTTTAACATTTCTCATAGTGCAGACCTGCTAGGGACTAATTTTCTAACCTATCTGAAAATATCTTTATTTCCCCTTCATTTTAGAAGGATATTTTCATTGGATATAGGTTGACATCTTCTTTCTGCACTTTAAAGATGCTATTCCCTTGGCTTATGTTGTTTCTGATGAGAAGTCATTCTTCATGTTTCCTAAATTTAGTTAGTTGTCTTTTATTTCTCTTTGTCTTCAGTTTTTAGAAATTCAACTATAATGTGCCTAGCTGTGTTTTTTCTTTTTTTTTTTTTTTTTTTTTTTTTTTTTTTGAGACAAGCTCTGGAGTGCAGGGTCCCAGGCTGGAGTGCAGCAGCATGATCAAAGCTCACTACAGCCTCGAACCCCTAGGCTCAAGTGGTCCTCCTGCCTCAGCCCCCTGAGTAGCTGGGATTACAGGCATGTGCCACCACACCCAGCTAATTTTTTTGTAGTTTTGGTAGAGACACAGTTTCACCATGTTGCCCAGGCTGGTCTTGAACTCTCGGAGTCAAGCAATTGGCCCGCCTCAGCCTCCCAAAGTGCTGGGATTACAGGTATGAGCCATACCATAGGGTATGGGCCCCTACTTGTGTTTTCATTTGTTTATCTTACTTGGGGTTTGTTAAATTTCTTGAATTTGTAGGTTTACAGTTTTCCTCCAATATGTCAGATTTTTCACTCACTATTTCTTCAAAATTTTTTTCTTCCTTATTCTCTCCTATCCTTATGGGGTTCCTGTTTCACAATCTTGTCCAAGAGGTCACTCATTTTCCATTAAAATTTTCCCCCTAGCATTTTGCTGTCTGTGCTTCAGTTTGGATCTGTTTTTTTGCCTTGTCTTCAAGTGCACTGATTCTACCTTCTGCCATGTCAAATCCACTGTTAAGCCCATCCTGTATAATTTTCCCTTTAGATATCATATTTTTTAGTTCTTGAATTTCTATTTGGTTCTTTTGAAATAGTTTCCATTTTTCTACTAGTATTTCCTATCTGTTCATTCACTAGGTCCTTCTTTTCCTTCATTTTCTTTTTCTTTTCTTTTTTTGAGATGGAGTCTCACTCTATTGCCCAGGCTAGAGTGCAGTGGCGTGATCTCAGCTCACTGCAACCTCCACCTACCAAGTTCAAGCAATTCTCCTACCTCAGCCTTCCAAGTAGCTGGGATTACAGGTGCCACCACCACGCCTGGCTAATTTTGTTTTGTTTTGTTTTTTTTTAGTAGAGACAGGGTTTCACCATGTTGGCCAGGCTGGTCTAGAACTCCTGACCTCAAGTGATCCGCCGGCCTCGGCCTCCCAAAGGGCTGGGATTACAGGTGTGAGCCACCGCACCTGGCCTCCTTTAATTCTTAAACATTTAAAATACTCACATTAAGCCCTTTTCTGCTTATTCTTATATTTCTGTCAACTCTCAGTCCTTGTCTGTCTCTATTGACTGCTTTTCTCTAGTTACACATATCAATTTCCTACTTCTTTGCCTTTCTTTTTTTTTCTTTTTTTTTTTCTTTTGAGACAGTCTCACTCTGTTGCCCAGACTTAAGTGCAGTGGTGCAATCTCAGCTCACTGCAACATCTGCCTCGAGGGTTCAAGCGATTCTCTTGCTTCAGCCTCCTGAGTAGCTGAAACTACAGGCTCATGCCACCATACCCGGCTAATTTTATATTTTTGGTAGAGACAGGGTTTCACCATATTGATCAGGCTGGTCTTGAACTCCTGACCTCAAGTGATTCGCCCAACTCGGCCTCACAAAGTGCTAGGATGACAGGTGTGAGCTACCACTCCTGACCTTTTCTAATAATCTTTAACATTTATGCTAAATATTGTGAATATTACTTTGGGTCTGGATTTTATCTTTCTTCAAAGAGTTTTGTTCTGGCAGGTTAATTTTTTTTTTTTTTTTTTTTTTTGAAACAGAGTCTCGCTCTGTCACCCAGGCTGGAGTACAGTGGCGCAATCTCAGCTCACTGCAGCCTCAACCTCTCAGGCTCAAAAGATCCTTCCATCTCAGCCTCTGAAGTAGGTGGGACTACAGGCATGTGCCACCACCCCATCCCCAATACCTAATTTTTAAATTTTTTTTGTAGAGATGGGGTATTGCTATGTTGCCCAGCCTGGTCTTGAACTCCTTGTCTCAAACCATCCTCCCAACTCAGCATCTTGAAATGCTGGAATTATAGGCATGAGTCACCACACTCAGCCTTACATGGATTTTTTTTTTTTCCTTCCTAGACAGAGTCTTGCCCTGTCACCCAGACTGGAGTGCAGTGGTGCGATCTTGGCTCACTGCAACCTCCGCCTCCCTGGTTCAAGCAATTCTCCTGCCTCAGCCTCCCGAGTAGCTAGGATTACAGGCGCCTGCCACCACACCTGGCTAATTTTTGTATTTTTGGTAGAGCTGGGGTTTCACCATGTTGGCCAGGCTGGTCTCAAACTCCTGACCTCATGATCCGCCTGTCTTGGTCTCCCAAAGTGCTGGGATTACAGGCATGAGCCACTGTGCCCAGCTGGATTTTTTTTTTTTTTTAAATGACATCAGCCAGGTGGCTCACGCCTGTAATCCCAGCACTTTGGGAGGCCGAGGTGGACAGATCACTTGAGGTCACCAGTTCAAGGCCAGCCTGGCCAGCATGGTGAAACCCTGTCTCTATTAAAAATACAAAAATTAGCTGGGCATGGTGGTGGGTGCCTGTAATCCCAGCTACTTGGGAGGCTGAGGGAGGAGAATCCCATGAACCCAGGAGGTAGAGGTTTCAGTGAGCCGAGGTCACGCTATTGCACTCTAGCCTGGGCAACGAGAGCGAAACTCCGTCTCAAGAAAAAATAAATAAATAAAATAAAATAAAATGACACATCAACTCAATTGTTTTAAAATTTTGTTTGCATGGATCTAGTAGACACTTTAGGGTCAGAATAGCCATATTCCTATGTTGTTAACTGGTGTGTTTAGTGAGGTCTCTCTTGTGGCTGACTGAAAGTCCAACATCTCTTCCAGTGCAGTATGATTTCTGGAGTCTCCGTTCAGCTACACTGTAGTGCAGTATGATTTCTGGAGTCTCCGTTCAGCTACACTGTAGCTACTCTCTGCCAGGTCTTGCAGAGTTTCTCCCTGTGGATACACAGTTTATATTCTGCCAAAGACTTAAGTGGCCCTTATGCAGACTTTTAGTGCTACTTCTCTGTGGAGCTCCCTCTCTGGTACTGACCTAGCAATTATAGAACTCAACAGCCCAAAAATTCAATCTCCATATCTTCAACTCATGAAGACCACAATATTCTACAAGGGTTACACTTCCCTGCACCATGGATCACAAAGTGCCTCCACATAGAAAGGCAAATTATGAGGCTCAACTTGTACATTTTCCTTCTCTGACAGATACAGTCCCGTACTGCCTGTTGTCCAAGATCTGAAAACAGTTGTGTTATGTATTTGGTCCAGTTGTATGTGGTTTACACTCTGTTATCAGTTATTTTGGCTTGCCAAAAGAGGAGTGATTGTTCAGTAACTTGTCAACAATTATATATATGTATTATACAAAATGAATAAAACTTACCAAAACTGAGAGATGATCTAGAAAATATAGCATAGAAAACTTTATATATACACTGGCCAGGTGCAGTGGCTCACCCTTGTAATTCCAGCACTTTGGGAGGTCAAAACGGGTGAATCACCTGAGGTCGGGAGTTCGAGACTAGCCTGACCAACATGGAGAAGCCCCCATCTCTACAAAAAATACAAAATTAGCCGGGTGTGGTGGCGCATGCCTGTAATCCCAGCTACTCAGGAGGCTGAGGCAGGAGATTCGTTTGAACCTGGGAGGCAGAGGTTGTGGTGAGCCAAGATCACACCATTGCACTCTAGCCCGGGGAACAAGAGGGGAACTCCGTCTTGAAAAAAAATTTTTCATATATATATACCAAAACTGAGAGATGATGTTAAGTTTTGGTGGGTTATATTCATTTTATGTTAATGATATATGTATAATATATATGATATACATCCAAATATATATAAATTTTCTTTTTTTTTTCTTTTGGAGACAGAGTCTTGCTCTGTCACCCAGGCTGGAGTGCAGTGGTGCGATCTTGGCTCACTGCAACTTCCGCCTCCCTGGTTCAAGCAATTCTCCTGCCTCAGCCTCCCAAGTAGCTGGGACTACAGGCACCCACAATCACACCTGGCTAATTTTCCGTATTTTAGTAGAGACGGGGTTTCACCATGTTGCCCAGGCTGGTCTCGAACTCCTGAGCTCAGGTAATCCGCCCACCTCGGTCTCCCAAAGGGCTAGGATTACAGGCGTGAGCCACCGTGCCCAGCCAAATATATACAAATTTTTGATATCATATTAACTTTCTATATCATCTTCTGTTTTGGTAAGTTGTATTTCTTCCATGTTTTAAATATCTCACATTAGTCATTATTGTTATTTTATATATGCAATAATTATTTCAATATTCCCATATGTTGGTGATCAACTTCTCTGCATACCATTCCTTCTTGTAGTCCACTTTCTCCTGCTGGGTTTAATACACTTTTTCCTCCTATACATCCTACACCTCCTGTAACAATTATTAAAGGGCTTTAAGTGGTAAATTCCCATGTTTGAAATCTGGAAAAGTGGGAATTTACTGCTGTAAAATCTGTAATAATTATTAAAAGTCTGTAAGTGGTAAATTCCCACTTTCTGAAATCTGGTTTTTGTTTAGCTCTCGTTTTTGAATAATAGTTTAGCTGGGTATGGCATCTGAGTTATAGTTATTTTCTCTCAGCTCTTTCAAAATATTATTCCTTTGTCTTCAGACCTGACTTGTTCATGTTGAGAAGTATGCTGCTAGCCTAAATGTTGCTTCTTTGTAGGTAATAGTTTTATAGTTTCTGATGTTATCTTGTCTACCTTTGATTATCCAATAAAAATTTACTGATGTTTCTTCTCTCTTTCTCTCTCTTTTGAGATAAGGTCTCACTCTCACTCTGTCACCTAGGCTTGAGTGCAGTGGCGTGATGACAGCTCACTGCAGCCATGACCTCCTGGGCTTAAGCACCTCCTGAGTAGCTGGGACTACAGGCGCATGCCACCATGCCTAGCTAATTTTTTGATTTTTTGTAGAGATGAGGTCTCATGATATTGCCCAGACTTGTCTCAAATTCCGGGGCTCAAGCAATCCTCCTACCTCAGTCTCTCAAAGTGTTGAGATTACTGGCGTGAGCCACCGTGCCTGGCCTGATACTTATTTAAGGCACTTACTATATTTTGTGTTAGCCCCTTTCCATACTTTAACACTATTTGCCTTGTATTATTTCGTTGTGTTCCGTATTTGCCTTACTGCCACCATTAGAGAACAAGCCACCTGACACTATACGACGTACTGTACATCTTTCACTATAAAGAGGCACCATGTTCTTTCATGGACTGGGGAGTGGTACACAAAGAAAAAAGAAGGATGGGAGTGGTGGCTCACGCCTCTAATCCCAGCAGTTTAGGAGGCCAAGGTGGGCGGATTACCTGAGGTCGGGAGTTTGAGACCAGCCTGACTAACATGGGGAAATCCCATCTCTAGCTGGGCGCAGTGGCTCACGTCTGAAATCCTAGCACTTTGGGAGGCCCAGGCAGGCAGATCACAAGGTCAAGAGGGTAAGACCATCCTGGTCAACATGGTGAAACCCCGTCTCTACTAAAAATATAAAAATTAGCTGGACGTGGTGTTGTGTGCCTGTAATCCTAGCTACTTGGGAGGCTGAGGCAGGAGAATCACTTCAACCTGGGAGGTGGAGGTTGCAGTGAGCTGAGATCACACTACTGCACTCCAGCCCGGGTGACAAGAGCTAAACTCCGTCTCAAAAAAAAAAAAAGAAAGAAAAGAAAAGAAAAGAAAAAAAGAAGAAAAGAAAAGAAAAGAAACCTCGTCTCTACTAAAAATACAAAAATTAGCTGGGCATGGTGGTGTGTGCCTGTAATCCCAGCTACTCGAGAGGCTGAGGCAGGATAATGGCTTTAACCCAGGAGGCAGAGGTTGCAGTGAGCCAAGATGGCACCATTGCACTCCAACCTAAGCAACAAGGGCAAAACTCCATCTCAAAAAAGAAAAAAGATCAAAATGCTGAATCTGAGTTTAGCAACAGAGGCTCATCTCAAAGACTGCCTAGATATGGCTAATGTTTAAGAACAAATAAATAAGTTATGTGTGCATTGACTATTCTGTTCATAATGTATTGTCTGGCTTTCAGCAGATGGCTGGCATTCTTAGGAACTGTTTACATATCAAAAAGGTATTTGTTAAGCTCAGCAAAGTTTTCATCTGCCAATTTAGGAGTTTATCAGTGTACATACACATCTGCGTCTGCGTGAGTGTACTGGGAAGAGGAATAGTCCCAACTACTCCCCAGCTATAAAATCTAAGTTGTTTCCATTGCTAGGGCTCATACCCATCAGAGCAATTCTGAAAGCATAAGAAGAAAATCACCTGAAATGCATTCATATGACAGACTCAAAAATCTCCTGGGTGTAAACTTATCTTAAGCAAAGAGAAGATTAAATAGTTTCATTTAGAAACAAAGCTTTGGTGCTTAGTGGCGTAATTTTGAAAGTACCATAGTGCCTGATACTGGAAATTATCTCTACCACAACTACTTTGGATTCAAATCTAGGTTCTAAGAAAAGAGAGGAGTATAAGTAAAATGAAAATATCGGTTTTATTAGAACCAGTAACAAAATACATTACAAACCATTTTGAAACCCTTTGAGACAGCACAGCACAGATAATTAACAATAAATACGTCAGAGCTTTAGCGTCCCTATATTACCCATACAGTCAACACCAGCTGTATCCAGAAAAAGCAGCAACAATGCACACAGAAGAGATGCCTGACAGGAGAGGCAACACCCAGCAGACCTATCATCAGTGCATGCAGATGGGGCGCAGTGGCTCACACCTGTAATTCCAGAACTTTGGGAGACCAAAGCGGTTGGATCACCTGAGGTCAGGAGTTCGAGACTAGCCTGGCCAACATGGTGAAAACCCATCTCTATTAAAAATACAAAAATTAGCTGGGCGTGGTGGTGCGTGCTCGTAATCCCAGCTACTTGGGAGGTTGAGGCAGGAGAATCCCTTGAATCAGGGAGTCACAGGTTTCAGTGAGCTGAGATCGTGTCACTGTACACCAGCCTAGCAATGGAGCGAGACTCCATCTCAAAAAAAAAAAAAAAAAAAGAATGCTGGGGAATACTACTTAGGAAGTGAATTTGTAACCTCTTCCTCAAGTCCACAATACAGTCAATTTTTGTTACTACACTGAAGATAATTATACTCACTATGAGTATGATGATTTAAAATCAAGATAGTTCTGACTTTATAAAAGCATGTGGTTATTTTAATAATTGAAAACTCCTACATTTCCCTCTAGTTTAGACATTTTAAAACAGCTAGAAATAGAATGTCCAGATAAATCTTTCTCAGAATGACAACCAATATGAAAAATATCATCCAATGAACTAAAGCAGGGGAGTACTGCTGAAGTTTAATTTCCACACAGTACATGCCATGTTACTATAAAATAACACTTTGTACTTACCTTCCTCAGAAGAAAACATCCTTCTCCCACCCTCTCCTTCTTCTTATTTTTAAGACGGAGTTTCGCTCTTGTTGTCTTGTTGCCGAGGCTGGAGTGCAATGGCGTGATCTCGGCTCACTGCAACCTCCACCTTCCAGGTTCAAGTGATTTTCCTGACTCAGCCTCCCAAGCAGCTGGGATTACAGGCATGCACCACCAGGCCTGCCTAATTTTGTATTTTTAGTAGGAACAGGGTTTCTCCATGTTGGTCAGACTGGTCTCGAACTCCCAACCTCAGGCAATCCGCTTGCCTAGGCCTCCCAAAGTCCTGGGATTACAGGTGTGAGCCGTGCATGGCCAAACCTCCTTATTATTATTTTAGCTTTCTAGGGATGAGAATGAATACAAATGGTTTTGTGGCCCAGATCTCAAATTAAAGCCCAGACCTCAACCCTCTTACTGTCTTTTTTGCCAGAAGCAGCACTAACCCTCATTCTAACAAGGAGGGAGGGATGTCATAGCAATGTCACACAGCAGCAGACACTTTGAGGGAGAAAGACCAGAAAGGAAAAATGGAGAAAGGATAGGAGGCTGAGAGGAAAAGACAGAAAAAGAACTCCAGGGCTGGGCGCCGTGGCTCACGCCAGTAATCCCAGCATTTTGGGAGGCCGAGGTGGGTGGATCACCTGAGGTGAGGAGTTCTAGACCAGCCTGGCCAACATGGTGAAACCCTGTCTCTTCTAAAAATACAAAAGTTAGCTAGGTGTGGTGTCGGGTGCCTGTAGTTCCAACTACTTGGGAGGCTGAGGCAGGAGAATCACTTAAACCAGGGAGGCAGAGGTTGCAGTGAGCAGAGATGGAGCCACTATATATACACTCCAGCCTGGGCGACAGAGTGAGACCTCCGTCTCAAAAAATAAAAATAAAAAATAAGGAACTCCAAAATACTGAGTTGAGTATAGACGCTCTAGTACAGAAATTGCAGACCACCGGACCGAACCGTCTCTCATGAACTGGTCAAACTCCTCCTGGGCTTTCCTAGAAAGGGGTGGGGACAGACTCAGGGGCTGAGCCGAGGACAGAGCCCCATCAGGGGCTGTCAGGGCGGTTTCCCGACCACACGTCCCTGTCCGAAAACAACCTCACAGCAAATGTGGCTATGCCAAGTCCTTCATATATCAGTTAAATGTCCTCCTCTTCTTTATGAATTTGTATCATTTATAAGACACTTGACACACGTTTAAACACTTACATTGCTCCTGCGGCTCAGGAAATAGGGCTTGTTCAGCTGAGGGAAAAAAAAGCATGTAATGAGGGAGTTAACAAGGGCTGATATTTTTTTACAACATTCTTTAAAAACTAAAAAACCTCTTTAAACACCAGGAACAGCTTAAATAATTCACTGTGGGCCTGAGGGGCCCGTGTGGACGTTTCCCTCGCGGGTCACTTTCTGGCCGCGGCCTCCCCAGGTGTCATCCGCCGCGGTGGGCCCGGAGGGCGACGGGCTCCAGGCCTCGGTCTCAGCGGTCCCCAGGCTACCGGGGCCCACAGGGACCCGGTGCTGGGTGGTGGCCAGCCGGACCTGGGGAGGCCGGACCCCGGAAGTGGGTCGAGGCGGGCCGTACCTTTTGACCGCTGGGTGCGCGGGAAGTCGGGAGCAGGCGGAAGTGCGGCCCTCGAGGCGGTCGCGGCCTGTGGGGGCTTGGAGCGAGTTGCTCCAAGGCTGTAGGCTGGGCCTGGGCCGCAGCAGTGGGAAGCCGACGATGCCTGAGGAGTTCTGTCCTCGGGCCACCCTGGGAACTTGTATGGCCGCAGGAAAGGATCAGGAGAGGCCGCTGCCCTTCTCCCACCTGCTCTAGGCTCCCTCGGCGGCCCGATGTGGGGAAGGGGAAGGGGAAGGGGAAGGGGAAGAGGAAGGGGAAGGGGAAGGGGCCCGCCCCGAGCCTCTAGAGGCGGCTCCTAGGCCGGGTTCTACGACTTCAGGCCCTCCTGGCGGTGGTTTTGCGGGAGTGAGTTGAGGGAGCTGCTTTTCGCTCAAGTCCCTCACATGCCCGAGGGCCCGGGAATCGTGAAGCCGGGCCTGCCAGCCCGGTAGGAGGAAGGGGTACTTAGCGCTGCAGCAGTACTCTGCCGGCGCCGGGCTAGGTCTGGCTGTGGGGACCGCGCCGGCGTAGGACAACGCAGTGGAGGGAAGCACCTGCCCCCGCCCACCTTGACTAAGGGGCCGCCGCGCCCCTCCAGGGTCATGCGCGCGGGGGGTCTCAGGATGTCGAAACCCGGGACCTCACGGCCCTCGAGTGCTCGCCTGCCAGGGGGCGACCTAGGTACCCTTTATCGTGCCCTACTCCCCATGGCAGAGAGAGTTCGACGTTCCCAAGGAGGGAGTCTCCATGGAGGAATTCGTCCTGCTTCACTTCCAGAGTTGAAAGGCCGGAGGCCGTCGGTCCTGCAAAGAGGAGCAGTCGGGCGCGGGCTAGCAAGCAGCTGATGAAAATAATTGTCCTCGCACACACAGTCCTGCGCCCAGGGGCGCGCGTGCACACACACACACACAACTTGCCTCCTCTAGCCGCCCAACCTTAATATTCTGGGCATGCAGTTTTCAACAACTTGCTTGACACAATAACAAAGACATTTAAATGCCAGGACGCAGACTTCACTTTTTAACCTGCTGAGAGGAGCTACTTTCAAAGCTTCCCTACCGCGAATAAACTGACAAAAAATATGGGGTGCACTTATAAATTAAACACCTTGCCCTCAGAGCAACACGCGTTAATCAGGTTTCTAAGGCAATAGCCATCTCTGTCTTTTCCTATTCACCCAAATAATGCCCCAAGAAGGAACCCCTTTACACAAGAGAGAGCTGGGGGGGAAAAAATGAATTATACCCATTGCTAGTAAAAAATCATCTTAAATCAATAGAGCACCACTTGAACTTGAGTTTCTATTGTTTCACTGAATCATCAATGTTTTTAATTAAACAGAGCTACCCTTTCTGTTAAAACATTACATAAAAGGGTTAGGTTTCTACTTTTGTTGAGGCAGCTGGCGTTTGTTGGCTGTTGTGTTTGAGCAACAGACTGTTCAATAGAAGCGAGAAATAGCTCAACGCGCTCTTAATAGACCTGTTTCAACAATGTACCTTGAAAAGGAATACATTGTGTTATTGTGTTAGTTTGCTACAAACCTATTAAAAGAAAAATAGCATCCATCAGGTCTAACAAAACGCATTTGTGTTATACGTACTTATCTGCTTCAAATACACTTCTTGGCACAATGTCTAGAATTCAACTAGATCATCAAGAGCTGGACAGAAGAACACATACCAGTTAGGTAATGATACACGGGCTAAAAATAATAATAAAGGAAGGACTAAGCAGACGGTAATTGCTACTTTTTTGTGTGTCATGAGAAATACAGGCAACCCTATTTCAATTAAAAATATATTGCAAAAGTGTGGAGTCCTATGACAAAAACAATTTTAAAAATATTTGTAGCATGGGAATATTGATCCAAATCCCATATTTGGAACGAATCTGATACACTTTCGATAGGAATTTGTTTCAGAGAAGGATTCAGGGCAGAAGCGATGCATTTTTAAAGCAGAATTAAACAGCACAGAGCCCGGTTCTTTAGGGAAATGCGCGAAACAAACAAATCGAAAGCAAGCGTTCCAGCCAAGAGGTTGGGGAGCCCCGTTGTCTGGTAGTAGGAAAGGAAGTGCTTCTTGAAAGTGCTCTCTTAAAAATGATTTTCTAAACTTATTTTATTGCATTTTAAACACAAAGTGAAACTTGAAGCAAAGAAATAGAACATTCCCGATACCGAACAGAACCTACGGTCTATTGCAGGAAGGACTGCCACTTGGACCACAGACCATTAGAAAAAGCAGAGAGGCAAATGATTAGGCTAATTTAACGAGGAGATCTGCTTAGCAGAAAAGACACTCAAAGTAGCATCTGTCAAAGGAAAACATCTTTTGCTTCCACACAAGGCACTCGATTTGGTTTCCAACCTTGAGTTCTCAACATTCAAATTTCAAGTGCAACAATGTTGGGGGCACAAGACAATAGTAGATTATCTGCAAATGAACACAATTGTATAAAAAAGAGACTTACATAAGTTACAATGGCACCCTATGTGGGATATCTACTTTAACAAATAGGTAGAGCAATATTCTGCCCAATAAAGTCAATCATTTGTTACATTTTGAATAAGTAAATTATCACATGAAGATTTAGAAAAATGTTACCCTGAAACATTAAACGATAGTTTTGCCATATTACAAAATAGCTATTTTAAACTTTTGTATAAGACATTTGAGGCCAAATGGCTGATATGACTGTTCTCTTCAGCTGAAACATTTTTTTTTCTTCTCAAGAAGGGTGTGTGTGAGTGATGTGTGTGCATACTGGAGGTAGTTGAAAAGAATTTGATTAATACTTAAGACTTTTCACTAACGTCTCCCCTCTAGTCCAAATTTACTTTTTAAATTAATTCACTTGGATTTAAAGAACAGAAATGAGATAATAAGCCACAAATTACAGATTATAAAAATGAGTTTCTCAAATGTATAAGATTTTTGGAAGAGTGCATTTTCAAGGTGAGAATTTTTGATGTGTCTGATAATCTACCAAATATGAGAGGAATGTCACAATAAAATTGGTTTTGCCATGATATGAAATGTTGTTGCTGAAGCTTTATAAAGTCTTTGATTTACATTTAGAACTTTTAGAAATACTTGTGTGTCTGAAATTGAACTATCTAGAGAGAAATATTCAATGCATTTTAATTTCAAGAGATTGTTCAAATAAACAAAGAATCACCAAAGATATCATTTGAAAACCCAGCAAAGGAAGAAGTGTATTTTAGAGGAAGACTGTAATCTGATTCTTTGTTTTGTTCTTGGTCTTGAAAATCCTTGATACTCCACTTTCACAAAGAATTTTCAATAGTGTATGAAAGCCAAATATTTTTATTTATCTAAAGTTTTAAAAAGTCCACATAGTATGTACTATAATTTGTCTCCCTTCAAACAATAGGAAGAAGAGTATTATTAGATTACTAGATTACTTTCTATATCCCTCCCAAATTGTTCCTAGAAAGCAACTTCTGATCTGTTAATTTATCATCACTAATATCTAAAAGAGTTTTAACCAATCAAATAATAAAAATATTTTTACTGCCATTGATCTTAAGCAGCATCTAATTTGAAAGATTTTACAGAGTACATTTTCAAAGCACCAAGCATCTTTACAGTTTCTTGGTCGGCCTTCAGTAGGTAAATGAGTGTCATTTCAGGTTTCCTTTCAGCTTCTTTTGCCTTTTAATTCACAAGTATGGAAAATAAGAGAGGTTAATGTTTTTAAACATTTCTGCTACACACCATTATTTCAGTGCCATTCTCTGGTGTTGTGTCTGAAAAACGGGTGGCCGAGCCTGCTGCCCGCAGCGCCAGACATTCAGCCGGATCCACCCCTGGGCACAGTCATCAGGGGGAAGAGATCCAGCTTCCAAACTTGATTAAAAACAGCCCAACAATTTCTGCCCCGTTAAAGAACTGTGTGATTGGAGAAGCTGAGTAAATTGCATCAGAGAGGAGGTGGCTGAGGTCTATGTCTCTTTCAAGTGGGAGCAGCGAGAAGCTGAAATAGGCAGTTAGACAGTGTGCTGCGGAAGGCCAGCTTGTCCACCAAAATCTCAGTTAAAGTCCACTTTACAGGATTTAGGTGCTGAGATGGAGTGATTCTCCCTTATAATTTTTCACCTTAATTTGAAAGGAAAAAGAAAACACACACACATGCCAAAGACCTACAAAGATGCTTAGGAATTATTAACTTATTTCTGAGTTACTAAGACCTTTTGTTTTCTATTTAGAAAATATTTCAAAATATGCTTCTCTCCTGAAAGCTACAATCTGAAAGATATAATTACAAGAAAAACACTAAGAGGGGAAAAATGAAGTAGGAATGAGGAGTGTGTAGGTTGGTGAATAAAATAGATATCTGTCAGCATCTTTTAATGATACATTGTTGTTGTTGCTTGGTTTGTGATATTTTTATAGTAAAAACAAGACATCCAAACAGGAATCCAAATATGAATGGAAGTGGGAGGTTTTCTGGTGTGTTTCGATACTAAAATGAACACTATGTCTGTATGTGCCTGTGTGTTCTCCTTCAATTCAAATTTTTATTCCAGAAAGTGGTGCAATTTGTTACTTTTTTGGTGGGCACAGGAGGAGGAAAATATGATACATTTGGGGATTTTTCAGTAGAGCTGTGTTTAGTTTTAATTTTCCTGTATTTTAAAATAAACACTTTGACCAAAGCATGTTTGATCTTTGCAAGAAGGAAGTATACATTGTGAAGGAATGTGCAGCGGTTGGGTATGAAAATGGGGTTGTGACTCACAGCTGCAGGCAGAAAAAAAAAGGCGTCGTGGTGTCAGCCAGAGGTGTTCAGTCTAATAATTCAAGCTGTAAACTGTATCCCCTAAAATTACCTACATAATAAATCATTGTGCAAAGAAAAAAAAAAGTTTGGACTGAAAAGTGTAAGTGAAACAGAATCCTCAGGAGACTTCAATGCTGGGATCTATTGGCAATGAAGTGAAATACAGGCTTATTTTGTCCAAAACTGTAAGGATCAGAATCATATTGGAAGTTACTCTAGCACAACTGATTTTTTTTTTTTTTTTTTTTTTTCTGGCTTGGGTTTCAACACATTTCTACGTAGTCTGTCACAAAAATGGGCTTATGTATTTCTCTCCTGATCACATAGCCGAAATTGCTTTATAGAATTTACAGTCGACTTAATGCAGTTTCAAGAAAAAGCTCAAGAATGGCTTTATTTTAATAAAAGTGATTATACCTAAGTTATCAAATGCATTTCAAGAATGGAGGCAGAAAGTTTTCTGACAATTCTTTTAGATTCCTGTCTCATATTACAGTGTTGCTTATAGGTACCAAAGAAACCACAAAATTTATGTAACGTGGTAAATTAGCTTGCCTAAGAATTCACTGCTAGGTTGAAATACTTAGGTACTGCGGTTGGCAAAGCCAGTGCCAAGTCCTGGAGACTTGAGAAACGTGAACGTTTGGGGACAGAATGCACCGTTTGGAGTAGAAAGGAGCTCCGTGGCGGGAGAAAAGATCCAATTGTCAAGAGGAAGTTTAAAGGCCAAAGACACAAGAAGTCTTTGAAACAATAAGGGTGAAGAAGTCAAGAAGCAGACTCGCCAAAGCCACATTGAAACAATTTATTTTATAGGATCCCTATATTTCCATAATTAGTAAACAGAGCCACACTGGAAACACCAGCTGTGGGCTCTCGAGCTCACATGGGCCTCTCGAAGAGGAGAAAGTCAGGTTGTCACTGGTTTCTTTCGCCTGAGTATTTCATAGGAAAATATAAGGAGGAGGGAGGCTCGAGAAAGCTGACTCCAGCGAAGTTTGCAATAAGGATTAACTGGAGAAAGGAAGTCCACAGTAATTAAAACCCTTACCCTGGCTCATTAGTATTCATGACTGAATGTCCAGCTTTTCTGTTTATCTTTCTCCCAGGATCAATATCGGAGCAGCGTGGGCCTGGGAGGAGCCCAAGTTGGGCTCGGCGTGCGCCTGACCTTTCGCGCCCTCCCTCCAGGTCAGCGCATCTTCAGAACCGCCGGCCAACGCCGCACAAGCGCTCATTAAATCCACCATTCACGGGCGGGCGGGCGGAGGCTGGGGGACAGGACTGAGGGTGGGGACAGGGCCAAGGGCAGGCAGACCCAGCCGACACCAGAGAGTTTCGGGAAACCACACTCGGCCACCTAACCACTGTGGGCCCAGTGGGCCAAGAGAGAGAAAGGAACAAGAACCAGCTCTGGCTGCAGCAAGAGGCTCCAGCGCAGCTTCTGGCAGGCCCTCGCTGGCTCGGCCTGGTTCCAGACCCTAAGTTTAGGGGGCTTTGCCTGTTGGGGTCGGGGGACGGGCAACATAGGAACCCGCGTGAAAAGGGAACCACCTCCAGTTCTGCCAGTCAGTAGCCTCTGCAGGTCTCCGCCGGCCTCCGCGGAGCAGCCCAGTGGCTGAGCATTAACTGCGATGATTATCTCTGACATTATTAACGTTATTATTATTTCTACCCCCCACCTTCTCTAGCAGCTCTGAGCTCCCTTCTGCTCCCCAGGGCCACCGGCTTGGCCTCTAGGGCAGAGGTAAACCTGGCCCCGGGAGTTTGGGAAAGGGAGAGGTTGAGGCCAGGTTCGGAGGACGCGGGAGCCAGGCAGCTCTTCCCTCACTCCAGATTTCCTGGGAGGTGAGGGGCGCCCCCCTCCCTACGTCCGAGGGCTGGAAGGCGCGCCGGCAGGCGAGGCAGCCTGGCCTCTCGCAGCCCCTGGGAGTGGGCTTGGGAGACCCAACTCTAGGGAGCCCTGCTTAGCCCAGTCCCACGTCAGTGGCGCGAGTGCAGGCCTGGGGAGTGCCGCCCTGGCGGAGGACCCTCCGAGGCCGAATTCGGTTGAGAGCGCAAGGCAGGCCCGGTCCCCTCCAAGCGGCTCTAGAAAGGGCTGGGGGAGGTAGGAATGGGAGGAGGGGGTGCGGGGAGCACCTCCTGCTGCCCATGCTCACCCACATTTCTGCGGCCTCAGGTCCTTCCCACTCACGCGAGCAGGTGGCTGGGAGGTGCGGAAGCCGAAGGAGGTGAGGATGTGTGAGCATATGGTGTGAGTGAGTGTGTTGGGTGTGTGTGTGTGTCTGTGTGTGTGTGCGTGCGCAAAGGCAGGGGACCTCCCCACACACTTTCTGCCTGGCAGCTGCGCTGAGCATCGTCTCGCTTCGTGGGGCAGGAGGGATGCCGGACAAGGGCAGGGCCTAGAGCACGAGAAGGCGAGGCGAGGTGTCACCTCGTCCAAAGATCGTCGGTCCCTGGGAACAAAAGAGAAACGTGGGAGGGCGACGAGGTGGCCCCAGCACCGAATTCTCGGACTGTCGGGGCGGGGCGGGAGTGGGAGGACCCTGGTCTCGAATTCCCTGCAGAGGATCTTGGCTGAGGCAACACGGGGGCGGGGTGGGGCCTGGACTCGCTGGACCTAGTAGCCCACAGCCTTGACCGTGAACTCATACCCTCGGACTGCCCTGGTTATGGCTTACAGAAGTTTCATTTGCAACACCCGGTTCAAACGGCCACAGAGGCCTTTTCGTGCTCGGGTACCCAGCCGGACTAGCCTGAGAGTTTTCGCCCTACCACCTGATTCAGTCTGGAAGGACCTAGTGTTTTTTCTCCCAGAAAATAAAAAACCAGCAACGGTCTGGAGTCGGGATGGGGAAAGAGGAGGGGAACTTCTTCCGATCCAGTTCTGAGCTGCCAGTGAAAAATAGAAACCGTTCATTTCGGTCTGCTGGGGGCAACAGTGGGCCAAGGAGCTCCGAGTTTCTGTGGAACCAGAGCGATATCAGACTATAATCAATCAATCCACAAATCATTATTGAACCCTTGCTTTGGGTTCTGAGGACCTCTTTCCGGGACACGTGTCTGCTAAAGTAAAAACAAAACAAAACAAAACAAAAACCTAGCCAAAGGTTCAACCAAGTCTTGATGGTGTGATTTTGAGGCCTTTATCACTCAGCCCTTGGAAGCAGGCCTAGCACGCCCTTCCGATAATTTCGGTGGAGTGGTGTGGGGGAGGGTAGGACCCGAGTCCCTAGTGGGCGCTTGGCGGGTTCCCGCGGGTCCCCGATGCCACGGGTGAGCTCACCAGGGACCTACCAGGACACACCTCCCCCAGTCCTGCCGACCTGGGCAGGAGACCCATCACCTCGCCGGCCCAGGCTTTCCTTCCTAGCCAACCCTGGGATGCAGAACAGCACAGAGTCCAGAGAAACCCGAGCCTCCGGTACAGTCTGTGATCTGCCCTTGATCTCAGGGTTTTGTGCGGAAAATAAAACCACTTGAGACTGAAAACATCCGTCTGAAAACGAGACAAAGGGGATAGGGGGTGGGGAAGAGGAAGAGCGAAGGTGCCGGCCTAGGGAAGAGCACCGGGACAGCTTGGGATAGCCGTGCGGGGCCTGGGACGAGTTTCTTCCCTCGCGTCCAGCCGTGGCTTGGCCCCAGCAGCAGCCTCCCCTTGCCCATGCCCCGAGCAGAACCTATGCGGCCTCTGATCCTGGAGTCACTTCCTCCCCGCCCCGAACTTCATGGGATATCACTGAACCGGGGAAAGCTGATACCGATGCCAGTTATCATCGTGGGCATTAATAATGCAGTGAGGATCACGATAATTAATAATAATAATGACGGGCCTCCCGAGGGGGTTCCAGCTGCCTCCAGATAAAGCGACGCTCGCGCTGAGGGGAGTTCTTAGGTGGTGGATGGAGCGGAGCGCGAAGGAAGCCGGTCTAGGCTCACTGAAGTTCAAGTTGACCGCGACGGCGAGCAGACACCGTGCTCAGGCCGCTGCAAGTTGGGCCTCCCTGCGGGCAGCGACCCGCAGCGCAGCGCAGGGTTCTGGAGAGGGGCGAGGGCTGGCTTCAGTTTCGTGTCTCTGGAGTCGAGGCAACAGCAGGTTAGCATTTAGGTCCGTTTAGACAGCAAGGCAGGGATGGGGTAGGGGTGGGGGAGGACGCCTGTCCCCCCCACCCCCCACCCCCATCCCCAGGCCCAAGCCCAGGAGCCTGAGTGCGGTGCAGGCTGTTGGACCGCGAGCCCCCGCGAGCGTTCTCAGTTGAGCAATTTTCACATCTTGACACTTCTACACTATTGCCATCTCCCCTCCCCTCATTCAGTCCTTCGGATTCGAAGGGCAGAAGAGAAAGGCCAAAGGGAGAAAGACTGGACCACTTTGTCGGGTCCGTGACTTGTTTGGACAAAGCCTTGGGAAGCGAGGGACCAGGAACTGGGAGCCCTTTTGAGGGAAAACGGCTCCCGCCCGCTCCGCACATCCTAGGGTGGACTCGCAGACCACTCCCAGGCTGTGATCTTCCTCCTTCGTATTTTATTTTCCTGCTGAAAGCTAGGATCAGCGCCCCCGGACCTGAAGGGGCCTCGGGTGGCTCTCCGACTTTCAGATGAGGACAGCCATCGAACCAACTCAAGGCTGTGAGATTGGCCACCTCTTCTGGCCGTTTTCCTTCTTCCCCAGATGGGAAGCCCCATGGTAAAGTTGCCTTCCCCACCCCCACCCCCGTCTTGTCCTTCTCCTTAGATTTAGGACTTCTCTCAAAACCAGTTTCCACCAAAAAATAAAAAAATAAAAAATAAAAGTTAAAACATTTCCAATAGGCCTTTTTGTTCTTGCACAAGTTATGACAAATATTTCATTTGACTCCTTCGTTCCCCCCTTGGGGGTGGGGGGGGCTTTGGAAAACCCTAAACGCTTTTCCTCACAGCTTATAATGTGTTCAGTGAACTCTCCCAAGGACCAGTAACATATGCCAATTATTTTAATAATTTCGCCTATTATTAGGGGTTATAAATTTGATTTTAATAGGGATCTGGTAGCTTCAGGAGTTGGCGCTTGGGCAGCTCGCAGGGCCGCTGGGGAAGGCGAGCCTAGCTTCTGTCACCCTCTGGTCACTACCCCCACCTAAGGCTGGACGCCTTTCCTCCCCATTGAACAGGTAGTGTGACCTCCGGGAGGTCAGGGCTGCCCCTGTCTCCCCAAGCGCCCCTCAGGCCTGGCCAGTTTCAGAGGCTCATTCCACGGCTGGAGGGAAAGGAGAGAAGGGCGGCCGCAGCTCTCGCAGCCACCCGCGCTCTGCGTCTCTGCGGTGGTGCTGGGCGATCCTCTGGAGGTGTCGCTGCCACCACCCAAGTCTTTTCCTAGCTAGGGGAGCTGGAGGGGGGAGGTCCAGCACCGCCCAAGGCCTCTTAGAGCTACTGGGAGAGGGAGATATTGTGATGGCTCAGAAATTTAAAAATAATCTTCCCTATCCCTACCCTTTGGTTATTACAATTATTTTTGCCTTCTTCCTTAGAGTATCTTGTTTGAAAACTCTGATCAGCTCTTGCGGGGGAGGTAGGAAGGCTGTAAACGTAGGAGAAAAGCTGGTGGCTGGAGCTCTGGATCTCTCACTTCCACCTGGCAATTTTAGTCTTGATATCTTATTCTATTTTATTTTTACTGAATTCTTCAAGAGGTTCTCTTTCCTTTGGGGCCAACGGTTTGTTGCTTTCCTATCTATTCTCCTCCCCCAAGAAGATGAAAATGTAACCTATTTATCACCTTCCCTTGACCATCCTGCTTGTTAGCACACAGCTGCTTTGCTTCAGCAGGATTTCTCTGCTTAAATTTTCAAGCAACTTTTGGTACAAACGGGCCCTTAAAACTATAATCATTAGGCCAAGTTCAAAAGAAAGTACTCTGCTCAGTTTTAAATGTGTAATTAAAATAACTGTACCTCAGCTTTTCAGAGGGAGGGAGGGGAAAGGGGGAAGGAAAGGGGGGAAAACAAAGAATAAGGAAATGTTTAGTGCTCTTAAATCCAGCCCAAATAGCTGAAAGAAAGAAAGGCATTCCCTCAGATAATGGAGCCATTAGAAGCTCTGAAGCTTCCTGCCGCCATTCCTCACAGGGGCTTTCCAAAAATTTAATTCCCTCTCAGCTATTAAACAAAGGACGAAGAAAATAATTTTGAGACCTTCTGCCAAAGAGGCAGACACACACCTTCCTCCCCAGAACGCATGTGCCTCCCGCCCACTCAGCCTCAGCGAGCCTCTACCCAGGTCCATCCTCAGCTGCCTCTTTCCCCATTTTCTTTAATAACTTAGCTAGAAAAAATAGTATGTTCATGCAGTTTCAACACGTTTTATTATATTTCTGTATGCATT
>NW_016803982.1:3270655-3284933 GCF_001698545.2 Rhinopithecus bieti
CTCCCGAGCCGCCACTGCCCGAGCCTCCGCCCCGGTGCACGGCGGATACCGCGGCCGCCGCCGCCGCAGCCGCTGCCGCCGCTGCCGCCGCCGCTGGGGACAGGTTGGAGCTGCTCTGGGGCTCGGCGCTGGGGGACACAAGCCCCGGGGGCGTGGATGACTCATAGCCAGAGCTGGCGGCCGGGGAGGATTCAGAGCCCTGTGGGGAGGACTCATGGACCTGCAAGACAAAAGCCGGGAGGGGGGACCAGAGGGGACTGGGTGTGAGTGCAGCTGCTGTGGGGCCGGGCCCCTGGGGGAGAGCACCCCCAGAAATGTCCCCCCGGCCTCCCTGGCCCCTGGAGACCCTCCCAGGCCGGCTGAGGTGGTCCAGGCCGGTGCTGCACCGCACGGCCTGCCTCACCCTCCTCCCGGCCGCCGCGGTGGTACCTTCATGTGCTTCCGCAGCGAGCTGGGGTGCGTGTAGGACTTGTCGCACATCTTGCAGAGATAGGGCTTATCGGAGGTGTGGACGTGCATGTGCTTCTTCCTGTCGCTGCTGTTGGCGAAGCGCCGGTCGCAGCCCTCGAACTCACACTGGAACGGCTTCTCCCCTGTGGACGGCAAACATCGGCGCTGGCTGCAGACACCCAGAGCCTGCAGAGCCCCCACTCAGGCTGCGAGAGGGCTGGGCCACGGCGAGGGAGAAGGGCCTGAGGGGGCTGGGTCCCTTAAACCAGTCCAATCCCCTCTGCGGCAGAACTAAGATCAAATTAACCGCCTTCCCGCCTGACAGTCCTGCTCATTTATTTCATATTTTACTTTCTTCCAGGCTGACGCCCATCTCCTCAAATTTCTCAGGCATGTGGGGTAGCTCCTGGCCCTGCCTGCCTTTCTACAGGGCTTCTTGGATTTGCAGCTTCTAACAAGTTGGTCTCGCCACAGAGAAGCTGTTATTATGACAAAATATTTGGGGCATTATCAAAATCACACAGGCTGCTGGGCTGCTGTCGATTTCTCGCCAGGGCCAGTAAGCAATTACATTTGGAGTTGCTATGTGTTGTTTGGGGGCCGGGCTGTGGAGAGTGACTGAGCCAGTATTTTTCATCCAAAATTCCGCAAACTGAATTAATAATTCTAGTCTCACCTCCAGTCTTTAAAAAATAAGTTGAAGAAAAGGTAAATATTACAGATAAGGCAGCATCTAGTGACTGCGGAGAGGCACAAGCTGGTGGGCGAGGGTTGGGGGAGTCAGCAAAGCCTTTCAAAACCTCCTCGTTTAATTTTCTGGCGGCCTCTGCATCCTGTTGCCAGAATTCCAAATGCTTGGAGTCATTTAGAGGTGCGAGAACTCAAACGTCGTTCCACTTGGAAAGGGGACCGTTTAACGTTAAATTCCATTAGCACCTAAATTGTTTCTTAAAGACATCCGCTCAGACACAGGACTCAAAAGCGAGCATTTCATGCAAATAAATTTCTCAAATTTTAAACCTTGTTAAAAGCTTGTCTCGCACCTCGGATCCCTCCCTTCCCGGAAGAGAACAATAGGCCGCTGGCGCATCCCCACTTCGGAGTAAATATTGACGGGGGAAGTTGCTAAAACATTTGGCTTTCTTTTAGGAAATCGTCTGGCACGATTTTGGCTGAGACCTGGTCATAGATGAATAATCTATGAGGCAGGAGGCGCGTTCTCTTGCGGTTCTCTCTTCTCACGCGATCCTCCCGCGGGGCCGCGCTGCCTAGGGCTCTAGCTGACCTAGGGCTCTAGCTGACCTGGGTCCAAGTTGGGAATCGCAAACTCTCTGGTGCCCATTAGAGAATTTCACAAACTGCTGCGAAACCACAGTAAAGGCCCCGCGACCCACCCCGAGACGGGCTTTAAAAACACTTTTAAAATGAGAAATGCATTACAGCTTCGTCTTACACCAGACCCATTTAATGGGAAACAGTCCCGGGAAGGGCGTTTGGACCCCGAGTAAAAGAAGTGGGAAAACACACAAACCACTCAAACAGACATACACTCCGAGCAGAAAAGCACATTCAGACAAGCTGGCAAAATCCTCTCTAGGCTCGCTTCCCGGGCACCGAATTAGAGAGCAGTTTTATTTTGTGCTTTCCACTTAGAACGGAAATTATTAACCGGGGCTGAGTAAACGAAGCAATTCCATGACCCAAGCATACATTTGATGTGAGGCTGATCATTTAAAACTCGATTTCCGCACATGGAAAAACCCAGCCCAATAATATTCTGTCATCCTCCAACAGAAACAAGCTGCTGGCACTCTCGTATACGCAAAAACACCTCCCATTCCAGGTCCCCGGCTGGCGGTCTGCGCCCAGCGTCGGCACCCACAGTCTCTCAGGCTGTGCGTGTCTCCCCTCCACGCCTGGTCCCTATCCCAGCCCGCGGTTACCTGTGTGGGTCCTTTTGTGAATCTTGAGGTTCTCGGAGCGCGCGAAGACCTTGCCACAGCCCGGGAAGGGGCAGGGGAAGGGTTTCTCGCCTGTGTGCACGCGGATGTGGTTGACCAGTTTGTATTTGGCCTTGAAGGGCTTGCCCTCGCGCGGACACTCCTCCCAGAAGCAGACGTGGTTGCTCTGCTCCGGGCCGCCGACGTGCTCCACGGAGACGTGGGTCACCAGCTCGTGCATGGTGCTGAAAGTTTTGTTGCAGCTCTTCTTGGGGTTGCTCAGCTGCTCGGGGTCGATCCACTTGCAGATGAGCTCCTGCTTGATGCACTGCTGCCGCATGTAGCGGAAAAAGGCACCGGGGTGGTGGTGGTGGTGGTGGTGGTGGTGGGCCGCGGCTGCTGCCATGTTCATACCCATGTTCATATTCATGGGGCCGTACTGGTTGTGGAGTTGCGCCGCCGAGTAGGGGTCGGTCCGCGGGCTGGCCACCTGGCGGTATTGCTCCGAGCGCCCGAACACCTCACCGGGCAGCCCGAGGCGCATCTGCCCGTTGAGCACATTCTGCGAGCCGTGCGGCCCGTGCTGCTCTGGCAGGCCGGGGAAGAGGAGGTGGCCCTGCGCGTCCGAGTGCGCATGGTGCAGGCCGCCCGCGCCCGGCCCGAACAGCCCGTGCTGCCCGCCGCCCGGCGCCGAGTCCCCGAAGCCGCGGCTGCGGAACAGGAAGTCCCGGGTGGAGTTGAAGGGCGGCCCAGAGTAGGAACCAACGTGCGCGGCGTGGGGCCCGAGCGCTGCGGCCGCAGCGGCAGCCGCAGCGGAGCCGGGGTAGGCGCCGGGGCCCTGCGACGTGAACGCCGAGCTCTGGCCCGGGGACAGCTCGTGCGCGCCCGGATTGAGCTTGAAGGCTCCCATGTGCGCGGCGGCCGAGTCAACGAAGCCGTTCTGCGCCGCCGCCAGGCTCAGTTCACGGTCCTGCATCTCGGCGGCCGCGGCCGCCGCTGCCGCGGCGGAGTGGTGATGGTGGCGCGCGAAGCTGCCTACCCCGATGGCCGGGAACTGCGGACCCGCGTCCAGGAGCATGGCCAGCGCGCCCGCACGTCCCAGAGAGCCCCGTGCCTCCGCGCCGCCTCGACTCCCGCTCCTGATCCGCGCTGTGCGTCCGGCGGCCACCGGGCTCCAGGCGCAGGCGGCAGTGGTGGCGGCCGCTTCAGCCCTGAGAGCCGCTCTCCTGCGCCCGCCGCCTCCGCCGCCGCCTGGCTCTGCCTCAGGCGGCCGGGCGCGGAGCGAAGGCGCGGAGAGGAAGAGGAGGAGGAGGCGGCGGCGGAGGAGGCGCGGGAGGAGGAGGAGGAGGTGGAGGAGGAGAAGAGTCCAAAGCCAGGCAGAGAACCAAAGTGTATTAAAGGAGCTGCGGCGGGGGCGGGGGCGGGCCGGGCAAGGGCAGGGGAGGGCGGTCCGGGAGGAGGGAGCCGGAGGGAGGTGTGGGGAGCCGAGAGGAGAGGGGGGCTACCGGAGGGGCGGAGCGCGCGCCCGCGGCCCCCACCCCTGCGCGCACCCGCGCGCGCGACAGGCCATCACACTCACTCGCCTCGCACCCCAGCGGAACCCGAAGCCTCCGGCCCACGCCGAGCAGCGCCGGTAGAATGAGTCACAACCGCGGCGGGGCCACGGTGCCCGAGCGCCGCGGCGGTGCGCACGCCAGGCAGGCGGCGAGGAGAGGACCCGAGGCAGATCCGACGCTTGGCACCCGGACCAGTGCACCAGCGGCTCCACCTGACCGCGACGGGGGCGCGGGGGTGGCAGGCGCAGTCCTAGACGTCCTCTCTGTGGCGCGCTCCGGCGACAGCTCCCTCCCCCGCGGCCCGCTCGCGCCGCCCGCGCGCGGCGGGTATTGTTCGAAGCTGCGGCCCGCAGTGTTTACCCTCCTCGGCCACCGACGCTGGCTTGGCTGCGCCTCGCGGGTAGTAAACTTGCAGTGGCCACGAATTTCCCCAGATGAAGGCAAGCAGCCGCGCCTGCTCCCCCCTTTCTAAGTTGTGCTGGAGGAGTAGGCGGGGGAGTAGGGGAGGAGGGGATGTGGGAGGGGAGAAGGCGAGCAGGAGGAGGGGAGGAGGGGGAGGCTGGGCTGAAAAACAATAACAACAATAAAAAAGTGATCTTCGCTCGCCTCCCTCGCCCGCCGTCCGGGCGGGCGCTGGGCCCGGAACTAGTGGCCACGCCGCGTGACCCGAGCGCAGTCGCGGCCCAGAGCGAATGTGGAGGCCCAGGCGGGCTCCCAGGTCTGTGGCTGCGGGATGGCTGCGTTCGCACTGCCTCTGTTGATTTCGGTGGGCCGCCGCAACCCGCAGCAGCAGCCTTTTATTTTTAACTTTTGTCTCCTCCTTTATTCCCTCTCCCTTCCCCCCGCGCCCTAGTCTCCCGCCCCGGCTCCCTCCCTCCCTCCAGCTAGAGGCCGGGCCCCCGGTCAAACCGCCCCTTTAACGCGACCCGCCCGCCGCCCTCCCAGCGCCGCGATTGGCCGCCGCGGCCTAGTCAATCCGTGCCCCGCCCCGCGGCCGGCCCGCCCCTCGGTCCCCGCGCTCCCTGAGCTGCTCCCGGCTCGGGCAGCCGCCGAACGTGCCCGCTGGCCCGGCCTGACATCCTGCAGCGCTTCTCCCGAGAGCTCGGCGCCGCGGCTTCTAGTCCCGGCCGACCGCGGCGCTCCCGGGAGCCGGGCGTCCAGCGTGGCTCGGACGCGGGCCCGGGCCGCGGGGTCAAGGCGCCCTCAGCTGGGTCAGTAATGGGACGCAGCCCAGCGCTCCAGTCTTTCTGCGTAGGCCACCGACTCCCCCGGGATCCGAGCAGCTCCCAGCGGACACCGAAAACCCCGGGGACGCCTGGCCGGAGCACTCCTGGCCGCTCGAGACGTGGCTAACAGCTGGGTCGCCCAGCAGGAGGCTCTGCGCGCGGGGACATTTCAGGCCCGGGGCCCCGCGGGGAGCGCGCCACAAGGAGCGGCAGGGGGCCGGTCTGCTGCCCGCTTGGCACGCTCCCTACTCTCACCCCGCCTTTGCAAACTTGCTCTGTGGCATTGAAACCACAGGTGCCGGACGGTGGGCACAGAGAAAGCCAGGCATGCCCCTTCTTCCTACCCTCCGGACGCCCACCCAGACACCGCCTTCCCCGCCCCCCGCGGCGTCCACGTCCGCCCCTCAGCGCGCTGAGCTCCCCCCCGCCGCTTGCGTCCTGCTCCGATTACAGCAGTAAACACTGGGCAGCGGCCCCCGCGTGGAAGGGGGTTGTTTGGAAGTCATTTAAAGACAGTGTCACCCTCAGGGTAAATGCCCAGAAGCCGGGCCGCGCATCCTTGAGCTGGGAAGTATGGGAACGCCCGAGACCAAGCGAGGTTCAGGCCGGGGTTTGGCTGCGAGTCAGGCTCAGGGTCTTGGGAGAAGCAGCCGTCAGACTCGGCAGGGCTTAAACCTTCTAGAAAGCATATATATCCACTCCTTCTCTAGGAGCAGGGAGTGCCACCCGGGCGGTGGCCCGGCGGCGAGGTTGCTCCCTGCGCCGCGGCTGGCCAGCGCCGCGGCCCCAGGCTGACCGCTGCGGACATTTCCTGTCCCGCCGCCCAAATCTCGCGCTCCCGAGGTAACCAGAGAGGGAAAGGAGGGTCCAGAGGCTGCAGAGGTGTGAAGGGACAGCCTGAGGCCAGCGCCTCGGGCGTGTTCGCCTGGCTGGCCTGGAGAACTGCTTTTATTTATAAATCTCTAGGAGTTGAAATAAAATTAAACGAAGAGAAAATAATTAATTTTCAGAATTATGTTCTGAAATGAAATCAACAAAAACGCGGGAAGGATCCTCTAGCTCACTATGGATGGCAGAACCCGGGCTGTCTTGCGCCGGCTCAGGCAGCCTCTCCCGGCTTAAACAAGTCTCTGCAGGTTGGCGCTGGCCACAGCCCCTTGCATAAGAGGCCCTGTGCCCTTCCTCCGTCCCACTCTTCCCTGTCATGGGGTGGGGTGGGGTGCAAGAATGAGGGAGGCTGTGGCATCCTGTCTGAAAGCAAGGCAGTTTGCCTGGAAGGTGGAGATTCTCACCTTCCCTGAAAGGAGGAAATGTTCCCATTTCCACACCCCTCTCTGTGCATAAAATGGGGCGGAGGGCACTAGCCAAACTGGCCCCCTAGACCTAAAGGGACCTGAGACAGAGACGCAGAGAGAAAAGAGAACATCTCTGGCGGAAAGGCTGTCTTGCTACGTTGAATCCATTAAAAAATGCTAGTGCAATTTTTATATTGCACACTTGTTTGCTTTATTCATCAATTTTTATGGGGATGGGAGGCGAGC
Organism: Rhinopithecus bieti; assembly: GCF_001698545.2. Taxonomy (NCBI): domain Eukaryota; kingdom Metazoa; phylum Chordata; class Mammalia; order Primates; family Cercopithecidae; genus Rhinopithecus; species Rhinopithecus bieti. The sequence goes on from NW_016803982.1 coordinate 3,277,369, forward strand.
GCAAGAGGAGAGTATTTGGAAAGGCTTACTCCAAAAATATTTCCGAAGGAAAATGTTTTCTTGGAGATTGGTTGTGAGGATAGCAAACCTGCACATGCAGAGACCTCACTTCCCTTCCTTCTTTAAGGCCATCATACTTCCAAGTCTTCCTCCTTTCCCACTGTCTTACCCCCTCCTCAGTCCTCCCTCCCTCTCCTCTTTGACCCATTCTCTCTTTCGCTTTGATTTCGCCTTTGCTGCTCCCGCGTTTGGGGATCGCGCGGCTGGGTGCTCGCTCGCGCCGCATTCCGGGGGCCGCGCGCGGCCGGGCGGTGGGGCGGACGCCTTAATTCCCGCCGGAGACCCTGCGGGTTGGGCCCTCCTGGCTATTCTTTCCCGGCTCCAGTTCTCCTCTCTCTGCAGGGCACAGAAGAGCTGAGCCAAGTTCAAAGTCACGTCGCCGTCCCTTCTCAGAAGTGCTTTATTTCTCTACAAACCGCGAAACCCCTTTACTTCATGACACTTTTTTTAAAGGAAGGAAAGTGAAGAGAGAGCGAGAGAGAGCAAGGGGGGGGGGGGGGGGGGGAAGCATGCAAAGGCTTTCAGAGTTACTGCCTCAAAAGTAGACTCGGGTTCCTTGGCTGAAGGAAAAAAGCGGCCAAGCGGCACATTGTGAGTGAATTCAGTTTTTCAACAGGTTTCTGGAAGGGCCCGTCTGTGGCAGTGTCAGGCCCGCAGGACCCACAACTGTCTCCATCCGGCAAACATGTCCCCTCTTTGTAAGCTTCCCAAAACTATGCTTCCGAAATCTTACGGAGGCTGCGTGCGGCTGGGCCGCAGGCCGGGGCTTGAGCGGATCCCGCTCCAGGCCGCGCGGGCCGGTGTTCATTTTTCTGCAAGTAGAGGGAATGGCAGCGCGATGGAGAATTGGGGTTGTCTTCAAAAACCAGAAAATCCCGACAAATACCTGAGCGCCCATCAACCAGAGCACCTCGTTGTAGTTTGTGGGCATCGGTGAACAGTGTTGACAGAGTTCTTTTGTGGTATGGGATGTGTTTTGTGTACCTATGCATAAATATAGCGTGTATGCACACACTCTACCCTCACACACACACATAGGTATACATTGCTGGACAGGAGAAGCCAAAGAACAGGCAAACAAAATTGACCTTTACATTGAAAAGCAGAAGTTCTCGGTTGCCACACCACTCAAACTTTTAATTTTCGTCTTAAGGAAGAAGGTGGAAATGGGGGTAGTGGGAAAGAGTTGAGAGAATAAATGAGAGAAACAAGTGACAAAAAAAAGGGGGGGATTTCACAGGATTCCAGCACCATCATCTGTATCACAGACTCATAAATTCAACAAGATCATCAACAGGATATTAAGTTGCAGGGCACCTTTGATTCCGCCTTCTCAGCCACTCCTGGGCTGGGTGACCCCGACCCATGAAGGACCACATGTGTGGTGTGGGAGCCCCTTCTATAAAACCCACCTAGAACAAAAGTTCTTTGTTAGTGCTTTAGAGAAGTGTAACGTAAAAGAAGGGGAAATTGTGAAAATCTCAGCCAATGTTGTAACTTTTAAATACCATTTTTAAGAAGTAGGGGTGCTGAATGAGGTTGTGATAGGATAAGGCCCTCTCTAGTTTGCTAAAAGAATGTCTTTTCTTCCTACAGTTAAAATTTACTGTCCTGTAACTGGGCTTATAAAAAGTCTCCATATAAAATATGTGCTCACCAGCAGTTTAGTGATAGGGGTGCAAATATTTGTGTATTTGTCAAAAGGGACTCAGAAAAAATAGAAGCTATTAACCACCCTGGACTTCACCCCTGCGTTGGTAATAGTCAGTGGTTGTGGTTTTCCAAAAGGAAGAGAATTAATTGTCCTTACTTGTCTTCTCTTTCCTGATGGGAGTGATTCTACTGCTGAAAAACAAACAAAACCAAACAACAAAAAATAGGAGGCATTAGCTAACGTGAATGTGTTTAATTATTCTGAAGACCTATCCTTTGGGCTCCCAGGCGAACTATATCCAGAGAGATTGAATACAGATGACAGGCGAACAGCTTTCCAATAAACTGTAGTATTATTGCAATAGACTTTGTAATACAATTTATGCTGTCATTCATAAATAACAATGCCATATGTCAACCATATTGCTTACACAAGTAAATCCATCAGCGTGTCACTATTTGATTTATCTCAACAGCTTCTTCAAATATTGAAGTATAGATATTGGAAGGGGTGTGGAGTGAGAGGAACTACCCAAGAAATTTGAGATTTTATTGTTAACTGCACAACCTCTACTTCTTCATTTCCCATCCAAAAACATCCTAAAGGGTAAGAGATGAAGGGGAGGAGAAGCACATGGAGGGGCCAACACAAATAAATATTGAGTGGTTATATGAACTGTGAACATGCAAGAGAGTTCTGTGGTTGTTTTGACCTTCTGGACATATTTTAGGACAATAATGCATTTCCCAAGAAATTGTCAATCCTAATGGTCAACTGTAGGTCAAAGGTCTTTCTCCAACAACTTCTATCTCTGAGAGTAGAAATGACTGCAAACTAAATGAGAGTATTTGGTGACATGCAAATTTTATTCAACTTATTCTTTAGTAGTAAGGAAGTAAAGGGAGTGATAGTTTTTCAGTGGCTTTCAACCACAGAGGTGAGGTGGACATGGGATAGGCCCATTTCATGACTGTACAAACAACAAGACAAAACAAATCCCCACGGAATCCAACATATCAGTCACGGCCACACAGCCCCAGTCTTCCGCCTTTTCATCCTCATTAAGTCTACATAAGTGTGATAGGGCTATTAGAAGCACTTTTCTGGATACTCTTAGCTCCACGCATATCCGTTGAGCCTCATGACTCAGCGCCAGCTCAGGAGGGCGGTAACCCTCGAAGAGCCCCTGAGAGGGCTGCGAATTACGGAGCGATTTTGAGCACCCAAAGGCCTTGGGCCAGTCGCAGCCTCCACGCAAGTCAGACTGCGAGTTGCCAAGGCTGGAGGGTGGGGATGGGGATCCGGTCCCTGCCTCGTGCAGACGGGGCGGGTGGCCAGGAGAGGCTGCCCTGAAACTCTCTGCCTAGCCTGGCGAACCTGATTTGGGGAAACCCTTGGACCCTAAGTCACCATCACTTACGGCCCTGGCGAAGGTCTACTAAAATGCAACTGTGCTGGTGCCTTTGCCCACCCCGCCCTAGCTTTTAGGAAAGGTCTCAGTGGACCATCAGGCCCTTCCCAGTGTCTGCTAGCAACCCCCTACTTCTGCGCCTATTAAGCACCCATTGGCGCCCTTGGGCTAGGGTTCAAAGGTCCTTCGACTCCTCTAGTAATTCGGGTGCCCCATTCGCCCTTGAACCCGCCCCTGGCGCGGCCCAAATGACACTAGATGCTCCAAACCCGCCGACACCCAGCCCTTCTACAGGGAGGCCGCTCTCACAGAAATCACGCGGGACCAGCGAGTCGTAAAGCAATTGCAGGGGCAATAAAAGGCGGTTCGGTGGGTCCCCCAGCTCCTTTCTTTTCCACCCCATCGTCCCCGAGATCCCCCCTCCCTCCGCCTGCAGAAACAATCAAACAAAGACTCAAAAGCCAGGAAATGTCCAATTCACTTCCCTTGGAGTTTATTAATTGCCTACACCCATCGCAGGAAACTTGGCTGTGTTCGGTGACATACAGAGGGCACCGGGGAGTGGTGGAGCCTCAGTCCCCCGACTCCGCGCAGCGGGAAGCCGCAAGCTCGAGCATCCCCAGAGATCGGGTACCGTGGCCTCCAGGCAGCTGAACGTGGTTAGCTCAGCTAACCTGGGTTCTGGTTAGCTGGCCGTTTACTGGGCCTCTCATCTCCCCAGGCTACTCGCTACCTTGTCTGGGGCTGGAAGGACTTTGGGGTTCGGGGTGCAACCTAGAGGTCTGGAAATAGACACCCCGCAAGAGCCCTTGCTAACTCCAGAAAGGACATTTCCATGGCTTGCCACTTTGCTGCCTCCACACAGGCACCTCCGCTGCAAAACGCAGAAAGGGGCATGGGTTTGAGGACTGGCCCTGACGACCAGCACCACCGTCGAAATATGCGGGCCAAACCCACAGAAGAATTGGCATAATGCCTTCCACAGCCCCCTGCTTTTAAAACTAGTATTATAATTCCCTTCAGCGCCCTGGAAATTGTTGGTGTTTATTTAGGAAGTGTGACAGAGTTATTGGGTCTTCAGAAACTTGGGATGTTAAGGGGGTTTGATTTGGCTCCCAAATACCTTGAAAAAGAAACAGCGCACCTGGGGTCAGGCGGGTCATCACAATAACAAAAGCGCTTCTACAAAATAAAAGCTCTTTTATAAAGAAAGGCAATCCCGGAAATCCACTGCAAGCCTTCCTGATGACCATCTAGCTAGGCCTATTCTCAGGTTTAATTGGCAGGCGGTTTATTGGCGCCTTATTGGTGTTGATTGAAATTTTGCTCCCAGTCTTTTCTTTTAAGAATTAGCATCTCAAGTCGATTTACCTGAGTCAATTATCTTTTTAGGGTCTAGGTTTGGTCATAAATTTGCAAATATTCATTAAACTCACTTTGTAAATATCCTTCTTTCCTATCGCTATCCAAATCTCTATTATTTCCTAAGAAAGTCTTTTCTTTTTTAAGGCTTCCATAAAAAGAAATTGATCAGGGAGCTATATTTGAATTAAGACATATTAAATCGATGACAGATACATATCACGCTGTGTTTAACAAGAGTTGTACAAGGAGGCGGGTTCCAGATTCCGCACGGCTCTGCTACACCATTATTCACATTTTTACAGCCTTTCCTTCATGCCTTCACCCATTAAACCATTAAATTTCAGCAATTCAATAAAACAAAGCAGTTATAATTTTGACGAAAAGCTATTTTGAAGGGGTGGAGGTACCCATTTTATTGCACAATAAAATGCTGAACAGTTCATATTAAAGGCTAGCTTGTGTTTATTTTCTTCTTTCTTTATTCATTCTTTTTGTTTTGTTTTGTTTTTACTTATAACCTGCAGGATTGAACCCAAAGCTGCCATTACTACAAGAATTAATGCTTATTGCCAAGAAATTCAAATAATGGAAACTCATTGCAAGTGTTCGGAGAGGAAACGAAGACAGTGATAATTCCAAATATGATGTTTTCTTCATATACTATCCATGGAGATGGCACAGTTCTCGATCAACCTCTGCCTGGTTGGCTTGAAATGTTTTAAGTCTTTGATATAAAAATTGTGAAAGGACTGGTCCTTTCCAAAGAGAGATGAAGATTTTGTTACCGCTGTTTATTAAATTTTTTTCGTTTTATTTCCACACACGCCTTTATTTCCCCATATTTGAACGTCATTGAAGCTTAAAAGTCCATTTAAAATTTGATGGTAGCATTGTCTTTGTTTGCTTGTCAGTTTTATAAAAGAAATGACATTCCTAAGTCTCATACCGAAGCCCCCTGTTAAACATCGTTCACACCAATGTAAATGGCGCTATCGAATCAACTCTTTTGAGAATATTTCTGATTACTTCCCAGGGCCACCTCCCCGATAACGGCTTTGTGTAGTCTACTTTTACTTGGACTGCAAACGAATTAAGTTGGAAACATGTTTTATTGTATCCCCAAAGAAAAAAATCACGTTCTAATCATTATCATTTTTTTTTTACAAGTAATGTTACAGATGGCAGCAAAATACAAATTTTAAAACCCTGACTTTAATATTTGAGCATTTTGGAACATCACAAATTTCAAAAATGTTTTCTTTTAAAATCTGAAAAGGACACTTTGGGGAAGTAAAACCCCTAATTTGGGGGGAGGGTCCCACATTTCTCCACCCACCAAAAGTGAAGGAGGGAATTTCTATTTTAAAAAATCGATTTGATACCAAACCGCTGGAAAGGGATAGGATTCGTTTTAAAAGCCAGTTTTACGGTTTTCAAATAAGACATCTTAGAGGTAGACTGGATAATGAGAAAACTGTAAGAAGGCGAAAGATTATTCTATCAGCAAATAAAAAGCAAATATATTTCTTGATTTCAAAATAATACTCTATTGGATCAGTTCTCATTGTGGACCAGTCAAAGAAACTGAGGCATACTTGTGGACTGTGGACTGCGATCTGGACCGGAAGGAGAAATTCTGCTTAAAGGATGGTGCTCATTTAGCGGCTTGTCTCTGAAGAGATGCCGTTTGGCCTGCCCTGCTACTGTATCTCCGAAAGGCAAAAGTTAGAATTGCTGCCCGATCTCCTCTCCCCCGCCCCTACTGTAGATCTAATTGGAAGTGGCAGATCTAGAACCGATGAGTAGTGAGATTACACTTCCAGTCAACTCCTTTGAACCATGTTGAAAAGGACTCCATGAGCTAAAAAGTCGAGGTAAAACGGTTCCTTTGGGGGAAAGACTTATTTTGACTTCACCTGGTGTTTCGCGGAGCCAAATCACTCCAGTTGTCTTGCAACCAATAGACTTTACCTTCTTCACTCCGTCTACTGTCTGTGCGCCCTAGGTGAGCGCTAGGCACGTAGGGTGTCCAAACCAGAAGTTTCTAGCATCACCACTGCAGGTAGGACACTCCTCTCCCAAAGAGCAGCCCAGGGCTCTTCCACCCCCCAAGGGAAGTGGAGGTAGAAAGTACTTGGGTGCCAGAAGGCACACAGCGAGAGGTGAGGCCGAGGTGTTTGAAACTGGAACTGCCCCTTGGGAATCCTCAACCCCTCACCACCCCGCGCCCTCTGCCCGCGTGCCGGCGCGCGCTCCACTAGGAGCGTCAAGGGTGAGCGGCGCGCTGCGCGCGCAGGCCAGGCTCAAACTTTCTGCAAGTGCAACTTGGGCATCCCTGGGGAGGCGGGGACGCGGGGCTCCAGCGAAGGAGGGGGCGCGAAGCGAAAGCGCAGGCGGCCGCGAGCACGGGGGCGGATCCCCGCTGGGTCGAGGGCCTGTACGAGAGCCAATCGGGCAGCCGAGGCTACTGCCAATCACGCAGCTCCCTCCAATCCCACCCGTGCCATTTCCAAAATCTCGGTCCCACTGTGCAGCTCAAATGTGGTGTTCACTCTGCCAATCGCTGGAGGATAGAGTGGGAACAAGAATAACCAGAGTTAGGAGGCCAGGACAAAAGAAGTTAAAGAGCGCCTAATATATACATGTTTTTGAAGGCGGGCAGAGGGAAAAAAGTCCCCCCACGGAGGGTGTATGGGCCTGATTGTGTAGTTCTGATGGAGCCCCCTTTGAGCAAGAGGAACCCGCCAGCGCTGAGATTAGCGGATTTGGCAACGGCTCAGGTTCAGCCGCTTCAGAATATGACAGGCTTCCCGGCGCTGGCCGGCCCGCCCGCCCACTCCCAACTCCGCGCCGCCGTCGCGCACGTCCGCCCGCGGGACCTGGGCGCTGACCCCGGCGTGGCCACCACTCCGCTCAGACCCGAGCACATGGCCCAGGCGAGCGCGCTGGGCCTCAGCCCTCCCTCCCAGGCGCTCCCGGCACACCCCGAGGCTCCGGCAGCCGCCGCCCGTGCTGCAGCCTTGGTCGTGCACCCCGGCGCGGGCAGCTACCCCTGCGGCGGGGGCAGCAGTGGCG
>NW_016803982.1:3285633-3291170 GCF_001698545.2 Rhinopithecus bieti
CGCAGCACCCGCACCAGCACCACCCCACCTCCCAGGGGCGTCCGGGGCCTTCCTGCGCTACATGCGGCAGCCAATCAAGCAGGAGCTCATCTGCAAGTGGATCGACCCCGAAGAGCTGGCCGGGTTGCCGCCGCCGCCGCCGCCGCCGCCGCCCCCGGCCGGCGGCGCCAAGCCTTGCTCCAAAACTTTCGGCACCATGCACGAGCTGGTGAATCACGTCACGGTGGAGCACGTGGGCGGCCCCGAGCAGAGCAGCCACGTCTGCTTCTGGGAGGACTGTCCGCGCGAGGGCAAGCCCTTCAAGGCCAAATACAAGCTCATCAACCACATCCGCGTGCACACCGGCGAGAAGCCCTTCCCCTGCCCTTTCCCGGGCTGCGGCAAGGTCTTCGCGCGTTCCGAGAACCTCAAGATCCACAAGCGCACTCATACAGGTGGGTGTCTGTCCCCGGCCGCGCCGCCGCCGCCACCAGCTCCTGCGTCGCCGCCACTTCCGCCGCTGCTTCTCCTCCTCCTTCTGCTCGCCTTAATTTTTTCCTCCTGCTGCTGCTTCTCTTCGCATACGTATAACCCGGACATGTGACTTCTTTTTTTTTCTCTCCCCCCCTTTTTTTTTCTATGAATAAGTAATTCGATAGCACACACAGGCCCCGCGTTGGGTTCCTACACGGCGGAGTCTCCAGCGCGCCCGCAGCCCCTCGGCCGGGATCCGCAACGCGCGCCAGCCGCCGCCGCCGCCACTTCGGAGCAGACGCAGCAGCAGCTGGAGCAGGAAGGCGCCCAGGACGGTCGGCAGCCCCTACCCGCCCGGCCCCGGGAAGTCGGGAAGGGCGATGGAAAGAGAGACCGGGGCCGCCCCGGCAAGCGCCTCTCTTCCCACTGGGTCGTAGGCCCCGCGCGGTCGCCGCGCTCCGAGGACCGGGCGTGAGATTTGCTGCCTGATTTGGGCCGCTCGAGGCAGGCCTTCCGGGAGGGGAAGGGACACCTCCGGGAAGACAGGAATGCGCTTTCGGGCCCCCGGAGACCACTCGCACTCGCCCACTGTGACACACTCCTCACATACACCTTCGCTTGCATGCGCCTCCCACAACTTTACACACTCATATCCTCCTGCGCCTGCACCCCATTCTCGCGACACCGACACCTGTGTGTCCTCACACTCACATCATTTAAACGCCGCACGCGCCCTCCCACACGCAGTATCACACTCGCCCTGGAGGGTGCTGGAGTTGACATCTGCCCTTCTAGAGAAGGTTGTAGTTGGAGGAGGACCGAGCCTCCCGCCATCGGTGAGGCCTACCCTGTCGTGGAATTGGGGGGGAGCCACCGGCATCGTGGGGACCCTCCCACCCCACCTCAAGCCCTGCCTCTGGGGATCCCGCAGCGCTGAGGAGGGCGGCTGCGGCGCGGGGCTGTGGATGACTCCTGTGGGTCGTGTGCCCCCTTTAAGCGGACGAGCGCGTCGGGCGGAAGCGCTGATGAGCGCGAACGCAGTCGGGATTTATAGGGACAGACACGATTACCCCTCGGAGGACACTTAAGTAACTGGAGTTTACATTCAGTAATCACTTGGCAGATTTATCGGCGCTGCCGCGGCCAGGAGGTAGCCGCCGGGGCCCACGCTCGGGCCGCGGGCGCTCGGGGCTCTGCGGGGGCGGCAGTGTCGGGGTGGCCCGAGGCGGGAGCCTTGGCCTGGCTCCTGCGGGCCGCCTGATGGCCGGCGGGGAGCACGTTTTCCCAGGAGCCCGGTTTCCCTCTAATCGGGATCAGTCCGCCTTAATGATTTTTCCAGAAGGAAACTTCCCAGGAGGCGCTCGTAAAAACGCCCTGGCCGGCTAAGCCGGCTGCTCGCTCCTGTGCCCAGCACTTCTCGGCGGGGCAGGATCCAGGGACCGTGAAGCCTCTCCCCAGCCCGGCCCCCAAAGGGAGCCCCAAGCGCGGTGCTGCGCGCGGCCTCGGGCCCTTCCCGCCTGCCCAGGCCTCGTGAGGGGAGCGGCCTTCTCTTTGCGGCTGCCGGGAGCTGCGGGCGCGGAAGCCGATCCGGGCTCCCGGCGGGACAGGTCGCTCCCTGCCCCTTGTCCCCAGTGGCTTTCCGGGGCGCGCGCGCTAGCGTGGGGTCGGAGGGCGAGGGGGACCCCAGGCGCCGGGAAGACCCGCGGTCATTTGGGTTTTTGGCTCCGCGTCTCGCGGACGGTTGCATTTCCTGCCCCCTCCCAGCGGCCGCGTGGGCCCCACCAAGTGGAGCGTGGAGGTCCCTGCGGGAGGGGCGCAGGCGCCTCGGGTTCAGACACCAGCCCTTGCTTGGTGTTTCTGGCGGTCCCTGGGCCGCTCAGCCATTGGGCATTGTGTCCTGAGAGGGCCCATCCGGACTTCCTTCCCTCCCTGCCACGCCGCTCTCCCTTTTTGGGGTTATCCGGGATCCCGGAACGGATTGATCAAAGAGACTAATCCCTGGGCCACTCCCGAAGGCCCCTTTCCTGACCCACGTGCCCCCAATTCCGTTTATAACCGTCCTGCGGGGCCGACTCGCGCTCTCTCGGGAGAGGGATCTGCTAGGAGCTGGCGGAGTCCGCAAGTGGTTCCTTACTTTCCCACAGGCTCCAGCTCTCAAACGCTGTAAATAGTTAAATTCTGACGTGACTCGTCTGTCAGAATCTTAAATGTAAACACTGAGGTCTCTCAGCCTTTCTAGTTAGGTAGAATTTGCTCATTCCCCTTCGACCCTTTGAACAACATAGGCCGTTCCATCGCCCTTGCCTTGTTTTCTTCGTGTACCACCTCTTCCTTTATTTACCTCTCATGTTCTACCTTCCACGACATCTCTCCCTTTCCTGAGTCTAATTGTTCCCCTTTTTCATGTGCAGTAGAGGAGTTAGCGCTGTTCAAAGCGTTTATTCACAACCCGGGATATGTAGGTTGAATAGAAACACGACCATGCTAAAAAACAGCATTGCGCTTTCGCGTAGGGTGGATGAGTAAACCCACGTAATTACGCCTCCATATTGAAGAAAGGCTGATTTTAATTTCTTAAAAAGAATATGATGTTAATTTGGTCTTATCTACGACTTAAAGTGTAATATCGAAATCAGGACAAATTACTGATGTTTTGATAAAAAGGGCTTAGCTTTGTTTTGTTGAAGCTCATCTACAGAGAATTTTTAGAGGTTGTCATTATCATGGGGTTGTTTTTTCTCTTTATACATCACTGTAGGAGGCATATTTGAATAATGTCTAATTCTATTTTTAAACAGTATTTCCAGGTAGGGAAAGTTAAATTCCAGGCACCTGCCTAAATACTCTCAGATGTGCTAGCATACTCTGCCATTGAACCAGTTATCGTTGGCGAAATGTTTTTTAAAAACTCACTACAGTAACATATCTGTGCAGAGGATGTAAGAAAATTCACCACAGAAATGTATGTACACTAAGCTGAGGCTTAATAGTTTCTTTTTGAAAATAAGTTATCCAAAACAAAAGAAAATGTCCTACCTAGTGTATCACCAGAGTAGTTGCTGAAATGTGAGAAATTCAGCTTTATTTTTAAATTATTTACCTAAAAGAGGAAAATATTAATACAATAATATGTATGAAATGACTTGTTCAATTATGGACTCAACTATATCAAGTTCAGAGATGCCAAGGGGAGAGGGAAGATTCAGTTAGACTGTTACCTGTTGTCTTCCTTTTCTTGCTGTTTAACACCAAAATGTAGTGTGGCTGAATTTCTCTAGTTGTCTTATTAAGTATTTCCATTTCCTGGACTAGAGGCCTTGTGTTTAAAGGCATTGTGTTTGTGGGGTGATTAGGCCAGTTTAAGGAGGTGATAGGCCATAAGACCCTGGCCTTTTTTAATTTTCTAAAAGTCTTTTTGACTAGTAAGCAATGTAGGGAGCTGTGAGAGTAAATATATTTACGGCATAAAGGTAGGTTCTGCTAAGGCTTGTGGTCTTTATTAATGTTTGTTAAAGCTCGTTCTGCTGTGCTCTTAACCGTCCTGCAAGTAGTGAGGAAAGCTGTAGAATGCAGAGTCCAACAGCCTATTCTCTGCCCAGCTAGCCCTGTAAAAATCTAGTGGTGGGAGTGTGTTTCACAGGTGCCTCTATTTCTAAAGAAAAACATTGTTTTGTTTTACCTCCTTCCTTTTCCCAGCTCCACATTCTCTCCTGCTGCCCCTCTCCATCAGTGAAATCCTGGGGAACACTGAAAGGAAATGCCGTTATTATAATTTGACTGTACCCCCAGTTTACTTTTAATTTACTGTATGCGTTTGCTTTTCTCTCTTTTTCTTATATGCTTATTTCCGCCTGTGGCTTTGGAAGTATCATTTTGTGTTTATTTTGACAGGAGGATCTCCTGCTTGTGTTTTTGAGTGTACAGACCCTGAGGGGAGTGTGTCTGTTGGGGGAGGGGGTCTGCGGGTCCCAGGTGGGTTTCAGTGTTACATGCTGGCCCTTAGCTCAGCACTGGGGATCTCACCCTGACCCCTCTGGGACTGCAGGGGCTGACAGCCTCTCAGGAGCCCAGGTCCAGGCAAAGCCACCAGGCCAGTGGAATCCAGGCCCATCCTTGAAGTATCCCTTCCCTTTTGTGAATTAGGAAGAAGAGTTAGGCTGGGAGTTGGTCTTTGGGAGAATAGGAAAAACACAACCTTGGTTCTGCTTCAAGATTTCTCTCAAGTCAGGGGTCTTGCAAAGCCATTGTTGACCTTTCCTGTGTTTCATTGCAGGGGAAAAGCCTTTCAAATGTGAATTTGATGGCTGCGACAGGAAGTTTGCCAATAGCAGTGATCGGAAGAAACATTCCCATGTCCACACCAGTGACAAGCCCTACTACTGCAAGATTCGAGGCTGTGACAAATCCTACACTCACCCAAGCTCCCTGAGGAAGCACATGAAGATTCACTGCAAGTCCCCACCACCTTCTCCAGGACCCCTTGGTTACTCGTCAGTGGGGACTCCAGTGGGTGCCCCCTTGTCCCCTGTGCTGGACCCAGCCAGGAGTCGCTCCAGCACTCTTTCCCCTCAGGTGACCAACCTCAATGAGTGGTACGTTTGCCAGGCCAGTGGGGCCCCCAGCCACCTCCACACCCCTTCCAGCAACGGAACCACCTCTGAGTCTGAAGATGAGGACATTTACGGGAACCCTGAAGTTGTGCGGACGATACATTAGAATTTATGATTAATAATAATAAGTGAAATAATAAGTCGGAGTCCTTGGACCACATCCTAACCTGAGACAATGCCGAGCCTGAGACAAACCCGTGACTCAGACTTGCCACCGGGTCTAATTAGCCCTATTTATTCAGTATGAAACCCTATGGTGTTTGTACATTTAATTAATTTAATTAAGATATTTGGGCCTTTTTTTTTTCCCTTAAAAAACAAACAAAAAACAACCAAGCTGGACTTGTATATTGCAGGAGGACAGGGCTTGGGGGCAAATTGTACCAAGGAAAATCAATGGAGAGATTAGTTAATGGAGATACACACTGCCGATGTCATATATATATATATATATATATGTATATGTATTTTTTT
>NW_016803982.1:3291594-3302016 GCF_001698545.2 Rhinopithecus bieti
TGTATATGTATTTTTTTTTTTAAAGGAGGGAGAAAAAGAGCATTAAGTCAGAACTTAAACACAGCAACAAGGCCCTCTGCATTTCCCGGAGTGCCTCTCAAATGCCTTTGACACCATACCGTGGGCTGCTTTTGAGCCTCCTCGTTGGACCCTAATTCTGCCAAGGCCTCTTGATTGTAAACCACACACCTGCTGCATTGCCAACAGATCCTGGACTGTACCTGTGTCCAAAAATATTTGTAAAAACCCTTTGAGTTTAATATTTGTAATTTTTAATTTCCACTCTTTTATTACTGATCTCACCTTAACACAATATTTTTATACAGGATTATTTCTTCAGTATCCTACTGTGTGATTTAAAAAAAAGATGCAGCAACCTTAATATGTCTCCATATCTTGTGCTACTGTGATTGTTCAAGCAAAAGTGGAGAGAAGAAAAGCTGCTGCAATAAGACAACTGTGAAACTGTGATATTTTATAAAATAGAAGAAATTCAAGTGCTTTCTTTTTCCTGTATGGTGTTTTTTTTTTCTTTTTTTTTTTAATCTGAATTCTCAGATACTGCCTCTCCTGTGTCCAAAGTTCTTGTGTAATAAAGAGATTCTGTTTTCGATCCTAAGTTCTTTGGGATGCCAACATTCACAGTCAAGTCTTGAGGAGGTGTAATGATGGCATCATGCCTTTTTTTTTTTAAAGCTGTTGTTTTTAAAACAGGCCAACACCTCTTTTATACTGTTGTATCAGCCTTTTAAAAGTCTATTTTCAATGCCTGAAACTGCATTTTAATGCATTTTCTTCCACCTGAGCACTGAGCACACCAAACTGGAATCCATTTGAAAATGACAGTGTGTGAAGTGTATGATTTACATTAAAAGAGGGGAGGGAGTTGCCCTACATATTAAAATTTTTAAAAGGTTTATAGTTGCCACCAAACACTGATGAATGTGTGACCTTTGCCAGAGCTGTCAAGCTAGGATAAAAAAGGTCAAGGACCTAGGACAATAACTCTTAGTCAATTTATTTTCGGTTGGTACAACACATCTCCTGTGCAAAATGTAGTCCATCAGAAACATCATACAGATATACTAAAGAGCACTAATTTATCCTTAGAGACCCTGAAGACACCCCCTCCCCAGGGTTTGTAGAAATTTGTTTTGTGTGCTGTGAGTGGTTGATGTAGTCTTGTCATTGTTAATAACTTGTATGTGAACACTATTATTTGTACAGTTGAATTAATTTATTTTCAGACATCATCCTTTTTTTTTTTCCTGGAAGAGTTCAAAGCACACCAAAGAATTATATTATACATTTTGGTGAAAGATTGTCATTTATGATCCATGGTTTATTTAAAAAAAAAGGAAAGAAAATGGAAAATATATTTTAAGCTTACTTGAATGAACAACGTAATGTGAAAACCAAGACTCTTCCTGCATGTCTTTTTTGCATTGTGTTGATGAGATTATATATAGTTTATAGATATATTATATTACTAGTACAGTGCATGGTGCTGTCACTTGGAAAGCCTTTCAATGTTGTCTTCAGATTGTTAGGGTGAATATGAAACATGCAGACCCTCCTTTATAAAGAAAAAGACCTTAAAACTTGAATATGAGATAATTTTACATTTGAAAAGTTTATTTGATTTTCATATTACTCACTTTCAAAGCCCTTTCAAATAGAAAAGGTATGAACTTTTGGGGGGATAATTTATGTATTGTAAACTTATTAGAACAAAATATTCCTGATGTATAATGAGTTGTTTTATTTATACAACTTTTTCAATGGTAGTTTGCACTATTCTTTATTATGCTACAGGTTTATTTATTATGAAACAAAGGAATATGTATTTTATGTATTTTACCATGCATAGGTTAACTCTTTGCCACAGATTTATTGGTTCTTGATACACCTAAAATAAAAAAATGTGTACCTCCAATAGAGAGCAAGCAAGAATGATTATGAAGTAACAAATTTAATAAAGGTATTCTTATTATTATTGCTTATGTTTTACCTAATGGCA
This sequence comes from Rhinopithecus bieti, assembly GCF_001698545.2. Taxonomy (NCBI): domain Eukaryota; kingdom Metazoa; phylum Chordata; class Mammalia; order Primates; family Cercopithecidae; genus Rhinopithecus; species Rhinopithecus bieti. The sequence goes on from NW_016803982.1 coordinate 3,293,615, forward strand.
TATCTCTCATACAAACAGAACAGGTTGCTAATGGAGTGAATGTCTTCCCTTGATCTCTTGATTTCTTAGCCTCTCCCCAAGCAATACAATATTTTTGCAGCCTGGTTTAACTTACAACTTACAAGCTTATCTAGGAAACACAAGATATTTTTGAAGACTAAGCCTTGCAAGTTATACTTACAGTAGCATAAATCTTTTGGGTTACTGCATTTATTTGTTAAAATAAGTAATATCCTGAGTGATTCTAATCAGTGAAAAGCCGAAAAGTGAATTTTAGCATTTCTTTGGTGCCCAGCCTCCAAAAGGAAAAAAAAGAATGAAGAAAATGTGGAGGGAGAGACAGTGAGGCTTCTAGACACAAAGAAGGTGAAAGCAAAATCAGTCAGGGGCTGAGATAGGTATTGAATGAAATTGAGTAGTGGGCATCGAATGCTTCTCATGGTGTGGGAGATCAAGATGCAATTTTACTGTAGTTTGTTCTGGAAGTTGAGTGGCTATTGGTAATTTAAGCTCAGCATTTTGGGGCAGGTGTGGTGAACAATTAGATTCTTGCATGGCAGCAAAATATTCAAGTGGCTTAAAAGCAGGTATTTGGCTATGCACATTTACAAGGCTGGATGTTTGCTTGTGTTTTTGTTAGCAGATACAAAACTGATAAAAGGTAAATAGTTGAAAGCAATTGCTAGTAATGTCAATAAGCGTTTCTCTGAAAGGTTATAGTGGCTTTTAAAAGTCAGGTTTGTTAAATGTAGTAAAGGTGAAACAGGTTGCAAAGAGTTGTTTTAAGTCAGATGACAATAACCAGCACACGAAGGAGAAAAACCCTCAGAAATGAGGGCCCCAATCTTATAGCTCTCTAATGAAGTTTCTTGTGAAAAGAAGGGTGACACAAAGCCACCAAGACATGAATCATTCATGGGAAATATAAAAGATAAAAGATATCTGACAATGAGCAGAACCTTGTATAGAGTGTATAAAACAAGTTTCCCCTTCTTATTTTCTGCTTTAAAACGCACAATCTCCCACTCCCAGCGTTCTCTGTCCAGTCTATAGAGTTAAAATTGACCACTGCTCGTCCTGCGCCACTTCAAAGTAATTTAGTCCAGAACGGAAGGCTTGGCGCTCGGACAATCTTCATGGTGTGTTAAGATTTCTATGGCAATTGGCAAGCAAGACGTTCCCATCTGAATATGTCTCAAAGAAAGCCACTTATTGACACTAAGTTGGCTATCATCAAAGACTTCATCTTCCCTAGGCAAAACGTGGCCCTTGCAAATACTGTTTAAATCATCTACCTTTGTTTTCCAGGCTAGGAGAATCTTCAAATGCACAACTATTTGAAATTTATGTATATATATTTTTCCCATTCAGGATGCTCTTTGGTAAAGCTGATGGTCCTAAAATCTAAACTCCATAGAGTTTGAAGGTGGAAATTTTATTCTCTTAAGGAGTTGGAGATGGTCACACAAGCATCATAACACTGGGGACAGGAAAAGGGGAGGCCCAACTAGCTGCAAACAGATTGCACTCTCATAAGTGACCTCTTCCACTTTGGGGAAGGTTTTGGAGACCATTGTTGTTTTACCCACCCAGTAATCATCTATCATCTCTCTATCTGTCTATGAAATGGGACCAGAGGTGCTGGCCACTAGTATTTTTAAATCCCAGTTTGGTTAGGAAATCCAGCTCCTGGGGAGGGAGCAGGGGAGACATCTGGTTTCTCAAGTGATCACCTTAAGCCAGCAGTAAAGAAGGCTGATCACAAGGCAAACAAAACAACCCAACCACTTATTAATAGTACTTTCATCCCCTCACATCACTCCTGGCCTGCCAGTCCACTTACAGTGTAGCAAAACTGGACGCCCAGCCACGGAAGCCTTCCAGGTCTGGAGGCACAGGCAGGCCCGCAGGAGACCCGAGGTGAAACTGCCCTGGGCCCCCAGTACACTTCCCCTCCGTGGACAAAAACTCAACCCCACACCCACGCACTCCCCGAGCACACATTAACATACACTGCAAGTGCCTAATCAGGCAGGGAGAAGTTCAAAGGCATGTTTTTTTTTTGAAATTCAAACTACTGCTTCTATGGTCCATCCACGCGGAGCCATCCAGGATGGCTATGGTAGCGGGCAGGGCCAGGGGAGTCGCCAGCAGAGGGGCCACTGTGATTCAAGACAGTCGATGAGACACAGCTGCAGTGACCTTTTTACTTTCATGCCAAGTTACTTCAGTCCACTTGAACCTCATCAGAAATATATATATATTTATGTGTGTGTGTGTGTGTGTGTGTGTGTGTGTGTGTGTGTGTGTGTGTGTATTCAGCGTTTAAGATTCCTCCATAGAACCTCCTAGCTTGAGAGAAAGGGGACAGAAAGAATGAAGAAAGGAGGATAGGAGCGGAGGAGAGTCCGGTGGGGAGTGGGTGATGTTCGAAGGGTGGAGGAGAGGGCAGGGGAGCCAGAGCCCCAGTTCCTCTTCCTTCTCTCCCCACCTAAGTACTTTTATTTGCAGAGCGATTGTTCTTTGTTTATTTAATACAAGTACTGTGTGAATGGTGAAAATAAACACGATGAAAATAACCAAACAGATGATTCCTCCGAGTGAAAAAGCCCGGACTTAATAAAAGTGCGAAGCAGTCACCGCTGAATGAGAAACCCTTTGAAGTGGAACTTATTATAGGAGGAATACTTTGGGGTTGCCTTAACGACGCCGCTGAATCGAAAGCGCTCGCCTTTGTCAGCGATTTGTTCTCCTTTGCTGGGGTGCCCGGAGAAATTACTTACATGGGCTGCCTTAACATGCAGCCTGCAAATCAGTAACTTTGCAGCTCAGACTCGCAGACGCCACTCGGCTGTGGACAAAAAGAGTCATGGGGGAAACGCACCAACCTTTCACGCCGAGGCTCTGGGGCTGGGGACTCACAGGCGTGTTGGGGGCGGCAGATAAGAAGTTGTATTACAACTGCCCCCCTCGCCCAGGCTTCCCTCTTCTTTCCTCTGCACCCCCCCGCCAGTCCAGGCTGGGGCTCTGCGGGCCCGGACCCCGCTCGGTGGCAGTGGAGGCCTGGCTCCTCCAGGGCCCTCCAGCGAGGGGCGCTCTAGGGCGCGCGGGCCGGGCGCGGGACTTTCCCAGCAGCCCGGGCCATATTTAATAAGGGTCGTTCATCACCGAGGCGCTTTGAAGGGTCGCCTCCAGCCCTGTGCCCATTAGAAAGGCGGAGGTGACATTTAAACTCCGTTTTCAAGGATCGCGGGGGGATTTCATTGAAAAGGCAACTCGTTTGTCTTATGAGCCTGGAAACAACCCCCTTCTCGCTCCTTTTGACCACATGGCATAACTCAAAAACAATAGTTCAAAAGTGAAATGGCATCGTGGTGTTCATTCGGAGACAGGCCCCCATCTAGCACCAGAGAAAAGGGGTAGTCCGCAAGACAATGTGCTTTTTGTGTCCGACTCTGTCACAAGGATTGTGTTGTTTGCTTTGGAGGCTGCGCCTGTTATACTTTCCTGAAAGTGCTTGTGTTAAACAAGAGTTATAAGTCATCCAAAACAACAAACATTTTGATTTTCTTTGCCTAAAGGGCTTTCCCTGGCTATGGGCACCGTGAAAAAATAATGTCCTTGCTGAGAAAGGAACACCAGTAGTAGCATTACAAGCGGGCGCATTAAATATTGAATGACACGGGAAAAAGAGCTTGTCGAGGGGCACTCAGCCTTAAAGTCTTTCTTCAACTTTGTCTTCGGTGGCTGCTGGACTATTTAAGATGGTATTAATTAAGGCAGCTTCGGATGCTGCCGAGCCGGCCGGCCCCTCTGCCGCGCTCGGTCAATGGGCCTGTGCCCCCGCGCTCTGCTCACGCGTTGGCTGAGCCGAGTGCAAATGTCACTTCTCATTTGGAGGCTGAAGAGAAGTGCCCATCCTACATTAAGGGCAGCAGGGATGCAGTCAGCAGCAGGCGTTAAAGGAATACGAGGGACTGGGGTGAGGGGAGGGGAGGCGGTAACAAAATGGGAACAGCTGTCCGGGGCGGGGTCGAGAGTGCGCCCTGCGCACCGCTTTTGGCACATTTTGGAGAGCGCCGCTGGCAAACCGAGGCCACGCGGGACTCTCACTGGATTGGAAGACCCCTTCTCTTTCGTTGTTCCTGCGTGGGGAAAATGAAAACTCCAGCCCTGCACAAATCCATTAGGCAGGCTGGCGGGGCGTTATTTTACAAAGGGACTCGCTTCTACAAAGAAAGACAAAAGCTTGGTGCAAATAGGCGTCTTGACTGACTTCCACCTCCCCCTACAGTCCCCTTCACAGATCACAAACAAATAAAGCCCAAAGGACCTCAGCCAAGTATCTCCAGATCCAATTTTACAGATGGCGAAACTGAGACCTCAAGCAAGACTCAAAATGGTTTTTGTCAATATTCCCCGAAGTCAGAGGTTGAGACCCTCTTTGAGACCAAACATCCAGGCGGGAGTGGAGTTCTTTTTAAAGTCGCCAACTACCACGCCAAAATGTCCCTTTCCCCTGCCCCCCATTGCAAGTGTTTGATTCAAAGTCAAATGGAAATTGGTTTCAGCAGTTGAAAATTCCTAACATCAAAAAAGGAATGAAGCTTATAGCCAACTGACTGTGGCATAAATGAAATGCACACTCTGAGAAACTGTGTTAACTATCAGTTCTTGATGAAGAGAGACAAGATTTGGCTGGGCAGAGGGGGCAGGGCATCCCGGCAGATTGATTTCTGCAGCCAGAAGCTCAACAGGCGCCCCCGTCTCCCTATGTGGCGTTTCACCTGGATGTGGGCCTTCTCTTTTATCACACGGCCCCTTGTAGGTGGGGGGAGATGCAGTAAAGTGCCCTCCCCACCCCCAACCCCGTGTGTTTGTGTGTGTGTGTGTGTGTGGTTTAGCACCCTTACCTTTTGATCCATTTGCAATGTCTGATTCTCCATCTTAAAATGTGTCCATTCAGGGCTCCCTCTGGCCTTTTGGATAAGGGGCGGGTCATGTTTCCACCAAGAGCCATGCTGCAGGAGAACTAGTCCCTACCCTTCCTGCAGAGACTGGAATCTGAGCGCGATGGGTGGCCGAGGAGCTCGCATTCAGACGGCCCTGAGATGCGGGCCTGGGGCCCTACGCCCCATTGGCAGCTGGAGGCGTCGCTCCGGGGCCAAGGAACGCCTGGCCGGGTCAGGACGCGGGCAGAGGTGGGCGGTGGGGCAGCCAGAGAGGGCCGTGCTAGAGCAGCCCACTCTCGCACAGTCTAGGACTGGAGTTCCTAGGCCCAACCGCCTACCTGAGTGATCTGCTTTGCACATCTTTCCTCATTCCTCTTCTCTGCTCTCCCTACCTCCTCTACTTTTTTGCATGAACAGGGCCCAGGCCAGGATAACGAATGCAGAAAGATGGCCTTTTGGCCCGGAATGCACGCTCTCGTGTGCGCATACACCCACCTCACACACACACACACACTCACGCGCAATTCAACACCCCCCAGCCCCGCCCCAGCCAGTGCACTGGGCACACGCTCGGGATTCAGGCACCTTGCCAAGAGCTCGCGAGCACCCTGCGTGGCACACTGGTTGGAGTTCCTGCACGAAGTGGCGGGGGTGGAGTGAGGAGGGAGGGGTGGGCGGCGGTGCACGCCGCCGACTGCTGGCGGAGCACACAAGTTCAGTGCTCAACTTCCCGCTCTTAACGAGATCCGGGATCCCTTTGGAGAGGCCCTCGGGAGCTGGCGACTGGGCTGGGAGTGGCGTGGGTAAGCTGGCCCGCGCGGGGCGCGGGCGGCGGGGCACAAGGGCACGACAGGAAGAGGGCGCGAGGGTGCCCGCGGCCGGCCGGGCGCTCCGAGAAGTCAGCGCGAGCAGCTGTGACTTCACCTATTAGCCCCGATGTCTTTCCGAGGAGCCTGGTGGAGTTAAACAGCCCACAATGGGCGCTCTGGGGCGCCTCCAGCCTGACCTCCACCCGGGTTTAATAGTTTCATAGGAACTTCATTAAATCAATTACTTAGTGAGCACATCATCATTTATTTGTAATTAGCAGCGAGGAGCGCGTTCTCTCCCCCAGCCTGCGGCCCGGGTCCCAGCGGGGTTGACTAGTTGTGCAAGCACTTTTGTTTGCTCGAGTGTTGACTCCCGGCATTATTCGGCCCGGGTAATCTTTACATCTCAATCTAGTATTCAGGGGGCGAAAGGAAAACAAACAGGGCGCAGGCCGGAGGCCAGCCCTTTGGTCCCAACCGCCCCAGAACTCGGCCCTCGCTGGGCGTGCAGGGCGCACCTCCGCGGTCCCCGCTCCTCCCGGGCGGAATAGGCGAGGGCGCCACCGGGGCAGAGGGGCAGGAGCCAGCCCGGGGGGTCCAGAAGGAAAGTGGCGAAGGAAGAGAAGATGAAGGAGAGAAAGGAGAAAACCAGGAGCAGGAGCGCCGGGCCTGCAAAACGAGCACAAAAGAAACGTCCAGGCTCGCGCACGTGTGCGGACGGCATTGGAGGGGGAATGCGCCTTGTGCGTGTGTGCAAGAGTATGTCCATGTGTGCATGTGTGTGCGCGCACGCAGGAAGTGCGTGAAATCCATCCTTTTCAGCTACCCAGGGCTGGGCGGAGAGAGGGGAGTGGGAGCAGGAGGTGCCGGCCTGTGGTGCGCGGGAGCAGGAGGTGCCGGCCTGTGGTGCGCGGAGGCAGCTCGCTGGGTGTCCGGGCTGCAAAAGTGCTTTAATTGGGGGGCTGCAGCCCCGGGCGCAGCTCCACTGCGGCCCACAAATTACCAGCGAGTGGTTAGCGAGGAGGAGGGAGTTGCGAAAGCCGGGCCAGAACCTGCGCGTGCGGAGCGGCACGAGTAATGGCTCCGCAAGGAGTCGTGATTCCTTTCGAGTGTAATCATCTTTCCCCACACGCCGCAGCGCCGGCCAAATCTCGTTTACATCCAAGGAGTTGCGGCTCGCCGGGCCAGAAACGTGGGCGACACGCCCCTGCGTCCTTGCCCTGGCCCCGATTTCCGCTCCAAGCTGGAAGTCCTTCCAGCACAGGAAACGCTCAACTTCTGGGGCTATCCCAGCTCAGGAAATGGAGGAGGGCGGGGAGGCGAGGGGTCATTGATGACCCGGCCTGGGTTCCCCCAGGAACAGGCGAGTGTGAACAACTGTGAGGTGAGGAAAGGCCGTGGGGGAAAAACGCCCCTCGAGACGGCTTCCAGAAGAAACAGTGGCCCCTGGGGATCCTTGAGGTCAGTCTCTTAGACTTCCTGGGGCTGTGAGCTTTTGAGGACCGGGTCCTGAATTTCTCCCTTGGTTCTGACGGCCAGGCCTGGCTGATCTAGGTTAATACTTGCAGGCAGGGAATGTGTGAAGGCGGTGGTTGTCTTGTGGATTTTGTAACCAGTGGTTTCAGTAAAGATCTAATCAGGGTCTGGAGTGTTTGTACTCTGGTGGGCCCGAAGAGGGTTCTGGGGCCCTGTGGTGAGACAGGGTCCGTCCTGGAGCCGGGGTAGGGAGGCAGAGGGCTGGGGTGTGGCCCCCAGGCCTCTCTGGACAGCCCCAGACCTGGAGTCCGCTGGCTATGGCTGTTTGGGTGCACACGTGCGCGAGGGCGGTTGTACTCCCAGGAGTGGGAGCTTAGCTTGCTGGGGAGCCTGTTGCCAGCTCTCCTGAGGCCTCCAGTCTGGGGAGCCAACTCCGCCACAGTGCTTTGGGCTCTCAGGAGGGTGTCCTAAGCCTGCAGCTGTCTCACTCTCCTAGTCTTCTTGCTTCCACCTTTCCTCAGCTCTCACCATCAGACATCCAATCTGTTCCTCTCCCTAGCCTCATTTTCTGCAAAGTTGATCCCCAGGTCATTTGACCTCTACCCCAGGGTCCTAGGTATCCTTTGCCTGCAGGACACAAGGATGGGAGAGGCAGGAGCAACTAGGATCCTGTTTGAAAATAGGCTTTCTTGGCCTGGTGCGGTGGCTCACGCCTGTAATCCCAGCCCTTTGGGAGGCTGAGGTGGGAGGATCTCTTGAGGTCAGGACCAGGGCAACATGGTGAAACCCCATCTCTACAAACTATACAAAAATTAGCTGGGCCTGGTGGTGCATGCCTGTAATTCCAGCTACTCAGGAGGCTGAGGCAGAAGAATCGTTTGAACCAGGGAGGTGGAGGTTGCAGTGAGCCGAGATGGCGCCACTGCACTCCAGCCTGGGCGATAGGGCAAGACTCAGTCTAAAAAAAAAAAAAAAGCTTCCCTTCCAGCCCCGCTCCCCAGCATGGCAGAGCTCCTTGAGCTGCCCAGCTGCAGCTCACTCCGCCATGGTCTGAGAGTTTGGGTCAGCCTAAAAAACAGGAAATAAATCCAGATAAGGACCATCAACCAGCCGGTCAACAATCTGGGAGGAGCACTTTTTTTTTTTTTTTTTTTTTTTTTTTTTT
>NW_016803982.1:3304816-3308252 GCF_001698545.2 Rhinopithecus bieti
GCCAGGATGGTCTCGATCTCCTGACCTCGTGATCCGCCCGTCTCGGCCTCCCAAAGTGCTGGGATTACAGGCTTGAGCCACCGCGCCCGGCCAGGAGCACCTTTTAAAATATAAAAAGTGGTTTGTAACTTTGCATAATCCTCTTCCCCCATCCCCAGTGAGTCTGTGCTGAAGAAGTTACAATGGTCAGGCTTCAGGAAGAATTACCAGGAAAAGGAAATCTTAAAGCATAAAGCCAAATATGATTTTCTTAAAAATACCTGGGAGCCTAACATGATAAACACAAATACTCCTTTGAGTCTGTTTGCACCTTTCTGCTCCAGTGTACAGAATGCCCATGCTAAATATATATTGATCAGACAGGTGCACACACACACACAATTGTAGCACATCTAAATCCCACCTTGGAAATTATCAGACCTAGCCAAATTTAGGACAGCGGTGAAGGAAGCAAGACTGAGAAAAGCTACATTGAAAATAAAATTGAAATGTTCACCCATGACTTCTCTCTCTACTCCTCCCCTCTCTCCCACCTCCTACACCATTTAATAAAACAGCATCGTTTAGAGAAAGGAAGGCACGTCAGGGGACATTTTATGAGCTGGCAGAGAATTTGTTGAAGTAGTTGATTTAGAAAATCTGGATACTGACTGCGAAGTTTTCTTAGTGATATTCATATTATGCGTCTTTCTTCCCAATCCAAGTCCTAACAGCTTTTAAGCCATTATCTGGCTAGGTTCTGTTTATTAATCAGGCTCTGCTCTGATTCTCTCTTTACTGGACTGCAGGCCCCTTGGCAGTCGCACCTGAGGCCCTCCTTGGACCAGTGGGAGGCCGGTGCTGTGTTCCCTGCACCCTTTCAGGAGAGCTCCCCATGCAGGGCGTATGGGGCCCTTCCAGGGTCCTTGCCACTGGACTCATCAGTCTGAAAACTAACAGGATCATGCTCACAGACTATCCTCCTCTCTCTGGGAGAGCTTGTCTTGTCAACAGTCATGAGTTTCATCCTCCTGACCTGGTGCAAAGAAGAATGTTTGGCACTGACATAAAGCCTATGCAGCAGGAGCCTGGAGTTTGTAGCAGGGTGATTTCGGATAATGACATGTATGGGATATTTCAGGGAGGGCCCAGGGGAGCCTTAGAATGGAGGAACTATGCCAATGTTTGTCCCCTTTTAGGGGCGAGGGCAAAGGTTTGACTGCTCTGGCCGTTTTTTAAGTAAACTGACCCAAAAGAGCACGCATTAGAACAAACTGTGGCCTAGGGCAAGAGTCTGTTGTGTTCCTGACAGAAACTTCTGGGTGAGTCCTGGCCGCTGCTGGGCCACTGCTCCGTGTTCTCAGAACCGGCAGCACTGCTGGGTCCTTGTTCATACCTGCGCAGGACAGAACTGTGAAGTGATTCCAGGCATCTTTTCTCAGGGAGAAAGAGCACCTAGAGACACAGAGGCGAGTCCAGGAAAACCACTGCCTGTTAGCCACCCCTCCTTGGCCACGCCTCCTGCAATTTCTAGCCTTCAATGCCCAGATCCTTTATATCCACTCCATAAAGCAGAGGACTGGAGTCGTCCAGAGACAGAATTGTGTCTTCCGAGAACTTTAGTGTCTTTGGCCCCTGGCAAGATTGGAGTATTTATTTTTCTCTGACTCCTCCAATTGGAGTGATGCCTGTTAAGAAGGAAGCAGAAGCTGGGTGTGGTGGCTCACACCTGTAATCCCAGCACTTTGGGAGGCTAAGGCCGGCAGATTGCTTTTTGTCAGGAGTTCAAGACCAGCCTGGGCAACATGGCAAAATAATTAGCCGTGTATGGTGGCGCAAGCCTGTAGTCCCAGCTACTCAGGGGGCTGAGGCACAGGAATCGTTTGAACCCAAGAAGCAGAGACTGCAGTGAGCCAAGATTGTGCCACTGCCCTCCAGCCTGGGTGACAGAACTAGACTTGGTTTGAAAAAAAAAAAAAAAAAGAAGCCGAGAAATTGCATCATGAAAAGTATAATATCCTGCTTGGCCCTTAAGTTTCTTTTGAGATTGGAATGAAGTTTTAATAGGAAGGTTTCCTTGGCTCCATGACTGTCTGCGGAACGGTAGACACAAAACTTCTTAGGATCAACTGAGTAACAGCTTTCCTGGGAGCTGGGTGCTCTGAGGCCCTAGAGGCAGAGCTGTGGGCCCTATTTCGGGGCACAGTAGAAAAGGACACAGGAAGTTGTAGAGAAGCCTAATATCCATTGCTTGCATGTTTTCCCCATGATTTAAAAAAACTGTGGTAAGGCCAGGCATGGTGGCTTACACCTATAATCCCAGCACATTAGGAGGCCAAGGCAGGCAGACCACTTGAAGCCAAGCGTTTGAGAGCAGCTTGGCCAACACGGCGAAAACTGGTCTCTACTAAAAATACAAAATATTAGCCGGGCATGGTGGTCTGCACCTGTAGTCCCAGCCACTCAGGAGGCTGAGGCACAAGAATCGCTTGAACCCAGGAGGTGGAGGTTGCAGTGAACTGAGATGGTGCCACTGCATTCCAGCCTGGGCACCAGAGTGAGACTCTGTCTCAAAAAAGAAAAAAAATGTGGTAAAAAGTATATAACATAAAATTTAAGAGATGGGGTCTCACTGTGTTGCCCAGGCTGACCTCAAACTCCTGGGCTCAAGTGATCCTCCTGCCTCAGCCTCCCAAGTAGCTGGGACTGCAGGTGTGAGCCACCACACCTGGCCTCAACTATTTTTAAGCATACAATTCAGTGGCATCGAGTACATTCACATTCCCATGCAGTCATCACACCATTCATTTCTAGAATGTTTTCGTCTTCCCAAACTGAATCTTTGTACATGAAACAATAGTTCTTCATTTCTTCTACCCTAGCTTCTGGCAATCTCCATTCAACTTTTTGTGTCTCTGAATGTGACTACTCTGGGATCTCATCTAAGTGGGATCATTCAGTACTTGTCCTTTTGTGCTTGGCTTATTTCAATTTTTTTTTTTTTTTTTTTTTTTTTTTTTTTTTTATTTTTTTTTTTTTTTTTTTTTTTTTTTTTTTTTGAGACAGAGTCTTGCTCTGTCGCCCAGGCTGGAGTGCAGTGGCCGGATCTCAGCTCACTGCAAGCTCCACCTCCCGGGTTCACGCCATTCTCCTGCCTCAGCCTCCCGAGTAGCTGGGACTACAGGCGCCCGCCACCTCGCCCGGCTAGTTTTTTTGTATTTTTTAGTAGAGACGGGGTTTCACCGTGTTAGGCAGGATGGTCTCGATCTCCTGACCTCGTGATCCGTCCGTCTGACCTCGTGATCCGCCCGTCTCGGCCTCCCAAAGTGCTGGGATTACAGGCTTGAGCCACCGCGCCCGGCCCTGCTTGGCTTATTTCACTCAGCATAATGTCCTCAAGGTTCATCCCTGCTGTAGTATGCATTAGAACTTCATTCTTTGTTTTTTTTTTTTTTTT
>NW_016803982.1:3308483-3326747 GCF_001698545.2 Rhinopithecus bieti
GTGACCAGAACTGGTTGCAGTGCGCTCTCATGAGGCTTGATCAGCCAAAAGAACAGTGGTCCTATCACTTTCCCTTGTCAAGACACAGACATACCTCCAGCTGCATCCGATTTTTGGCAGCATCATTACAGTCTGACACCCTCTCAGCCTGTTGTCACTCTGTAAACCCAAGGTTGTCTGCGGTTTATTTATTTATATATTTTTTTGAGACGGAGTCTCGCTCTGTCGCCCGGACTGGAGTGCAGTGGCCGGATCTCAGCTCACTGCAAGCTCCGCCTCCCGGGTTCACGCCATTCTCCTGCCTCAGCCTCCCGAGTAGCTGGGACTACAGGCGCCCGCCACCTCGCCCGGCTAGTTTTTTGTATTTTTTTAGTAGAGATGGGGTTTCACCGTCTTAGCCAGGATGGTCTCGATCTCCTGACCTCGTGATCCGCCCGTCTCGGCCTCCCAGAGTGCTGGGATTACAGGCTTGAGCCACCGCGCCCGGCCCCCATTCTTTGTTATGGCTGAGTAGTAGTCCACTGTGTGTATAGACCACATTTTGTAGATTCCTCCTTCCGTTGATGGACACAGGTTTTTTCCACCTTTTGGCTACTGTGAATAACGGTGCCGTGAACACTGATGTGCTTACATGCTTTTATGTGTACATGTGTATCTATATAATACACTTTTTATTAAGGAATTTAAAACACTTTAAAGGGGGAGCTCCAGCCATGGATTTAGACTATCAGCTTTCTCACTTGGCTCTGGCTTTCCGAGGTCAGCAAAGTGCAGCTAGAATTCAAGGGAGAGCCAGACCATTGTCCTCCAGTTTTGTGGCCTTCCCATCTTTGTGTGTGTGTGTGTGTGTGTGTGTGTGTGTTCAGACCTACCCAGTGCTCCTGCTTCAGAGGAACTATTAACACATTGATATTATCAATAGCAGGCAGTGCCTGAGCCATTAGGGATTTATGAAAACATCTGAAGCAAGTCGTTTCAAAGCACTGATTTGTTTTATAGTCAGTATTACATTTTATGACAGGCTCTTTTGCCAGCAAAATGAGCGCATAAGCATCATACTCAGCTCAGGAGACGGAAACCGGTGCCCTGGGCTGCCCTGCAAATTTGTGTTCCAGATCCCTTGGGAAGCTTCTGCAATTCACAGACAACTACTGATGCCTTGCTGAAGGGCTGACTGCGAACTAGACAGGGTGTATGCCCACCCTTACATTTGTGGCAGTAGAAAAGCGACATACAACCCCTTTCCCTTTTCTGTCATTTTTCTCGAACTGAGAACACAATAAGAACACCAGTCAGGACCCAGTAGACCAAGGTCAAACATTTCCTGGCCACTTCTGCTGCTTTTTTTTTTTTTTGTTCTGATTTTTTTCCCCTGATTTTCCAGAGTTTCACAGGGGCAAATTCCCGAGTTTTGGATAAAGTAGTCTCAACCCTCCTGGGAACGGTGGCGCCTAAGGAAAGGGACAGACAGGCCACTTGCGGGAGGTGGATGTATGATTCCCAGCAACCCAGTGACTGTCCTCATTCAAACATCCCCCCACCCCCCAACCAAAAGAGCAGGGAGAGGGACCACTGCGCTGTACAGGGTTTGCCGGGTCTGGGACTGGGCAGGGAGGCAGGCGCTCTTCCCTGGGATGGGGGATAGTTCCTTCTCAATGTTCCCAGGGAGCAGGGTTTGTCATATTTTACAGCAGCTGTTTCACATTCCCCTACCTAGTTATTAGACACGAAAGGGAGTAAATTAAAATAGCAAAGTAAAAGGAAATAAAAGGCGTCTTTTCTTTCTGTAAAGAGACAACACCTAATTAAGGAATATTTGAATCCCACAAAAATGCAGACTCTCACGGGTGACATAAAACTTCTGCTTTTAAACCAGGAACAAACCCCAGAAAATTAGGGACAGGCCGAAGAGGTAGTCCTTTAAAACAAAATGCTCCTCCCTCTGGAGACTTTTGACGTTTTTTTCCCTTCCTTTTTTCCTCTTCCACAGTCCTCAGGGAGTATTCAACTCAAACGATTCCTTTGAGTTCAAGTTTTCTGGGCTGTAGCCAGCCAAGCATACAGTCAGCCTCCTCCCCTCCTGCCAACAGCGGCACTTGCTATAGCCCACAGCCTTGTTTTCTTCTCTCCCAGCCTCCTCCCCTCCCCAGCAGGAGCTTTTCAGCCCCCACTCATCACTGCACCACAGTTTCTTTCTTTTGTCCCCTCTGGACTCTACTTTTTTCCCAACACTTTCCGTAGCTCAGGCGAGCTCTCACCCACTCTGTCTTCCACTTTCTTTACCCCACAGAGCTGAGACACTGGGGCCTCCTTTCTTTTTCTCCTGGGCACTTAATTGTGTTCTTGACCAGAAGATAGCAGAAGCTTCGGCCTTCTTCAGCTTGATTCCACCCTGGGTTCCAAATTCAGTCCTTCCCAGCCCTAGCTCTGCCCTTCCTCCCCTGGGTGTGGTCTCCTTATACACCAGAGGCCGCTTTGGGTGTTGGTGCTCAGCCATTGTTGACCTTGACCTTTATACGGGAACTCTCTTCTGGGGCACCTGCGAGGAGTAAAACTTTTAAGCGAACAGTTCAGTGGTATCGAGTATATTCACATTCCTGTGCAATCATCACATCATCCATCACCACAATGTTTTCTTCTTCCCAAACAGAATCTTTGTACCCGTGAAACAATAGTTCTTCATTTCTTCTCCCCTAGCCCCTGGCAACCTCCGTTCAACTTTCTGTCTCTCTGGATGTGACTACTCTAGGGCTCTCATTTAAGTGGGATTATATAGTATTTGTTCCTCTGTGTCTGGCTTATTTAACTCAGCATAATGTCCTCAAGGTTCATCCATGCTGTCGTATGCATCAGAATTTCATTCCTTGTTATGGCTGAGTAATATTCCACTGTGTGGATAATGAATCAATACATGTAAGGGGTGTGGAAGCCCATGGAGGTGAGAGGGGCTGACTTCTCAGGCAGGACACGGGCCTCCTACCTCATTTCCGCTTCGGGGACCACACAATGGTTAGGACAGTGCTTTTCCTGTGCAAGTTGCTCAGTTCATTCAGAATCCCTTTCGTTATTGTTTCTAGGAGAGTATCATTCTTCTGCTTAGTCTTGTAAGAAAATATGGAATGTCATACCTTGAAATAGCCACAAATTAAGTACATTCTTAGTGACAGCTCACCCCAATTTTGCCTCTCTGGGATTTTTTTCTTTCTTGGCTTTTGATGGCTTGAAAGTCCTGCAGAATTTTCCCCAACATCACAATGCAGAGGATGGAGCCAGAGGTTTCCAGATTCCTGCTTATTAGACTAAACAGTAAAAGGAAATCATTTTTTCCTTTCAATAAGTGAGGACAGGCTGTTCTGTTGGCATTTCCTTTTGGGGATGGACCCTGCCTCTGGCTCTGCCTTTTTTACTTTTTTTTTTTTTTTTTTTTTTGAGACAAAGTCTTGCTCTGTTGCTGAAGTGCAGTGGTGTGCTCATGTCTCACTGTAGCCTCGACCTTCTGGGCTCAAGCAGTCCTTCTGCCCAGCCTCCCAAGTAGCTGGGACCACAGGTGCACACCACCATGTCTGGCTAATTTTTAAAATTGTTTTTGTAGAGACGAATGCTGCCTAGGCTAAGGCCTGTTTTTCCCTGACCTGCTGCAGAAACAGATGTGTGACTGGCTCTGCCCAGGGCCAGGACCCAGCTCTCAGCCATACTCCTGCCTTCTCTTCTCTGAAACATGTAGGTAAAAAATAACTTCTCTAACTCCTTTCATCTATATTAAAAGGCATATCATATTTCTGAGTAAAGCCTTAGGTGGGATTTTTAGAAAAACGATCATAGTAATAATACGTTACATCGATGTTAGATTGACCTAACATTTTAAGGGGGGGTGCTTTCTTCTGCCTTATAGGATGTTTAGCAGCATCCCTGGCCCCTACTGACTACATGCCAGCAACAGCTTCCTCCCTTCCAAACTGTGACGTCAAAAATGTCTCCAGGCTGGGCATGGTGGCTCATGCCTGTAATCCCTGAGGAAGCTGAGGTGGGAGGATGGCTTCAGCCTGCTAGTTTGAGACCAGCCTGGGCAACATCGCAAGACCCTCTCTACAAAAAAATAGTCTCAGCTCCTTGGGAGGCTGAGGCAGGAGGATGGCTTGAGCCCAGGAGGTAGAGGCTGCAGTGAGCTGTGATCACGCCACTACACTCTAGCCTGGATGTCAGAATGAGATTCTGCCTCAAAAAAAAAAGAAAAAAGAAAAGAAAAAAGAAAAAGAAAAAAGAAAAGAAAAAACCTTTCTCCAGACATTGCCAGATGCCCTCTGTGAGGCAAAATCGCCTCTGATTGAAAACCACTGAGTCAGGGGGCCAGAGGGATGGCCTGTGTGGTCAGACCACAGGGAATAGAGTGTGGTTCAAGATGAGGCCGAGAGATGGAGACTGGACTGTGACCATATTGTGAGTTGAGATGTTACTTTCGGGCCAGGGAAAGCCACTGGAGGGGTTTAAGCTGGGGCATGAAATAATGTTATTTAATATTTGGAGGAGGGGTTTGGCTGTTGTGTGGGATGAGAGTCGGGGCCGGATGTCCTGGGAGCAAGCCACTGCAGTGCTCCAGATGATGGGGCAATGGGACGGACAACAGTGCACAGGTCCAGGCCACGTTTTAGATGAGCAGGTGGCAGCACTTGCTGAATCCACAGAGAGAGGTGCGGTGGAGAAGGATGAAGCAAAGGACCCCGACCTGACTCCAGCACCTGGTGGCGGGAGCCACACCATGAGTAGGGGCAGGAGCTGATTTGGGACGGGAAGTTATTTATTTATGTGGAGGTGCCAGGTAGATCGGAGGATATAAAATCTGGAGACCAGGAAGAGTGAGGGCTAGAGGTGTAGATTTGGAAGCTTTAGGGCATATTGGTTTTTATTGATATTTAAAACCATGAGTATTGAAACTCATTACCTAGGGATATTGTGTGAGCCCACAAGAGAAGAAGCCCAGCAGAGAGTCCTGGAGGCATTTTAGCAGGAAGTGGAAGGACCAGAGAAAGATCCAGAGTAGCTGTCTGTGAGGCAGGAGATAAACTAGGGAAGGTTGAGGTCATGGAAGTCAAAAGTGTATCTGGAAGGCTGAGAGCTCGCTTGATGGAGGGACACAGAGTTTTCCGATGACACTGCTATGCACGGTTTGTGGACAGGTGAGGGTGGAAGGCTGATTGGGTGGGTGGGTGAAGCCAGGGATAGTAAAACCTGGACACTGTCCCAGAGGGCTGGGAAGGGGCAGAGTCCAAGCGGGAGCCTGTGGGGAAGCAGGTTGCAGGAGTTTTTTACAGGCAAGAGATGCAGGGTGTGTTCGTATGCTGGTCCTGGTCCGAGTGGCCTTGAAGGGTCACGGGGAGACAGAGAGAGATAGAGAGGTTGCTGGTGCTGGAGCAAAAGAGAACCGTGCAGGAATCAAGTCCTTGAGCACGGTGGGATCAGAGCCCAAGTCAAGGGGCTCGGATTAAATACTTTTTTTTTTTTGGTGGTAAAATATATATAACATGAAATGTGCATTTTAACTCTTTTTAAGTGTACACAATAGTGGCATTAATTGCATTCGCAATATAGTACGACCATATTGTGGTAGTTCCAACATTTTTTCATCACCCCAAACCCAAATACTCTGTGACCAGTAAGCAGTTGTCCCCCTAACCCCACCACCTTGAAGGCCGGGGTTTTTGTTTTGTTTTGTTTTGTTTTTTTGAGACAGGGTCTTGCTCTGTTCCCCAAGCTGGAGCACAGTGGCACAGTCATAGCTTACTACAGCCTCGGACTCCTAGGCTCAAGTGATCCTTCCACCTTGGCCTCCCACAGTGTTGGGATTATAGGTGTGAGCCACTGTGCCTGGCCTCGACAGGCTGGTTTTTTATAAGAGCAGGACATTTCATCCCTAATAGCAAGAGGGAGGGATAGACTAAGGCTGGAGGTAAGGGTGGGCTTGTAGCTTTGTGGATGGGAAGATAAGGGGGCTTCTGTGGGATTGCTCCAATGTTCTCACTGAAGGCTTGGGGGAGGAAAGAGATAAGGGTGTAGGAGGGAGACAGGAGAAACATCTAGAGAGTGGAGAAGTGAAAAACTGAGGAAATGTGTTAGTATTGATGGCCAGGGCCAATGGTCCACTTCCTATTTATACACCAGAATTTAAAATGAGGCCAGCTAACAACGGTGAGTGTCTTTTTATTTTATTTTATTTTATTTATTTTTTTGAGACGAAGTCTCACCCTGTCACCCAGGCTGGAGTACAATGGCACGATCTCAGCTCACTGTAACCTCCGCCTCCTGGGTTCAAGTGATTCTCCTGCCCCAGCCTCACAAGTAGCTGGGATTACAGGTGTGTGCCACCGTGCCCAGCTAAGTTTTTGTATCTTTAGTAGAGATGGGGTTTCACCATGTTGGCTAGGCTGGTCTCGAACTCCTGACCTTGTGATCTGCCTGCCCTGGCCTCCCAAAGTGCTGGAATTACAGGCGTGAGCCACCACGTCCGGTGAGTGTCTTTAAAAACTGTTTACAAATTGTGGTGAAATATACATAACATACAATTTATCTTTTTTTTTCTTGGGACATAGTCTCACTCTGTCACCCAGAGGTTGGAGTGCAGTGGCTTGATCTTGGCTCACTGCAACCTCTGCCTCCTGGTTTCAAGAGATTCTCCTGCCTCAGCCTCCTGAGTAGCTGAGATAACAAGGGTGTGCCACCACACTCGGCTAATTTTTGTATTTTTTTGTAGAGATAGGGTTTCACTACGTTGGCTAGGCTGGTCTTGAACTCCTGACCTCAGGTGATCCACCTGCCTCGGCCTCCCAAAGTGCTGGAATTACAGGTGTGAGCCACTGTGACTGGCCCTGAACCATTTTCAAGCATACAGTTCAGTGGCATCAAGTACATTCTCATTGTGCCACCATTACCACCATCCAGGTCCAGAACTTGTCCATCTTCCCAAACCAAAACTCTGTCCTCCTTAGACAATAGCGCCAATTCTCCCGCCTGCAGCCCCTTGCAGCCACAGGTGGTTTTCCCTACCAGTGTTCAGATGCAGACACGGAGTGGGTGATGGCTGAGTGACACAGGATTGTCGAGGGAGGGGGCAGCAAGGGCATTACGGGTGGTTGTGAGGTAGTGATTACAAGGGCGCATCATGGAACTCGGGCTCTATAAGCAGGTGGAAGCAGGAAGAGGTGTGCAGTGGTGTCTTTGGAGTCCAAAAAATGTTGATATCTTTGTTCCTTTCCTTTCTCATAGTGCTGTAGATGGCAGGAGTCAAAACTCATTTTTTGTTTATTCGTTAATATGGTTTCTAATTGCTCTGACATCTCTGAAGAATGTTCTACAGAAGGACCCAAAATGGCCACTTGAGTCACCGGCATGAACTTCCTCCTAGTACATGCCGTAGACCTGGGGAAACGTTATGGGTCCCTAGGATACCCACACACTCTGCACCTAATTAGGTAAGAAAAGAGGCATATGGTGTTTTATATGGGGAAAGAGGTACATTTTCTATGAATAGCATAACTATGCGAACAGACAGGCTGACAGATGATTTCACTTTATCTCATCACACAATATGGGCATCCTCACTGTGTGAAAACCCCCAAAGCTTCAGAAACTTGCTAACGTCCTCCTTGCTTTCTACATCTCAGCTCTTGCCTTTCTCTGCAGAACTGAAGTGGAGACGGGAAGCCCTCTCTCATCCGCTATGAGCTCTCCACCCTGAAATGTCCTCTGGTGGTTTTCATAGTCCCAAGCTGTTTTCTGCCTTATTGATGGAGTCATCTCTTCTTTATAACGCACTGCTTATCCTTTCTGGGGATTGTGTTTTCTGGTTTTGTCTACACATACATGTATATTCTTGGCCTGTAAGTTCTGTTTCTGAAAGATGCGCTTGCACTGTGTTACAACCACACCTTTGAGAGCAATGCTGGTGGGGCTGGGTTTTGCAGCACAGATTCCCTTGATGAGGATGGAACAAGTTGCAGGGAATTTATTTTTTTTAATAATGGAAGAAGCTGGCCAGGTGTGGTGGCTCACGTCTGTAGTTCCAACAATTTGGGAAGCCGAGGAGGGCGGATCACCTGAGGTCAGGACTTCGAGACCAGTCTGGCCAACATGGTGAAAACCCATCTCTACTAAAAATACAAAGATTAGCTGGGCATGGCGGTGGGCACCTGTAATCCCAGCTACTTGGGAGGCTGAGGCTGGAGAATCACTTGAACCTGGGAGGCAGAGGTTGCAGTGAGCGGAAATCACACCATTGTACTCCAGCTTGGGCAACAAGAGTGAAACTCCATCTCAAAAA
This sequence comes from Rhinopithecus bieti, assembly GCF_001698545.2. Taxonomy (NCBI): domain Eukaryota; kingdom Metazoa; phylum Chordata; class Mammalia; order Primates; family Cercopithecidae; genus Rhinopithecus; species Rhinopithecus bieti. The sequence continues at coordinate 3,316,795 of NW_016803982.1, forward strand.
AAAAAAGAAGCCAAGGTGGATCACATCTTGGATTTACCAATTGATAGATAAGCCTAATATCCCAAAGAGTTATGTTTCTAGTAATACTTCAGAAGACATAGGAGGTCATCAGGATGGAGATTTTTTTAATGTTTTTTTTTCTTTTCTTTTTTCCTCCTGGACTTAAGTGATCCCCTTGCTTCAGTCCCCAAAAGTTCTGGGATTACAGGCATGAGCCACCGTGCCTGGCCTCTTAAATGTTAATAGTTAGAGTGACCCCTCAGTGCTACCTTGAATTGTATATCAGCAATGCGGAACCTTCTGCCATGATGATAATGTTCTATAAAGCGCTGTCCAATACAGCAACCACAAGAATCCTTGCCCCCTGAACTCTTGAAATGTAGCTAGTGCCACTGAGGCACTGGATTTTTAATTTTATTTAACTTGAATTTAAACGGTCACACGTGGCTAGTGGCTACCATACTGGACAGCTCAGCTTGCAGTAGAAAGTACCAACTAACTAATGAGCTACAGGCTTTCCAATTAACATTCTCTAATTTAAACATTGTTAGCATTGTTTAACAAGTTTAATTCAATTAAACTTACTCAATATTTAAATTATTATATTGCCTTTGGCTGTACGTAATAGGCAGCTGAATAACTGGGGCTGTACGGGTGAGGGGTTTGTATTCCTCCCTTGGCGAGAAGCTCAGTGGCAGTTAGCGGAGGGCTGAGCCAGTGGGCTGGAGAGGCCTTGGGGAGCTCTTCTGGTTTCCAGCTCTGACATTCATGGGAGTGGCTTGCAGCCTGATAGTTGTGAGATGGCTGCTGTACATTCCAGTATCAACTTCTGGCAGGAAGGCAGGAAGAAAGGAGATGGAAAATGAGCAAAGGGCAAACAAAAAAGGCTTCCCAAAGGCGAATGGTACAATTCCATTGCAGAGAATTTGGCAACATATAGTCCAGTCATATTTTATCATCACCCTTCAACCTGGCAATCCCACTTCTAGAAATCTATCTCCAGTGGTATCAGGCATAAATACAAAATGGCTCATGCACAAAATTATTCACTGTGGCATTATTTATGATCATAAGACACTGGAAGTAACCCAAGTATTCGTCAACAAGGGACTGTTTGGATCATCTATAATAGAGCTGCACAATCAGATACTGTGCAGTGAGGCCAGGTGCGTGGCTCACGCCTGTAATCCCAGTGTCTGGGGAGGCTGAGGCTGGAGGATTGCTTGAGCCCAGGAGTTCTTCGAGACCAGCCAGAGGAACACAGTGGGACTATGAACGGGTGAAGAGTGAGACCCTCTCTCTAAAAACTAAAAAACCCCAAATACCGTGCAGTAAAAAAGAAATGAGGAGCACTGTGCATACAGGTATGGAGTGATCTCCAAAAGTCAAGGATATTAAGTAAAACAGAACAAGAACAACACGTATAGGTCTAGAGTATATAGCTGTATTGATAGGCAGCCTCATAGGTAAGAAAAGAAGGAAGGAAATAGACACACACACGTTTGGTTGTATTTGCAAGGCAAGGAAACAGACAAAAAAGCAAACATTTGCCTTTAAGTGAAGCTGGAAGAGGAGAGAGACAGGTAGAAGGGAGGGGGGTGGAAAACTAGACAACTGTGCACGTACCTCCTTCCATACTTGGAACTTTGAAATGTATGCTTTCCTATTCAAAAACTGAAATAAAAGGCGGGGCGCGGTGGCTCACACCTGTAATCCCAGCACTTTGGGAGGTGGAGCGGATTACTTAAGGCCAGGAGTTTGAGACCAGCCTGGTCAACATGGTGAAACCCCATCTGTACTAAAAATATGAAACAAAAAAATTAGCCGGGTGTAGTGACACACGCCTGTAGTCCCAGCTACTCAGGAAGCTGAGGTGGGAGAATGACTTGAACCTGGGAGGAAGCTGCAGTGAGCCAAGATCACACCACTGCACTCCAGCCTGGACAACAGTGATACTCAGTCTCAAAAAAAAAAAAAAAAACCTGAAATAAATACTGTTTTAAGAAAAGCAGCCTCACCTAGACATTTTCTCTCTCGGTTCCTTGGCTGGAATTGGGAGGCATGGCTAGGCCGAGTTGCAAGGGCAGTGGGAGATGAGTGTTCTCTTGGGCAGACTCGGTCAGGATGGGGCAGCCGAGGAAGAAGGATTAGACCCTGGGCTGGCTTCGCGCAGGGTCCGCTGTGGCCACCATGTGTCCTGAGGAGAAGGTGGCCAGGCCTGCGAGTGTGCCAGAGCTGCTTTAGGACTCAGGAGAACTGGTGCTGATGCACCATTCACCGTGAGCAGGAGCTGTGCTCTGAGCACCACATGTCCTGCCTCAAAGCAACCAGCCGTTTTCATCATCCTCTTTGTGTACAGTGGGAAACTGAGTGGTTGGCCGGGAGATTTAGTAATTTGCCCCAGGCAGTGCGCGGCAGAGGGCAGATGGGAGCCCTCGATTGTCTGCTGCTGCAGCCCAGAGCTGAGCAGCCACAGAGCAGCTGCCCTCTGTCTGCCGCTAGCCAAGTAATTCACCCTGACCTCGCACGTTCTGTTGTAAAAAGTGATGGGAAAACGATCGCATTTCAAGGTATTTAGCAATTCCGCTTCTGGGTACATACTCACCACACATGAAAGCTAGGACTCCAAGCTGGGGGCCGTGGCTCATGCCTGTAATCCAAGCACTTTGGGAGGACGAGGTAGGAGGATTGCTTGAGTCTAGGAGTTGAAGACCAGGGTGGCAACATGGCGAGACCCCGTCTCTACTTAAAATAAATTAGCTGGGGGCCAGGCACGGTGGCTCACGCCTGTAATCCCAGCACTTTGGGAGGCCGAGGTGGGCGGATCAAGAGATCAGGAGATCGAGACCATCCTGACTAACATGGTGAAACCCTATCTCTACTACAAATACAAAAAAAATTAGCTGGGCTCGGTGGCGGGCGCCTGCAGCCCCAGCTACTAGGGAGGCTGAGGCAGGAGAATGGCGTGAACCCGGGAGGCGGAGCTTGCAGTGAGCTGAGATTGTGCCACTGTGCTCCAGCCTGGGCGACAGGGTGAGACTCCGTCTCAAAAAACAAACAAACAAAAAAACCTGGGCTTGGTGGTGTGCGTCTGTAGTCCCAGCTACACGTGAGGCTGAGGTGGGAGGATTGCTTGAGCCTGGGAGGTCAAGGCTGCAGTGAGCTGTCATTGCACTACTGGACTTCAGCCTGGGTGACAGAATGAGACCCTGTCTCAAAAAAAGAAAGCTGACCCTCCAACAGATCGTTGCACACTCGTGTTTGTTGTGGCACTATTCACAACAGACAAGGATGGAAGCAGCCCACATATCCATCAGTGGATGAATGGAGAAGCAAAATGAGGTCTGTCCACATGCAATGGAGTATTATTATTCAGCCTTAGAAAGGATTCTGGTTCTGACACGCTGCAACACGGGTGAACCCTGAGGACATTATGCTAAGTGAAATAAACCGGTCACAATAAAACAGGTAAATACTGTATGATTCCACTTATATGAGGTACCTAGAGTAGGCGACTTCATGGAAACAGAAAGTAGAATGGAGTTTCCAGGGTCTGAGGAATGGGGAAAGTGGGAAATGATTGTTTAATGGACTCAGTTTCAGTTTGGGGTGACGAAAAAGTTCTGGGGATGAATGGTGGTGATGGCCCTACAACATTGTGAATGTGCTTGATGCCACAGAAATGTACACCTGAAACGGTCAACACGGTAAGTTTATGTTATATATATTTTACCACAGTTTAAAAAATGTAGTTGTCGCCGGGCGCGGTGGCTCACGCCTGTAATCCCAGCTCTCAGGGAGGCAGAGGCGGGAGGATAGCTTGAGCCCAGGAGTTCGAGACCTGCCTAGGTAATACAGCGAGACCCCGTTCTCCACAAAAAAAAAAAAAAAAAAAAAAAAAAAAAAAAAAAAAAAAAAAATGTAGTTGTCGTGAGCAGAATAATGTCTATCCCAGGGTAAAAAATAATTTGCCCCCTTTCCCCCAGGGATATTTGGCACTGTCTAGAGACCTTTCTCTCGCTTAAAATTAATCATTTAAAAATAGACTTTATTTACGGAGAGTAGTTTTAGGTTCACAGCAAAGTTGAGCAGGAGGTGCAGAGAGTTCCCATATACTCCCCTGCACCACTCCCAGCCCCTCCTACTATCAACATCCCCCACCAGAGTGGGGCATTTGTTACAACTGGAGAAGCTGCGCTGACACATCGCTGTCACCCACAGAGCACAGTTTACATTCAGGCGGACTCTCGGTGTTGTACTTTCTCTAGGTTTTGGCAGTTATATACATGTCCCATGTATCCACCAGTATAGCGTCATTCAGAATAGTTTCAAAGCTCTAAAATTCCTCTATGCTCTGCCTATTCATCCCTCCTCCCCCCAACCCTTGGCAACCACTGATCTTTGTTTTTTTTTTTTTTTCTGAGATAGGGTCTCACTCTGTCACCCAGGCTGGAGTGCAGTGGCGCAACCATGGCTCACTGCAGCCTGGACCTCCTGGGCTCAAGTGATCCTCCCACTTCAGCCTCCTGTTGACAGGCACGTGTCAACGTGTCTATCCAATTCTTAAACATTATTTTTTGCAAAGACAGGGTCTTGCCATGTTGCCCAGGCTGGTCTTGAATTCCTGGGCTCAGGCAGTGCTCCCCACTTGGCCTCCTAAAGTGCTGGGATTACAGATGTGAGTCACTGAGCCTGGACAACCGCTAATCTTTTTACTGTCTTCTGGAGACATTTTTGATTGTCATATCTGGATGGAGGTGCTACTGGCATCTCTAGTGGGTGGAGGTACCTGCAGCACGTAGGGGCCAGAGATGCTGTTGAGCATCCTACAGAACACCCCCGACCCCAAACGTCAACAGTGCTGAGGTTGGCTGGGTGCAATGGCTCACGCCTGTAATCCCAGTGCTTTGGGAGGCCAAGACAGGTGGATCACGGGGTCAGGAGATCGAGACCATCCTGGCCTAACAGGCGTGAAAACCCGTCTCTACTAAAAAATTAACAAAAACCGAAAAAAAAAAAAAAAGATAGCCGGGCGTGGTGGCACAGCCTGTAGTCCCAGCTACTTGGGAGGCTGAGCCCAGGAGAATGGTGTGAACCTTGGGAGGCGGAGCCTGCAGTGGCTGAGATCGCGCCACTGCCACTCCAGGCATTGGGAGGACAGAAGCGGACTCCATCTCAAAAAAAAAAAAAAAAAAAAAAAAAAAAAAAAAAAAAGTGCGTTTCTTTTGGTCCTCAGAGAGTTTTTAATACAGTGTATTGAAGAACTGTCAGGGAGATAACAGAAGTGAAGACTTTTGATATTTAGTTTTAAACAAAGCATAGAGACATGAGATTCAAACTGAATGACAGGAGGAATTTCAAAAGAGAAACTGGGCTAAGTTTCTGGTTTTTACTCTCACATATCAAAGCCCAGTGTAGATAATCATTATAGTCTGTTGTCTTGGTTATGTCAGGGAACATACATTAACACCCCAGTCTTTCAGAGGCCCTGTCACCTTTTGGTGTGTTTACTACCATTCTCAGGGTACTAAGATGTACTCAGATGTGGGCAAGGGTATTTTCTGGACCCTGAGTTTGGTCTGGGTGCCTGGTATTCTGAATTTTCTTTTTTTTTTAAATAATAGATATGAGGACCTCACTATGTTGCCCAAGCTGTTCTCAAACTTCTGGCCTCAAGTGATCCTCCTGCTTCGGCCTTCCAAAGTGCTGGGATTATAGGTGTGGGCCACCATGCCCAGCCCCAAACTGTCTTTGACGACATTGAGTCCTGCTCAGACCTGTCTTTGACATATGTGTTTCTAGCAAGCACAAGTAGCCCAAGCTCATGCCAAGAGGAATAAGATTCCATCCCACCACAAGGAACTCACAGTTAGCTCAGCAAAGGAGGTTTGTATGCAGATGAACTGTATGAGCCGCACAAAACTGTGCTCAGTTTCTAATATTTACAAAGTGCTCCAGAACAGTGAGGACAGAGCAATCCTGCTTGTGAGAAAGCTTCTGAGACCTGGTGACTTTTAGGCGGGGCCTTAAAGGATGAATAAAAGTGGTACCAGGCAGGAGTCAGAGGAACGTTCCGGGCAGAAGGAGCCCTTGTGAAGATCAAGGGCTTGTCAATGAATGGGTCCTTATGTTTGAGCACAGGGTGACAGTTTACTGGGCTGACGACTGGGGAGCTAACAGCAGGTAATGAGGCAGGAGAAGTAAATTGGAGTTTACCTGTGAAGGGCACCTGGTGAAAACACAAAGCTAATGGTCAAGGATGCAGTTGCACAACTCCAGGGGGCGCTGTTCACAGCATAATCAAATATATGAACGGTGCCTTGGAGTTGCAGCATGCATAGCTGTATGGCTGTCCCCATTGGCTCAGCTAATGATCGTTGAGTGATTGCTGCTGGAAAGTATTCTGAGAGCCCTGCGTATTTTATCTTTTCTTTTTCCTTTTTCAGCTGTAGGGTCTCACTCTGAAACCCAGGCTGGAGTGCAGTGGTGCGATCATAGCTCACTGCAGCCTTGAACTCCTGGGCTCAAGTGATCCTCCCACCTCACTCCTGAGTAGCTGTGACTACAGGTTCATGCCACCGTGTATGGGTAATTTTTAAATTTTATCTTAAAATCTTTTTAATGTATTTTTAGAAACGAAGTCTCGCCCTTCCCTTCAGGCTGGAGTGCAGTGGCACAATCGTAGCTCACTACAGCCTCTAATTCCTGGCCTCAAGCAACCCTCCTGCTGTAGCCTCCCAAAGTGCTGGGATGACAGGTGTGAGCCATTGTCCCCAGCCTTATTTTTTCCTTATTTAATTCTCACAACTACCCCAGGAGGTAAGTTCTATTTTCATTCCCATTTAATAGATGAGGAAACTGAGGTGCACAAAGTGAGCTTGTGTGGCTCTGAAGTGCTGGCATTGGCGTTTTCATCTGGGCAGTTGCCTTTGGAGCCCAAGGCAGACTGCTCCCCAATGTTTGTCATCTGAGGCACCCGGAGAAGTGATGCTTTCTGGCACCACAGGGAAATGACAAAGCTGCTCACACGCTGGGGGCGTGGGTCCAGGGACTCCAGTGTCCCAGGCTGCACCCTGGCCACCCCAATGGCTGGGGGGTGCTCAGGGTCTTGGCAACCTGTGGCCCATTTCCACAGCATTCCAGGGTGGCAGGTGGATCTCAGCTCTGGGAATACATTTGAGGTCGCTTTTCCAACCTGGTTGTATTGCTGACAAACACTCAAAAGGAGGCAGAAAAATTCTGTCTACTTTAGCGTTCTGGAACATTGGCTGTCACTTTCGTGGTTTTGTAGGTTGAGGGGCAAAACGATTTTGCACAAAGCATGGGCTCTGGAGACAGACAAATTAGGTCTTCATCACATGACCTTGGACAAAGTATTTGCTGTCTATGAGATGCAGTTTCTTCATTGTTTAATAACCAGGCATGGTGGCTCACACCTTTAATCCCAGCACTTTGGGAGGCCAAGGCGGGCCGATCACTTCAGGTCAGGAGTTTGAGACCAGCCTGGCCAACATGGAGAAACCCCATCTCTACTAAAATACAAAATTAGCCGGGTGTGGTGGTGCACACCTGTAATCCCAGCTACTCGGGAGGCTGGCGCAGGAGAATCGCTTGAACCCGGGAGGCGGAGGTTTCAGTGAGCTGAGATTGCGCCACTGCACCCCAGCCTGGGCAACAGAGTGCAAATCTGTCTTAAAAAAAAAAAAAGTTATAAAAAAGCCACCTCCTGTATGAAATGTCAACATTCATGGAAAACAGCTGGTGCCACCTGTAAGCTTTCAGTATATGCCATCCTCTTTCTCTCCTTCCTCTCCTCCTTCTGTCTCTGAACATTTCTGATCAGCTATTCTGAGCTAGAGGGCAGTGGTTTGGGGAGAACCAGGCAACAGCCATCTATTGGCAAAACCACTTTATTTATGAGGACATTGCTAGTGATAACACCCTTTCTTTAGAATTCCCTTTTTATTAAAGTACTCCTGAGTTTGCTGTGAAAACTGTCCATGGAAGCAAACAAGCAAAACAGTCCCTGATACGGTTTGGCTCTGTGTCCCCACCCAAATGTCATCTCGAATTGTAATTCCCACATGTTGAGAGAGGGGCCTGTAATCCCCACGTTTCAAGGGAGGAAGGTGATGTATCATGGGGATGGTTTCCCGCATGCTGTTCTCGTGATAGTGGGTGAGTTCTCACGAGATCTGATGGTTTCAAAAGCGGTAATTTTTTTTTACTGCATTCTCACTTCTCTCTTTCCTGCTGCCTTGTGAAGAAGGTGCCTGCTTCCCCTTTACCTTCTGCCATGATTGTAAGTTCCCTGAGGCCTCTCAGCCATGTGGAACTGAGTCAATGAAACCTCTTTCCTTTATAAATTACCCAGTCTTGAGTATTTCTTTATGACACTATAAAAATAACCTAATACAGCCCCCAACAAGTTCTACATCTTTCCACACTTGCTCCCATGTGGTCTTTTTTTTTTTTTTTTTTCCAGACAGGGTCTCACTCTGTCACCCAGGCTGTAGTGCAGTGGCGTGATCTTAGCTTACTGCAACCTATGCTTCCCAGGCTCACATGATCCGCCTACCTCAGCCTCTGAGTAGCTGGAACTACAGGCATGCACCACCACGCCTGGTTAACTTTTGTGTATTTTTTTTGTAGATATGGGGTTTCGCCATGTTGTTCAGGCTGGTCTCCAACTCCTGAGCTCAAGTGATCTGCCCGCCTTGACCTTCCAAATTGCTGGGATTACAGTTGTGAGCTACCACGCCTGGCCCATTGTATTATTTTTTCTAAATATTAACTTTTTTTTTTTTTTGGCGACAGAGTCTCGCTCCGTTGCCCAGGCTGGAGTGTAGTGGTATGATCTCGGCTCACTGCAGCTTTTACCTCCTGGGCTTAAGCGATCCTCCAACCTTAGCCTCCCAAGTACCTGGACTACAGGTGCACACCACCATGTCCAGCTAATTTTTCTATTTTTTGTAGAGGCGGGGTTTTGGCATGTTGCCCAGTGAGCCAGTATCATGCCATTGCACTCTAGCCTGGGTGACAGAGTGAGATTCTTGTCTCAAAATAAAGAAATAAAAATATTTATTTGTCAAATAAAGGTTGCATATATTGGAGATATACATTGTAACAATTTGATACATGTGTACATTGTGTAAGGATGACCACAACCCAATGAATGAACCACATCCATCGCCACTCATGCTGTACATTACAGCCTCAGAACTTACTTGGAACTTCTGTAACTGAAAGTTTGTACCCTTTGACCAACATTTCCCCATTGCCTATCCCCTCACAATCCCATCACCTATCCCCTCACAACCACTCTTCTACTCTTTGCTTCCATGAGTTCAACTTCTTTAGCTCCCATATGTGAGTAAGATCATACAGTTGTTGTCTGTGTCTGGCTTGTTTCACTTAACATAATGTCCTCCAAGTTGTTGCAAATTGCAGGATCTCCTCTTTTATGGCTGAACTCTGTGTCTTTTTTAAAAAAAATTAGTATTCAGGCTGGGCCTTGTGGCTCACACCTATAATCCCAGCACTTTGGGAGGCTGAGGTGGGCGGATCACTTGAGAGGTCAGGAGTTCGAGACCAGCCCGGCCAACATGGCAAAACCCTGTCCCTACAAAAAAATACAAAAATTAGCCAGGCTTGGTGGTAAGCAACTGTAATCCCAGCTACTTGGGAGGCTGGGGTAGGAGAATCGCTCGAACCCGGGAGGCAGAGGCTGCAGTGAGTGGTGATCGCACCATTGCACTCCAGTCTGGGCGACAGAGACAGACTCTGTCTCAAAAAAAAAAATAGTATTCAGGGGAGATGAAGACTGATAATACTACTCAAAGACATATATCTCACAGAACATCCAAATCTTTTATTATTATTATTATTATTATTATTATTATTATTATTATAAATTTAAGAGACAGGGTCTCACTGTGTTGTCCAGGCTGGAG
>NW_016803982.1:3329556-3367241 GCF_001698545.2 Rhinopithecus bieti
GACAGACTCTGTCTCAAAAAAAAAAATAGTATTCAGGGGAGATGAAGACTGATAATACTACTCAAAGACATATATCTCACAGAACATCCAAATCTTTTATTATTATTATTATTATTATTATTATTATTATTATTTTAAATTTAAGAGACAGGGTCTCACTGTGTTGTCCAGGCTGGAGTGCAGGGTGTATTCACAGGCACCATCCCATTACTGATCAGAGTGGGATTTTGGACTTGCTCTGATTCCGACCTGGCCAGTTCATCACCCTTCCTTAGGCAAACTGGTGGTCCCCATCTCCCGGGAGGTCACTCTATTGATGCTAACTTAGTATGGACACTGCAAATGCTTTTTATTCCTGAATACCTGATTTATCTCATGTCTATCCAGTGGTCTGAAAGTGCCCTGGGTTTAACAAGTTCCCTGAGATGGGTGTTACTGCCTTTCATACACAGATCAGGCAAAGTATGAGTGACGCCTCGCTGGGGATGGGAGAGTAGGAGTCATTGGAAAAACACAAGCACATAGACTGTGTCTGCCACAGAGGAAAACAATGCCCCTCCCTCAGTATATGTGGAGGGCACGCTGCCCAAACACACCTGTGTGATTCTCAGGGCATGAGAGGCATGCGGGATCTCCTGCTGGATTGAATCCCTCATCCTAAGAAGCGGCTCATCCATGCTAATCAACAAAAGATGGAGGATCCTGGCTGAGCAGGAAGGAAATACTGAGTGACAGCCTGGGGGCGTTTTCCAGATTCTGCAGAATCAGGCTGGTATCGCTCATTATTGTCTGTATGGTTCTGGCCAATTCCTAGACTAACGACGATGAAAGGCCTCTTTTCCCAAATAAATTGCACCAGGAAATAGAAATCAGCCCACAACAAATGGGTCTTGGGGAAGAGGCCTCCTAGGTCGGGTTGAACGAGGCATCGTCTCTACCTTATTTGGGGGTTGTCAGGCAGCAAGTTGCCATTTTTCTTTTCTCATGGTGTGTGTGTGTGTGTGTGTGTGTGTGTGTGTCTGTGTCTGTGTGTTTATGTGTGTGTCTTTGTGTGTGTCTCTGTGTTTTATGTGTATGTGTGTGTGTGTATGTGTGTCTTTGTGTGTGTCTCTGTGTTTTATGTGTATGTGTCTGTGTGTGTCTGTGTGTTTATGTGTGTGTCCTTGTGTGTCTATGTGTGTCTGTGTCTGTGTGTTTATGTGTGTGTGTCTTTGTGTGTGTCTCTGTTTTGTGTGTATGTGTCTGTGTGTGTCTGTGTGTGTGTGTGTATGTGTGTGTGTGTATGTGTGGATGCGTGTGCTGATTTTTCTTCCCCAAGATGTCTTGTTTTCTCCCATGGGTGGGTGGTTCTGACGGCCTCACTGGTGGTGGCAACATCCTGGCTGCCCAGTGTCCCTTCTCTGGTGACATGTTTTTGCATAGGTGTGTTGCTGGGCCTCTGCCCAAAGGATAAGAGTCTGCTTATCTTGGTCATCCCCGTCACTGTTTCCTGGGCTGGGAGCCATGTTCGTCTTTCTGCTGGTGGGCTTTTATTCATGTGGACTGGTGAGATTTTTCTGGACCCCACACCCTGACAACAGACCTTGGCTTCGTTCCCGAGAAGGCCTCCTCCTCTTTCCCTGGGCCACCACTTTTCTAGCAAGCTTCCAGTTTAGCTCCCATTCCTGCTGCAACTCCTGCCCACACCCCTGTCTCAGCGGGCCCTTTCCCTCCAGTGCACTTCTAAGCCTCAGAACTTTTGTTTTCTCATTTTGATTCCTCTGTTTGTGGCATAAAGTTGGGACCTGGGTGGACGCATGAAAGTTTTCGAGTGACCACAAAGTGATGCCTGCCTTCTCTGCTTGGTACTTCCTGTGCCCGCCCAAGAGACAATCAATAATAAATCAGTGAGATGTGTTTCAATAATTCTCTTGCTTGAAGTTCTGGAAGGCAGCTCTCAGAAGGTAGGAGGAAACAGCAGCCCTTAGAATTTCTTCTGGCCGGTTGTCTTCACACAGCTTGGTGTTGACTGGTGTCTATAAATAGTCAATGGGGTTGAGGGGATTGGAAGAGGAAGCTGAAGGGCAAGTTGGAAACTCTGGGTTTAGTGTGCTCCTGGTTACCCTGGTGCAGTGCAGGATTTGAAATCTCCCTGGGTGTAGGGTTGCCAGAGCAGGTGAGGAGTGGCAGTGGTGGAGACTGAGCTGGTGCAGACCAGGGCCCTGAAAGAAGGCGAGTTCTGAGGTTTGCTGGCACACTCTGGCACGGAGAACGTCATGCTGCATGTCCGCATTTTTTTTGTCATTAAGAAAAAAAATGTGGGCTGGGGGTGGTGGCCCAGGCCTGCAATCCCAGCACTTTGGGAGTGGAGGCGGGCAGATCATTTGAGCCCAGGAGTTCGAGACCAACCTGGGCAACATAGCGAGACCTTGTCTCTACAAAAAATACAGAAGTTGGCCAGGCACAGTGGCTCACGCCTGTAATCCCAGCACTTTGGGAGGCCGAGGTGGGCAGATTACCTGCGGTCAGGAGTTTGAGACCAGCCTGGCCAACATGGTGAAACCCCATCTCTACTAAAAATACAAAAATTAGCCAGGCATGGTGGCACACACCTGTAATCCCAGCTCCTCAGGAGGCTGAGGCAGGAGAATTGTTTGAGCCCGGGAGACGGAGGTTGCAGTGAGCTGAGATCATGCCACTGCACTCCAGCCTGGCTGACAGAATAAGACTCTATCTCAAAAAAAAAAAAAAAAAAAAGTTAGCTGTGGTCTCCTGCTGGCCAGACCCAGTGGGTCTCATTATCCATGTTGCTAATAAAGTGCCCCATCCATGACTCACTGGTGATGTACTGGTTTACATGGCTGGAGTGAACAAGGCATTCCTCCCTGTCCTCCTGTGAAAGGAGGAGGCTAGGTGGGGGTTGTGATAGGCAGACTTTAGGTGTCCAAATGGAACTGAAGCTGGTCAGTGGGTGCAGTTCACAAATGGAGCTCACTGTTGTTGGGGATGAGTGCACCTTATATTTGATGTAGCATATGATACCTGTTATTTATTCCAAGTGAATATTTCACAACATCCAGGCCGGTTGGTTCTTGGGATGAAATATCCCAAACACGGTAGCTGAAGATGCATGCATAGTGCATGGCGATGCTGTATAGTTCAGGCAAATGACGTGGGGACATGGGCTTACTAGTGTTCTGCATTAAGGCCCGGCGTGGTGGCTCACGGCTGTGATCACAGCACTTTGGGAGGACAAGGCTGGTGGATCACCTGAGGTCAGGAGTTTGAAACCAGCCTGGGCAACATGCGGAAACCCCGTCTCTACTAAAAATACAAAAATCCACTGACTGTAGTGGCGGGTGCCTGTAGTCCCAGCTACTTGGGACGCTGAGGCACAAGAATGGCTTGAACCTGGGAGGCAGAGGTTGTAGTGAGCTGAGATTGAGTCACTGCACTCCAGCCTGGGTGACAGAGTGAGACTCTGTCACACACACACACACACACACACACACACACACACACACACACACACACAGTGTTCTGCATTAGGTAGGGCAGTGTTCCCCTCAAGTCTGCTTCAGCAACACAAAATCTTTTGGTCGCGGGGCTGGGTGGCTGGGTGGGGGGCTGGGGTTGCCTGGTGGGGCCCCTGGTGCGGTGGGGCTCAATTCCTCTAATCCCAGCAATTTTGGGACAGCCTGAGGCAGGGAGGGATCCCTTGAGGCACAGGACATTTGAGATCAGCCTGGCAACATCGGGGAGACCACTTGGTTTCTCAAAAAAAAAAAAAAAAAAAAAAAAAAAAAAAAAAAACAATTACCAGCCTGGGTGAGAGCTATCTCAAAATAATAATAATAATATAATAATAATAATAATAAAATAAGTCTGGTGAGGTCCTGGCACCTGGCAGCCCTAGAAGGTTCTCTAATGCATCTTGTGTCGCAGGTACCTGGATTCTGATGCAGGCGGTCACAGTCATGGGGGACTTGGTGAGAGTATGTTTTGAGGCAGTAGGTGTCATCAAGTTTTGTTTTTTAAAACTAATTTTGACAAAATTGTATATATTCACCGTGTACAGCACAAAGTTCTGAAATACGTACACACTGAGGAATGGTTAAATTGGCTAATACATAGTCATCAGTTTTTGTGGTGAGAACACTTGAAATCTACTCTGGTAGTGATTTTTAGGGCTGCAGTGGCTGCTGTTGACTGTGGACACTGTGCTCTTCAGCATAGCACTTGGACTTACTCCTCCTGTACTTTGTTTTGATTCCACACTGTTTTAAGAGCTAGGTTTGCTATTGCAGTGTGAATTCTGTGTTACCTATCTGCACAATGGACAAACAAAAAGCTCATCTCCTTCTCTTTAAAATGGACTATTAGGCTGGGCACGGTGGCCCACACCTGTAATCCCAGCACTTTGGGAGGCTGAGGTGGGCAGATCACTTGAGGTCAGGAGTTCGAGACCAGCATGGCCAACATGGCAAAACCCCGTCTCAACTAAAAATACAAAAATTAGCCGGGTGTGGTGGCACATGCCTGTAGTCCCAGCTACTTGGGAGGCTGAGGCAGGAGAATCGCTTGAACCCAGGAGGTGGAGGTGGCAGTGAGCTGAGATGGTGCCATTGTACTCCAGCTTGGGCAACAGAGCAAGATCCTGTCTCAAAAATAAATAAATAAATAAATAAATAAATAAATAAATAAATAAAATGTACTATTATTGGACTGGGTGTGGTGGCTCACGCCTGTAATCCTAGCACTTTGGGAGGCTGAGGTGGGAGGATTGCTTGAACCTACGAGTTTAAAACTAGCCTGGGCAACATAGTGAAACCCCATCTCTACCAAAAATACAAAAAATTAGCTGGGCACGGTGACATGCACTTGTGGTACCAGCTACTTGGGAGGCTGGGGTAGCTGGGGTGGGAGGATCACTTGAGCCTAGGAGACTGAGGCTGCAGTGAGCCATGACCATGCCACTACACTCCAACCTGGGTGACAGAGTGAGACCCCATTTTATTTTATGAAAAATAAAATTAAATAACAAAGTGTACTATTATTGGCCAGACATGGTGGTTTATGCCTGTAATCTCAGTGCTTTGGGAGGATGAGGTGGGAGGATTACTTGAGCTCAAGAGTTGGAAGCTGCAGTGGACTACAATCATGCCACTGCACTCCAGTCTGGGTGACAGAGTGAGACTCCATCCCTACAAAAGAATACTGTTATGATTAATACCTATCATTAATTGTTTATGCCAGGCTTTATACATACGTGTGCTATATACAATCATCTATTCATTCCTGAAACAGCCTCATCAGGTAGGAGTCTTGTTTTTGCCCCCATTTTGCAGAAATGGAAACAGAGGCTTAGTTACATAGCTTGGCCATAGCATAAGTGGTGGAGCTGGAATCTGAACACAGTTCTGTCTGAATCCAAAGCCCATGCTCCTGACTACAAATGAGACTGCCTCTCCCTTCAAGTCTTTGATTTGAATGATTTATTTTTTTCACATCCAGTATGGTCTCAAAACAATCATCTCCTTATACCTCTTCCTGCCGCTCCCTGAACACCTGCCTGGCTCCTCTTCTGCTTAGAATTAATGATGGTGGCTGGCTGGGATGACATCCGGGTGGCCTCCCATGGTGAGCTCATGGGGGCTCCCCAGTTCAAACCAAATGGTGAGATCAAGCCCATTGGGGTGTCATTTCCTCACCCCTCCAAAAGGAATTCAGTTGTTTCTGCTTGTCAAATGCTCTGTGCTTCCTCGCCCAGCCCGTGTGAGTCATTGGGCTGTGTCAGTAGGAGAATGGATGTCCAACAGCCGCCAAGCTGCAAACACGTGCCCTGCACCCGGCAGAGACGCAGGCTGTGCGGGGACCCAGCAGAAAACCAGACCCCCACAGTGATGTCCAGGCCCAGAGACCACAGAGAAGACGCCAGCGAAGAAACCGTTTTTCAGTATCCAGAAGCCTTCTGCCCCAATTCAGCCCCCACCCTGGAAACGCGGCAGAGCACATTTTGTGTGCAGTGAGCTGACAAGCCCTATAAAACATTTCCACTCTTCCCCACTCGGAACAGAGCCCATCTGTCCAACAGTGTCTGAAATAACACCGGATGGCCAGCAAAAGAGTGTCGATTGTCACAGGCGCATTGGTACCGCAGGTAGTCCACACGGGCCCCTGTAATTCAAGTCGAAACAGCCTCTTCACTGACAGGGAGGCGGGGAGTGAAAGTGGCGGTTGTGATTCCAACAACTGGGAGGGTTGTTTTTCTAAGAATTTCCGCCAGTGGCCATTGAGTACTCTTTGTGCACCTACGGGAGACCTTGAAATTTAGGCAGCTATCAAATTCCAAATTAAACACCTGTGTGCCGCCTGCTCGCTGGTGAGGCAGCTGGGTCACACTGATCTGTGTTGGGGAAAGACTGGAGTTGGATTGTACTTGCTGCTTTCCTATGGAAACCCTCTAACAAGCTTTCCTAAGATCACAAATTAGATGCTGGGGTTTCAGGCTAACGGGCCGCTGAAGCTGTTGTTCAAAACTCAGAAATAGTCAGCTTTGAGCCTGTAGCCTTGGAATTTCCTAGAGCACGCTATTATGATCTGGTCACGTGGGGACTTGGTACTTTTTTTTTTTTTTTTTTTTTTTGAGACGGAGTCTGGCTCTGTCGCCCAGGCTGGAGTGCAGTGGCCAGATCTCAGCTCACTGCAAGCTCCGCCTGCCGGGTTCACGCCATTCTCCTGCCTCAGCCTCCCGAGTAGCTGGGACTACAGGCACCCGCCACCTCGCCCGGCTAGTTTTTTATATTTTTTTAGTAGAGACGGGGTTTCACCGGGTTAGCCAGGATGGTCTCGATCTCCTGACCTTGTGATCTGCCTGTCTCGGCCTCCCAGAGTGCTGGGATTACAGGCTTGAGCCACCGCGCCCGGCCGGGACTTGGTACTTCTATACAGATTGGGACTTCTAGTTTGCATCTGGTCTTCTGCAATCTCTTTTTCAGGAGTGAGCACCAGCCAGAGTATAGCAAACATTTTCTCTTTTCTCTTAAATGTGTATGTTAGCATCAGTGGAGGCAAGCATCAAGATGCCCCCATCAGGATTTAAGTTTATGAATGATTTCTCATGGTGTGGGATCCTAGCTGAACACAGGCCACAAATCAGAATGCTCGTTTGATATCCCGAACTTGCCCCTTCCTGGCTTTGGGACCTCGAGCAAATTACTGAGTCCCCAAGTCTCGGGTTTTTCATCTGTAAAATGGGATGATGGTAACAATAAGAACGAATGTGTTGGATTGTTGTGAGAATTAAATGAGTTTCAGCACTGTCCCTGATCCATACTGAGCACTGAACACATGTCTGGGGCATTATCTGAGGATGAAAATGGAAATTGTTTTTGAGTGTCTCATAAGGTCTACTCCTGGCCTTTGGGGGCTGGAGTTGGAGCACGAGCGCAGGCCACAGAGGCAGAAGCCCAGGCCACTGCGAGGTCCCTGGGGAAGGCTGAGGTTTCAACCATCCAGAGATGGGCAACAACACCAGCTGGGATGGCCAGAATCACGGGGCAGAAAGGCCCACTCCATGCCAGAGGCAGGCAGGGCATCTGGAGGGCTGTGGGTGGATGGGTGGGGTGTCAGGCCCCTGATGATTGCTCTGGGGGGCACATGGACAGTCAAATTGGGTTTAGGGCTGCAAAGAAGGGGGATTGATGCTTAAAATTTTTTTTTATTGTGATAAAATATT
Source organism: Rhinopithecus bieti (assembly GCF_001698545.2). Classification (NCBI taxonomy): domain Eukaryota; kingdom Metazoa; phylum Chordata; class Mammalia; order Primates; family Cercopithecidae; genus Rhinopithecus; species Rhinopithecus bieti. The sequence goes on from NW_016803982.1 coordinate 3,337,274, forward strand.
TGTAACAGACCAGGCATGGTGGTTTACACCTGTAATCCTAGCATTTTGGGAGACTGAGGTGGGAGGATCGCTTGAGTCCAGGAGTTTAAGACCAGCCTGGGCAACATAGTGAGACCTTATCTCTAAAATAAATTTTAAAAATTAGCCGAGCATGGTGGTGCATGCCTATGATCCCAGCTACTTGGGAGGCTGAGGTGGGAGGATCACCTGAGCCCAGGAGGTCAAGGCTGCAGTGAGCCATAATCATGCCACTCAAAAACAAAACAAAACAAACAAACAAACAAACAAAAAAAGGCATAACATAAAAATCACCAGTTTAAGACAGATGTGGTGGCTCATACCTGTAATCCCAGCACTTTGGGAGGCCGAAGCAGGTGACTCGCTTGACTCTGGGAGCTTGAGACCAGCCTGAGCAACATAGTGAAACGCCATCTCTATAAAAAATGGAAAAATTAGCCAGGCATGGTTGTGTGTACCTGTAGTCCTAGCTACTTTGGAGGCTGAGGCAGGAGGATCACCTGATCCTGGAAGTTGAGACTGCAGTGAGCTGAGATCATACCACTGCAGTTCAGCCTGGGTGACAGAGTGAGACTGTTTCCAAACAAACAAACCTCCCAAAACCCAGTTTAACGATTTTTAAGAGTACAGTTCATTGCCATTGTGTATATTCACACTGTTGAGCAACAATCCTCACTATCTGTTTCCAGAAGTTTCTTAGGATCCCAAACCGAAGCTCTGTTCCCATTAAACGGCAACTCCCCATTCGTTCCTCCTCCAGCTCCTGGCAACCACTATCTTACTTTCTGTCTCTATGAATCTGCTTACTACAGTTACCTCATATAACTTGAATCATACAGTCTCTGTCCTTTTGTGCCTGGCTTGCTTCCTATAGCATCATGTCCTCAAGGCTCATCTGTGTTGTAGTGTGCATCAGAATTCCCTTCCTTTTGAAGGCTGTATACTATTCCATTGTATGTGTATACCACATTTTGTTTCTCCATCCATCAATAGGCACCTGGGTTGCTTCTACCTTTTCGCTACTGTGAATAATGTTGTTGTGAACGTGGGTGTACAGATATCTGTTTGAGTCCCTGCTTTCGGTTATTTTGAGTATATTCTCAGAGTTAGAATTGCTAGATTATATGGTAATTCTATGTTTAATTTTTTGAGGAGCTGTCACACTGTTCTCCACAGCAGCTACAGCTTTTGTTTTTGGTAGAGACAGGGGTCTTGCTATGTTGCCCAGGCTGGTCTTGAACTCCTGGCTTTAAGTGATCCTCCCACCTTGGCCTCCTAAAGTGCTGGGATTACAGGCATGAGCCACTGTGCCCGCCCTAGCTGTACCATTTTACATTCTGGCCAGTAGTGCACAAGTGTTCCAAGTTCTCCACATCCTTGCCAACACTTATTTTTTATTTTTCTGAAAATAGCCACCTGAATGGGTGCGAAACGGTAACTTATTGAGGGAGGCTGGCTATAAGGGCATCATTAAAGAGTCCCTCTCTAAACAAAAGACACCAGTGTGAATAATTGTCCCTCTGTTAAGGAACTCACACTTCGAGTGTGTAGGACCAAGTGGTCGCTCTCTAGACTCTTCACTCTGTAGGGTGGACCCTATTTGGAGACAGGTGGTAACCTTGGCAGTGGGATTGCATGGGCACCAAAATGTCCATCTGCCCCCAAAGGTGGTCGTTCCCAGGTTGGCATGGTGCCTGACATCCCCAGCAGGAAGGTTACCTGTTATCAAGGAAACAAGTTACCTGGGAGGAGAGACACGACACATGAGTGTGAGCACAGGGGCTGCTGTCGCCTGGCACGGAGCCTGCGAAGGCGGTGCAGGGCGTGCATGTTTGGGAAAGGCAGGGAGATCGGAAGCTGCAGACCTTGCTCCGGCAGCAGAGGCCAGGCAGGCCGGGGTAGAAGGGAAGGCCCGAGACAGCCCGAGTATGGGTTGTTCAGGACCAACACCTGTGTTCCTGAAGCACCAGCTGCAACAGGGGGAAACGTCCCCCACTCCCTCTCCGATCCCCATGTGGCTTCCCCATACCTTTGCACGACTCCCACTCGCTCCAGTGATATCTTCAGCGTTGCCTCCTCCCCTTCTGCCCACTTTCCACCCTCTCCCAAGCATGCGCATGCTCTTCTTCACTCCTGGCGTCCTCCCTGACGTTGGGTGTCGGAGGCCTGTATTTCCCACCGCACGTGTCTTCGTTAGAAAATCCAAAGGCTTGATTCATCCTTGTTGGCAATAGCAAGTAGCTCCAGGCTAAATGTGCTAAATGGGATTCAGAGAACAAAACAAGGATTTTGGAGAACCCAAGCATCTGTTCATTCAACATTCTCTACAAGGGTGACCAGGAGTGGCAGTGGATGGGGAGTGACCATGACGTGACAGAGGCACTCACTGCCACTCTTGAGGAGTTTGCTGTATAGCCAGGGATTAAAATATAGAAGCCAATGAGTGCTGACAGCTAAAGGTTCTGTAAGTGAAGGCTGCACGGGATCCAGTGGGAGCACAAAGCAATGGCTGGGGAGGGTGGTCAGGAAAGGCTTCAAAGAGGAGTTGACACGTAGCTTACTCAACCCAGGAATAACATGACATCATTGGGATTCGGGTCCTGCCACAGTCTAGGAACCCACCATACCATTCAATACACAGAATTATTCCTCGACTTCATTTTCCTACGCTGCATTTATGTTTGAAGAGGAAAATCTGTTGGCGAATGAAGAGCCATCAGCAGGGGTTCCTGCAGACCTCCACTGTGCCGAGTCTCCCGCCTTAGCTGTCGTTTTCCATGTGTCCCTGTGGCTTTTTCCTCATGGGATTGTTGGGGGATTTATTTGCAAATTGATGGTTATGGAGCTTCGAAAATCCAGTGTTGAAAATGTTTTAGGTTAGTGTCAAGTAGGAAGCACTTCTTATTTACTTAGAGATGGCCAAACAGGCCGGGTGCGGTGGCTCACGCCTGTAATCCCAACACTTTGGGAGGCTGAGGTGGGTGGATCACCTGAGCTCAGGAGTTCAAGACCAGCCTGGCCAACATGGTGAAACTCTGTCTCTACTGAAAATACAAAATTAGCCGGGCATGGTGGCAGGTGCCTGTAATCCCAGCTCCTCAGGAGGCTGAGTCAGGAGAATCACTTGAACCTGGGAGGTGGAGGTTGCAGTGAGCCGAGATTGCACCACTACACTCCAGCCTGAGCGACAGAGGGAAACTCCATCTCAAAAACAAACAAACCACAACAACAACAAAGACTCATGAGTAAAAAGTAATACTTTTAAACTCTTGAGTAAACAAAAAATACCAAAGGAGAAGGAAAGTTACACTATGGACAAACTTTTGCCATTAAAATGACAGGAAATGAAAACAAACATCACCAGGATCTCAATGCAAATGGTTTCTGTTGACAAAATAAGGAATATTGTTAACTGTTAGTATTATTAACAGATAATTTTTCAGGTCCTTGAAAAATTGGGGTCTGGATATCCAAATCAAGTGAAAACAGTGTGATATTTGTTATATATGACTTGAAGAAGACATTGGTTTTGAGGCATGCTTATAGAAGTTTTATTTTATTTATTTTTTATTTTTTTATTTTTATTTATTTTTTTTTGAGACGGAGTCTCGCTCTGTCGCCTAGGCTGGAGTGCAGTGGAGTCTCAGCTCACTGCAAGCTCTGCCTCCCGGGTTTATGCCATTCTCCTGCCTCAGCCTCCCAAGTAGCTGGGACTATAGGCGCCCACCACCTCGCCCGGCTAGCTTTTGTATTTTTTTAGTAGAGACGGGGTTTCACCGGGTTAGCCAGGATGGTCTTGATCTCCTGACCTTGTGATCCGCCCGTCTCGGCCTCCCAAAGTGCTGGGATTACAGGCTTGAGCCACCGTGCCCGGCAGAAGTTTTTATTTTCATCCCACAAATCTCTACTGTGTGTGTGTGTATATATATATATATATATATATATATATAGTATATATATATATATTTTTTTTTTCCCCCAAATGTTTTCCTCTCTCCCCTGAAAGTTGGTACATACTTAAGGTTAGGAATAACAGTGAAATATGCTATTATAATGGCTGCAGACAGGAGTTCAGCCTTTCATCTTCTTTCAACTTGGGAAATATTTTAAAAACAAGGTTAAAAATTTTGCAACTTGTAAATCCACATATGATTTTGTTGTTCTGAAAAGAAAATTTAACATTTTATATTTTAAAATTTGGGAGATCCTATCATGTAGTTTTGTAACTCCAGATATTGGCTTAAAATAGGTTTTAAACATGAGTGATTTTCAGGCATTTATTCAAATATTTCCTCCTACTTCAAAATACATAAAATGTGACATGACTGCTTTCTTAAAGGATTTACTGAGATTATATCCTTTGAGTAAAGTGATCCTGAACTCAGCCTGGTTGTCAGTTTCATTAGGAAGGAAGTCGCTCATCTTGGTCTAAATATTCTTCAATGCCCCGTAACGCGGACAGTCATGCTTTCAACGAGCGCCCAGATGGAAGACCTTTCTAACGACAGCTGGAAATATTCTAAGAAAAATTAATGCTATTTTAGAGTTAGTGGTAGGTTTTAAGATAAAACGTCTTTGTGTGCTTGTGATTTTTCTTGGGTAGCAAAGTGAAATCCGCAAACCATGGGGCTCTCTTCTCAACCTTCTCAACCTCAAATTTCTTATTTTATTTCACACGGCCTCCTGTCTAGTTAACACTATACTTACACATTTAAGAAACATGCATTTAGGCTGGGCACGGTGGCTCACGCCTGTAATCCCAGCACTTTGGGAGGCTAAGGCGGGTTGATCACGAGGTCAGGAGTTCGAGACCAGCCTGGCCAACATGGTGAAATCACATCTCTACTAAAAATACAAAAAATTAGCCAGGCATGGTGGCGCACACCTGTAGTCCCATCTACTCAGGAGGCTGAGGCAGGAGAATTGCTTGAACCCGGTAGGCAGAGGTTGCAATGAGCCGAGATCACGCCACTGTACTCTAGCCTGGGTGACAGAGTGAGATTCTGTCTCAAAAAGAAAAAAAAAAAGCAACATGCACTTATAGTTCCTCATGGCTGAGCAGCAACCTCGTTCTCTCAGAAGTGAGATATTTTTGAAAGGAAGTATTGACTAGAAAGTGATGGGTCAGGGCTGTGTCTAGGATCAGGTTGTTCAGGTGGGAAGGAAGGAAGAAAGTTTTGATGATGCTTAGAAACTCGACTTTGACATTTTGGGCTATCAGCTTGGTTTACTGGAAAAATGAAGAAAGACAGTTGCCTTTTCTCACCAAATTGTGATGTGGGTTAGAAGAATACCGAAGAACTCAGTCATCGAGCCTTTGACATGGACAGTTGAAGTGCAGGAGACAGTTGCCAACATTTTGTTGAAGTCATTCATATATAAATCTGAATCATAAATTGATTCTAAATGAATGACATGCTTTTTGGCTTGCCAGAATTATGGAATTGCTGATGGTAAAATGTTGTAAGCTGAGCATCTGGTGATCAGACTAACCCTGCGTGGCCTGTCTGGTCACGGAACATGAGGACTCTGTGTGTTTGGAGGTCGGGCAGGGCCTGGAAGGTGACAGTATTTTGGGGGTGCTCTGTTAGCCAGGAAGTCATGGGAATTTGCCTGCCCCATTTGCCATATTTGGTTTTTGTTTGTTTGTTTGTTGTTTTTTTTTGAGACGAAGTCTCGCTCTGTCACCCAGGCTGGACTGCAGTGGCCGGATCTCAGCTCACTGCAAGCTCCGCCTCCCGGGTTCATGCCATTCTCCTGCCTCAGCCTCCCGGGTAGCTGGGACTACAGGCGCCCGCCACTTCGCCCGGCTAGTTTTTTGTAGCTTTTAGTAGAGATGGGGTTTCACCGTGTTAGCCAGGATGGTCTCGATCTCCTGACCTCGTGATCCGCCCATCTCGGCCTCCCAAAGTGCTGGGATTACAGGCTTGAGCCACCGCGCCCGGCCTGTTTGTTTTTGAGACGGTGTCTTACTGTGTCGCCCAGGCTGGAGTGCAGTGGTGCAATCTTGACTCACTGCAACCTCCGCCTCCTGGGTTCAAGTGCCTCAGCCTACCGAGTAGCTGGGATTTCAGGCACCACCACCATGCATGGCTAATTTTTGTATTTTTAGTAGAGATGGGTTTTCCCATGTTGGCCAAGCTGGTCCCAAACTCCTGACCTCAGGTGATCTACCTGCCTCGGCCTCCCAAAGTGCTGGGATTATAGGCTTGAGCCACCATGCCCAGCCGGTTTGTCATATTTGTATTTGAATTTGGCTCTGCGTGGATTCTGCATAAGATTTCAGTGTCTTAGTTGGAAAGAGGCTCTGCACGAACGTGCACTGAGGAATATTTGTAACAAAGCTGGAAGCCAAGTAGGGAACTGGCATAGAGATTCTTCTAGACACATGGGCAAAGGATAGCTACCACAGGAAATAGGCAGATGTGTGGGATTAGAGTGAGAGGGGTAATCCAGGCGAGGAAATGAACTGGTCTCTTGTACCACCATATGGCAGGTGAGGCAGATCCCCAAGATGAGGGTAGCAGCGTTTCTAGGAAGGGAAGACCACCACACCCCTGCCCTTTCTTGGCAAAGTATACCAAGAGCAGATTACACTAGAGGCAGCCAGGCCGATGCCAAGCTTTCCGCTGGATGATAAAGGCCATGGAGATGAGGGAAGAGACACAGAGAGCAAAGATGCCAGAGGGGTTAGAAGTGAGGAGTTTACTGTAGTGGGGCACACAGAGAAAATAATATTTGATGGCAACCGGACGGCTCTTGGCAGGAGATGACCAGCTTGGAAGTCCCTGCCACTGCCGACCCAAGGGCTGCAGGAATCAGCAGCTCAGGCACACACCTGTAACCCACCCCTGCACACTGACTGGGAAGTTCTGGTCTAGTCAACATCAGAAATACACAGCGAAAAGACGGGGTCATGGAGCCCTTTGAGAATCTGATGGAAGTTATGGGCCTTCTCCCCAGAAAGCCCACAAATGTGACACACACATACATTGTGCTCACAATTTCAAGGGATTTACGAAAATGCTCATCTACTTCTTTATTTTATTTTTATTTTGAGACAGAGCCTCACTTGGTCACTCAGGCTGGAGTGCAGTGGTGTGATTTTGGCTCACTGCAACCTCCACCTCCCGGCTTCAAGTGATTCTCATGTCTCAGCCTCCCGAGTCGCTGGGATGGCAGGTGTGTGCCATCATGCCTGGCTAACTTTTATATTTTTAGTAGAGACGGAGTTTCACTGTGTTGGCCAGGCTGGTCTTGAACTCCTGGCCTTAAGTGATCCACCCGCTCTGGCCTCCCAAAGTGCTGGGGAGCCACCGTGCCTGGCCAAAATGTTCATCTAGTTTTGGATCTTAGGATAAGAACCCTGAATTGAGATTATTAAAGAAAGAGTGTTGATGAAGAAGTGAAGGCCAATTCACATGAATAAATTCAGCAACCAGGATCTGAAAGTCCATCTAAAGGAGGAGAGAATCACAGACTCTTAGGGCATTCAAAGGCTCCATAAACCTCTGGCTTTGGAAGTGGTTCAAATGCTGGGGATACCAAGCAGAAAACACCCAGGTCACGTAATTAGATCCAAACAATCAAGCACATTGCAATGGCTGAGCAGATCGCTTGGCTCCGTGTGGCTACTTTTTAAAGGTCTTGATCTTAACTTGGTCAGGATGATAATTTGGTAAATAGTCAATGGCACAACTTTTATTTCTGAATCCCTCCTTCCAGACATTTTTCCCCAGGAGGGAGCCTTCTCTAGTTTTCTCAGTGTGCGTGGTGGATTGGGGAGCACGTGGTGAGGTGTGCTCTTGCACGGACTTCCAAGATTGACAGGGGCTGCCTGGGTACCTGTTTTCTCAAGGACTCTACCACCCAGTGTATAATCAGTTCTGAGCCACTCCTCTTCACTTGCCCATATGCCCCTGGAAGCACCTGTATTGCTGAAATGACATGTATCAATGCCTTACCAACTATTTGTGAACCAAAATAAAAACCCGATCTCAAAAGACTAAATGGTGAGTGAGGGACGGAGCGTCAGTGCCACCTTAGAAAATATGTGACTTGTGTTAGTGTAATCTCAGGTCTGACATCACGTGCTGTCTCTGCAAAATACAGCCTGGGGGAAAATTTGCCAGTGTCTTGCTCTGGTGAGTTAATATGCATTTAAACAGTTTTATAACAGATTATTTACCAACGGGAACAGAATGTTTTGGCATGGGGTGCCTTTGACAGAGCTGTTGTATTGCACTGGCTAATTCCATATTTCTAAAGAATTTCCACATACTCCTGGTGGATATAGGTTCTCTCAAATTCTTCCCTCTACTGGTGAAATGGGAGAACTGGCAAGTAGGTGAGATTATGTTGCCCTCTGGTGTCTGCCAACCCAAAAGAAAGAACTAGAACTCAGGAAGGCGATGAGATGGAGAAGGAAGGTAGAGGGTGCTCCCCCTCGAGAGAAAGATGAAGATGAAGAGGTTGGGAGATGAAGAGGGAGGAAGACAATGAGCTTGGCATCCTCTACCCGTTGGACCTTCTTCTCTTGGATGAGTGACAGGATTCCAACTACTCTTCCTGTCTGAGGAGGAAAGTGACACCTCCAGGGTTATTCGCCTGATGAGTCTGGGGTCTCTGTGACCTGTGATGGGGAAGTAGGCTCATCGGGGGGTGGGACCTGGCCATTCTCTGTAGGGAACCGCTGGGGAAGGGAGCTGGGTGATGGCCACCCATAGTCCCGTCCTTTAGGTTTGGCTGAATAGGAGAATGTCCCTGGGACTGGGAGTGGGAGGGAAATAGCCCTTGTCCTGGGGGGAAACTCTTGGCACTTATGACATTATTAAAAGTACAGGGATGGCAAAGGGGAATTTGTTGGTTGTCCACTGCAGGGGTCTTGACACCTAGTAGCAGTGGCCATTTTAGACTGTGGCCCTTGGGAGCTCTCAGTCCCAAGGGCCACAGGGCAGGGAGGGGGTGACTCCCCCCATTTGCCGAGGTGCCCGCCAGCTGGGCGATGCCTTTCTTCTGGGCTTTGAACATCCTGCCGGGAGGGCAGCCCCAGAGAGCGCAATGGAGAGAGGGAGTTTCTTCCCTCACAGGGAACTGAGTCCAGCCCTCTGCCCTCAGAATTGCAGCAACTGCCTGAGGACCCACCTGTGCCTAGGATGGAGACCAGGATTTTCATTCTCTTTAGGAAGCCCCACCAATAACCCTAAATGTACTTCTCATGGCCTAGCCTGGGGCACCTGGCTCCTCCCCTCTGGGCCCGTGTCTGGGCTTTGCCATGTTTGCCAGGAACCCGGGGCAGCAGGGTGCAGTGAGCCCAACCAGTCTGTTATTATACCTTGTATCATCTTCTGATGTGCCTATCCTGTCATTGACTTTTGATGCCCTGCACAAGAGCGGGCATTACATCTTCTTGCCACAAACTATGGCAAGTCTGTGGAAAATTGTTGATAATTTTTCTTTTTCTTCTTTTTTTTCTTTTTTGAAATGGAGTCTCGCCCTGTTGCCCAGGCTGGAGTGCAGTGGCGTGATCTCCGCTCACTGCAAGCTCCGCCTCCCAGGTTCATGCCATTCTCCTGCCTCAGCCTCCTGAGTAGCTGGGACTACAGGCGCCCACCACCGCTCCTGGCTAATTTTTTGTATTTTAGTAGAGACGGGGTTTCACTGTGTTAGCCAGGATGGTCTCGATCTCCTGACCTCGTGATCTGCCCGCCTTGGCCTCCTAAAGTGCTGGGATTACAGGCGTGGCCCATAATTTTTCTTATAGAAACAAACAATTGGCTGGGGACGAGGCTCACGCCTGTAATCCCTGCACTTTGGGACGGGGAGGCGGGTGGATCACCTGAGGTCAGGAGTTTGAGACCAGCCTGGCCAACACGGTGAAACCCCGTCTCTACTAAAAATACAAAAATTAGCTGGGCTTGGTGGTATATGCAGGTAATCTCAGCTACTCGGGAGGCTGAGGTGGGAGAATCGCTTAAACTCGGGAGGCGCAGGTTGCAGGGAGCCGAGATCACACCACTATACTCCTGCCTGGGCGACAAGAGTAGAGTGAAACTCGGTCTCAAAAAAAAGGAAAACAATCAAACAATTGATGACTATTCAAAGAAACTGATGGCAGCTAGGAGTAAAAATGTGGGCAAAGTTTGGGCAGAGGCACAGGGCGGCAGAGCGCTCCATCTTTAGTCAGGATTAGTGGAGACCATGGAGCCACGGGAGGAAATCCTTTGGGTGCCTCAGCCCTGTGGGGCCAGGGAGGGAACCTGGTTACCCTGGTTTCCTGGAAGGAGGCTGCTGGGAGGCACAGGAGGAGAGTGAAGCTGGGAAAAGGAAGCACCTTCAGCAGCAAGTTTCTTTTGTAGATTCGCTTGGGTTCTTCAAATCCTAGTTCAAAAGCCAGTAAAGAGCCATGAGTGTTGGCACGTTTCTGTAGTCCCAACTACTCGGGAGGCTGAGGAGGGAGGATCACTTAAGCCCAGGTGTTGGAGGCTGCTCTGACTGTGCCACTGTACTCCAGCCTGGGCAACAGAGGGAGACCCTGTCTTAAAACCAAGAACAACCACAACAACAACATCAAAATCAAAGCCAATAAAGCTGGGATTGATTGATTGATTGATTTCCCTCCCTCCCTCCCTCTCTCTCTCTCTCTCTCTCTCTCTTTCTTTCTTTCTTTCTCAGATGGAGTCTTGCTCTGTCACCCAGGCTGGAGTGCAGTGGCAAGATCTCGACTCACTGCAACCTCTGTCTCCCAGGTTCAACTGATTCTCCTGCCTCAGCCTCCTCAGTAGCTGGGATTACAGGCTCTCACCATGCCTAGCTAATTTTTGTTTTTTAGTAGAGGTGGGATTTCACCATGTTGGCCAGGCTGGTCTCGAACTCCTTACCTCAAGTGATCTGCCCACCTCGGCCTCGCAAAGTCTGCGGGAATTACAGGCGTGAGCCACCATGCCCAGCCAAAACTGGGATTTCTGATGTAATTCCCAGGCTAACAGAACTCTTGAGTGAAAGGGGGATAACGGTCTAGCACTTAGTTCCCAGTACATTCAAAGTGTAGTTAGTGAATGAATGAATGAATGAATGGAATATTGCAATTGATTTTTGTTATTGGTTTTTGACTAGAGGGTATGTATATGGATGGCAAGTGAGAAGAGAAAATGGGAAAACAGATTTTGTTTTAAAAAACTGCATGACCACATAGGAAACAGGTTCAGATTATAGTTGTGGAAACTCTGCAAGACTAGGAGATGTAAAGGAAGGCTAGAGTGAGGAAAGAAAGTCAGCAGAATAATGTTCAAATATAGCGAATTCATGAATCTGTGAACTGTCTTATTTAATTTTCATGCAATAGAAACAGAAGCAGCCATAATAATTTTGCAGGCAAGGCAGTACACAGGGGGTCGGGCCAGCACCTCCACCAGGCACTTGCTGATTCCCTCCTTGATATTTTCACTACAGGTGAGACCAGCTTATGCTAGTGGCTAGGACTGTCCAGGGTTGGCTTTTAGGGGAAACATGCTGCAGAAGGCTATCCTGCACCCTCCGTGGGCAGGGAGGGGGTGACTCACCCCATTTGCCGAGGTGCCCGCCAGCTGGGCGATGCCTTTCTTCTGGGCTTTGAGTGCTCACGCACCCGGCCACCTCGAGTCACCTTCCCCAGCACGTGCTCCCTCTGAGGAAGCAGCATCTACTCTAGCACAGGCCTTGCCTGTAACCTTTAGTGCTCTTTTCTAGAAAAGGATTTGGTGAGGTTCGTTGTATTCAGACTGGGTTGTTCTTTTAGAAATTGGTCTGTGCTGTCTTCATTTTATTTACCAAAATATGAGCTACAACACTACAGACTGATCATTTTACTACGTCTTTCTCCTTCTCCCACTCCTGTCTGTCTTTGTAAGTCAAAGCTATTTTGCATTACCCGAGCAACAAAATGATTTACAAAATGAGAGACAGGGACAAGCTATTAGAACGGTTAGATGGCAATAACAAATATATACATGGGCCTGGCTGACGCTGACTTTTGGAGAGCGCGTGCTTGTCAACTGAAAGCTGGGGAAATAGCCATAGGAGCCCAGCCTCTGGCGTTCTGCTGGACAGCCTCTTGGGCCAAAAATAATCTTTGTTTTTTTGTTTTAGAGTCTGTATCTGTAAAAAGAAGTTATTAGCTTGGACCCCTCTGTCAGTCCAAGGGGACCACACAGAGTTCCTAGTTGACTTTCATAAGCCTGAGCCCTCAGATCTGGGGCTGGAGGTTGGTGGGAAGGGAGAGGCTTGGAGGTTGGTGGGAAGGGAGAGGGTCTTGGAGGTTGTGGGAGGGAGAGAGGGCTTAGGTTGGTGGGAATGGGGTGCAAGGTTTGGGGGAAGGCAAGAGAGTCCCTCTAAGGAGCTGCTGAGGGTGTCCTGGGCCCAGGGTCCTAGTGAATTTGAACTCCCGCTAGGCCTCATTTTTTCCTTTATCTCCTTTCCTCTCTCAAATAATAACGTCCTTGTGAAGAAAAAATATTTATCTTATTTTATTTAATTTTTTATAAAGACAGGTTCTTACTATGTTACCCAGGGCTCAAACTCCTGGGCTCAAGCAATCTTCCTGCCTTGGCCTCCCAAATAGCTGGAACTACAGGCGCATGCCACCTCACCCGGCTAAAAATATTTTTAAAATTAAAAACTGGGCTGTGCATGGTGGCTCATGCCTGCAATCCCAGCAGTTTGGGAGGCCAAGACAAGAGGAATGCCTGAGTCCAGGAGTTCCAGACCAGTCTGAGCAACATAGCAAGGCCCCATCTCTGTAAAAATACAAAAAGTTAGCCAGGCATGGTGGTGTACTCCAGTCTGGGCGACAGAGTAAGACCGTGTATTTTTTTTTTTTAAATTAAAAACTAGCAGACTTTGATATATGCTTCTTGAATTCTCCTGCTGGGTCTCCCACCTTGCAGGATCCTCCTGCAGCCCAGTGTTGGGGTGTAGGAGACGTAAGGGCTGTTGGGGTCAGACTATAAACCTGCTTACTCTGGCTGATGGATCGGTAGCAGAGCTTTGCTCTGTAATATTTGTATAGAAAATGCAATGTTTGCACAATGAAGCCCACCAGATTTTCAAGTGGAGGGAGTGAAGCCAGTTTACAATCAATGATAACAGGTTTCCCTGGCTGCCATTACCCCAAATAGTATCTTATTTCAGCAAAATGGTGGCAACCAGCAGGAGGTCCAACAATGCAGATTTTAATGAGAAAGTTTAATTTGATATACAATTCACAGTTTGTGCACCATGAGAAATGTGTCTCACTGCATGAACTTTCAGGACTCAGCTCTGAGCAAAAGGAGTTTCAATTTATGTAACACCTTTCTCAGCAAACAATACCCCAAAGCACTTCCTGGTAATAGATGGCTTGCATTGCTGGGAAGCCACTGCAGAAGCCTTTCTTAACATTACCCAGGATATTTATTTGGAGCAATTAAAAGAAGCGGCTGCATTTCACACAAATCCGTTTCTAATGTAGACATTCAATTGGCCGAGATTTCAATGCAGAGTCTCCTGGTCTCCAAGAACGCAGCTGCACCATGCTCTTTTTGCATAGATTTTTGCTCCCTTGTAAGGCAACTTTCCGCCTGGGCTCATTTTGTTTTCCCAGTTGGCTTGTAAACTCTCAGAAGAGAACCCTACAATGGAAATGTTGACAGAGCCTTTTACACGCAGGGCAGGGCGCTGGGCTGCAGTTGTTGAATGGCAGGCTGGGCCCAGGAAGAGTGACTGGGTGTGGTGTTTGCCTTGGCGACTCTTGACTGGCAGATAAGAGTCAATCCTACACCAACTCACGTGGGGAGGAGACGAGGCTCTCGCGGCTGTCCTGGGGATGACTGAGAGATGCCAGCGCTGTGCCTCAGCATCGCCTGGGTTTGAAGAGTGCAGGGCCAATTCCTCTGGAACAGGGAGCAAGAGGATGTGGTGGGGGCGGGGACAGTAGGCATACACCTGGCGACAGCAGGCCAAGACAGAGTGAGAGGTCAGAGGGAGGCAGAGTCAGAGTGAGGAGGCAAGTTCTAGGGAAGAGGCAGAATCAGACGGAGGAGGCTGAATCAGAGCGAGAAACAGTCAGGGAGGAGAAAGAGTCAGAGGGGAGAAGCAAGCTGTTGGGAGGAGGTGGAGTCAGAGAGAGGAGACAGAAACAGAGGGAGGAGGCTGAATTGAAGGTCAGAGTCAGAGTCAGAGTCAGAGGGAGGAGGCTGAATTGAAGGTCAGAGTCAGAGTCAGAGTCAGAGGGAGGAGGCAGAGTCAGAGAGAGGAGGCTGAATTAGAGGTCAGAGACAGTCAGGTCAGAGGCAGAGTCTGAGGGAGGAGGCTGAATTAGAGGTTGGAGGCAGAATCAGAGGGAGGAGGCTGAATTACAAGTCAGAGACAGAGTCAGAGGAAGGAGGCTGAATTAGGGGTTGGAGACAGATTCAGAGGGAGGAGGCAGAGTCAGAGGGAGGAGGCTGAATTAGCAGTCAGAGGCAGAATCTGAGGGAGGAGGCCAAGTCAAAGCTTCTCAGGAACAACTTTCCTGTTGGAGAGGGGACAGGAACTTATTACTGAGTTGTCCACACAGAGGGCCAACTCCTCTAATGGGAGAAGGTAATGAAAGCAGCTCCAGGATAGAGCATCTCAGGTAAATGGGCCCTGCATTAGAAGAACTGGAGAAGGCCAGTGGAGAGACACTGTCCACCTTGTCTTGCCCCTAGTCCATGCCAAAAGGCATCCTCTCCACTTATGGGAGCAAAATGCCCACTCCAATGCCCCCTCCCATCATTTCCTAATGTTCCCTCCCTCCCCACCCCAGGTTCCCTCCCTCCCCACCCCAGGTTCCCTCCCTCACACCCAGTGTTCCCTCCCTCCCCACCCCTGCCAGCTTTCACTGTTTCCCAACTGCCTGAGTCCCTATGATCTGGCTTTATCTATACAGCCAATGCTGTGTGTGAGTCTGGGGCAACAACGGCTTCACCAGGAGCATCCAGCTCTCTCTTGGCCACGGCTCCTGTTACACCGGGACCCCAGGGAGGAAGTCTTGAGGGCCTTGTTTCTGACTGGTGGGAAGCCGGGCTGGATTATCGATCATGGCTCTGCCATTTCTGGAGAGTCCACTCCAGCCGATCCATGTACAAACATTATTGCATTTAATCCTTGCAGCAATCCCCAGAGGGAGGTCTTATTTACCCAGGAGGAATCTGAGGCTCAGAGAGGTTAAGCAGCTTGCTTGGCTAAGGTCACAGAGTTAGACAGTGGCTGCAGGACTGTAGCCAAAGCCTGTGCTGTTTCTTCTGCAAACTGAAGAACCTGTAAGGAAAGGCCAGGTAGAACCTACTCTATTGCTGTTCTCTCGGGAGTGGGGCCTGGAAGGGCATTTGGGAAGCTGGGCATCAGTCATGGGAGATAGGCAGTTGCACCGCAGCTCCTGGCAGCAGGGAGCTTGGAAGGCAGCCCAGTGTGTCTGATGGAGAAAACAATCCTGAGGCTGACCATACAGATAAGGTTTAGTTCAGAGACACCAGTAGGTCGTGATTAGTAGTCACTACTTGGGACCCTGTTTGGAAAAGGATTCTGAGTCTGAATCTAGACACAGTTGGAAAGGATACTGAGCCTGAATCTAGACATAGTGGGAAAGGATGCTGAGCCTGAATCTAGAAATAATTAGAAAGGATACTGAGCCTGAATCTAGATGCAGTTGGAAAGGACACCGAGCCTGAATCTAGATACAGTTTGAAAGGATACTAAGCCTGAATCTAGACATAGTTGGAAAGGATTCTGAGCCTGAATCTAGACATAGTTGGAAAGGATACTGAGCCTGAATCTAGATGCAGTGGGAAAGGATACTGAGCCTGAATCTAAATGCAGTTGGAAAGGATACTGAGCCTGAATCTAGATGCAGTTGGAAAGGACATTGAGGTTAATTAGCAATGTCTGCCCTTGACCCAGAGGGGAGTAGCAGTTGTTTAGAATGTATTTACAATCCCTGCGTAGGCATTTTTCAGCTTCGACAGTTTTCTTCTTCTGACAAATACTCATTATTTTCCACAAACAGATCGCAATCGAACTGTTCCTTCTTGTATTAACCTGAGCCCACAGCATTGGAGTGGTGTTGGGTCATCAGTCCTAGCACAGGAGAAAAATCAGGCATTTACAAAGGCAAAGCCAAACAGAGTTCTTGATGAGAGTTTAAAATTCAGAGGACACAGGAAAGATTTATTTATTTCATGTATTTTTACATTTGTTACTCGTATGTGCTGGGCACTATCCTGTTTTAGAAATATTCACTCACTTACTAACAACCCTATGAGATGAGTTCCAGTAATATCACCATTTTACAGAATGAGACATCTGAAGCCCAGAGAGGTGAAGTAATGTGTCCAAGGTAACACAGCTTTGTGTATTCAAGCAGTCTGATAACAGAGTCTTCGTGATTAAATGACACCATGCAGCCTCTCTGCCATGTACACATTTCTGTCTTGCTTTTCCACATGGTATTGTGCCTTCTTTGCTTCATGTTTGTTTTCTGGACTAGACTGAACTTTTGAAGGGTTTTCTGTTCCGCTATGTCTAGGTACCTCACATAAAGGAAGAGCTCAACATGACTACTGAATGTTAGTGCTATGATTTTAGGAATTAATCACATTGAATTTGAGTTGTTTTCTCTTTGTGGTGGCTCACTAGCATGCGCTTGTGGAATGGGACTCTGAGTTATATATTTCTATATCCTCAGCCTCTAACACAATATAAAGGAGAACACCTCCCATTTGTTTATTTATCCACTGACTCATTCATTCATTCAGTGAAAATGTACTGGGGCAGGCACCATGCTAGTTGCCAGGAATGAGTAAAGTAGACAAACTTTCTGCCTCTGTGGTTGAATCCAGCCTCACAAGAGTATGATATAGAAAAATGATGTTGATATTCTTTAAATTGGACACACTTGTCTGTTCTACAAACAATACTACTAGATTACTTTGCATTGCAACCTATCAGTTCCCTCCCTACCACACTGTGTGGGGAAATAACATTGCAAACAGCTATTTTATTCCTATTTTACCTTACCAAGGGCATTGGTTGCTCGTATTGGTCAGATCTAATATTCAAAGCTCAGGAAAAGCTGTCTGGTGCAGAACCGATGGAAGAATGATCGGGCTCCCACACTGGGAGGCGGGGCTGCTTCATTCCTTTTGTTATATGAAAAGCTTCAAGCATTATTAAGTGATGACAGAGTACACTTGGCTTCTGGTCTTTCTTTGAAGGCTGGCCTGTAGCATGCTGCTTGGAAGCAGGAACAATTCCACAAATGGTCAGGGAGCTACCCTCCTCCAAACCTCCCTTCACACCAGGTCCAGGTGTGTAAACAGAGCAGATGGGCCTCTGCCCAGGAGGAAGGGAGTTCTGAGAGCACAGAGCTGGAGCCAAGCATGACACCTTTCAGGATTTCTTTTCTGCCACTTCTCTACACCAAAGCTGGACCTCAGACATTCTCTCCACTCCTTTGCAAGTTCTCTGTAGCTACTGAGGATGTTAATTGCATTAGATTCCTCCGTATAGAGAAGGAAAAAGCTCCTTCCAAGAACCTGCAGGGAACAGGTGGCAGGCTGGAGCTCAGGTTACTTTTTTGCCAATCCGAGTGCTGCCCATCACTCAGCACAGCCTGACCGTCCTCCCCGGGATGAGAGGTATCCATGGGGCGCAGTCAGAGGAGTCCCTCGCAAGCCCATGCCCAAAGTCTTGGCACCTGGATGTTTCAGATCTTATGAAATCACCTGCTGGGGCTCTCTATTCAGGGTCTTTTTTATTTTTTTGAGATGGAGTCTTGCTATGCTGGCCAGGCTGGTCTCAAACTCCTGAGCTCAAACTGATTCTCCCACCTCAATCTCCCGAGTAGCTGAGACTACAAGCAAGCACTACCATGCCCAGCTTTATTTATTTATTCATTTATTTATTTATTTTTTAGAGATGGCGGGGAAGGGGGGGTCATGCTATGTTGCCCAGGCTGGTTTTGAACTCTTGGCCTCAGGCAATCCTCCTGGTTCAGCCTCCTGAGACTCTGGGATTACAGGTGTGACCCATCATGCCCAATTAAAAAAACTGATATACAGTTAGTGACAAATGTGGAAATACAAAATGTAAAAGAAGAAAAAATAAAAATCACCAGTAGTCTTATCACTCAAACACTGTAATTGTTAACATTTTATGGTATTTTCTTCCAGTGTTGTGATTTCTTTTTCACATGGTTATAATCACAGGTAATAATTATAGGAGACAACATTTGTCCAGTGCCTACAGTGTGCCAGGCACTGTGCTTTGTATGTATTAACTCATTTCAGGCTCAAAAAGCCCTTAGCAGGTAGGTACTATTATTACCCCCATTTCACAGATAATAAGACTGAGGCACAGGGATGTTAGGATCTTGCTCAAGGTTACTTAGCTAAGAAGCCTAAGAAGCGGGAGAGCCAGGCAGTTCAACTCCAGACTTGCATTGGCAGCTTGGTATGTTTCTGAACTTGACTTTATAGGAAAAGCATTTTCCTACCACCTTCAGAAGCACCAGTTTTAGTGGCTGTCTAATATTCCATCAAGTAAATGTCTCGCGGTTGACTTAGCCATGCCTCTGTAATTTACACGATGCAACTGTGAATAAAGTAGTATTTGCCAATGAGGCTTTTTTGATATTCTGAATTACAAAATTTCTTTAGGATAAATTCCCAGATCTAGATGCAAAGGGTAAAAGAAAACACTAAGTCTGCAGATAAAAGCCAAATATTTTCCAAGCCACCCGCTGTGGGGTTGCCCATCCTTGGAAGGATTAATTCTTTCTTAATCATCAAGAAAGGTTTAATGTATTTGATAGGCAGAAAATGTTTTGATGTTTTAAAATGCTCTCCACCCCAAATCTGAGTCATCTTGTAATAATAAGAACTCAAGGCTGGGCACGGTGACTCACGCCTGTAATCCCAGCACTTTGGGAGGCCGAGGCCGGTGGATCACCTGAGGTCAGGAGTTTGAGACCAGCCTGACCAACATGGAGAAACCCTGTTTCTACTAAAATACAAAATTAGCTGGGCGTGGTGGCAGGCGCCTGTAATCCCAGCTACTCAGGAGGCTGAGACAGGAGAATTGCTTGAACCTGGGAGGCAGAGGTTGTAGTGGGCAGAGGTTGTAGTGAGCCGAGATTGCGCCACTGGGTGACAGAGCAAGACTTGGTCTCAAAAAACAAAAACAAACAAACAAACAAAAAAAAACAAAAAAACTCAAAAAAAGCTCTGGAGGTCTTTCAGTTCCCATTCAAATTCTGATTTTCACTCACACTTATTTTCCTCACATCTGATTATTCTTATGTAAAACAACAATAAAATGAAATGTTAACACACATTTTTCTGATTTGAAAACTTGTAAGTGTCCATTTTAGAAAATAGGGAAACTCCAAAATCCCCTGTAGTGACATTTACTTATTTTATTGTTTATTTTATTTCTTGATGATCACAGTGACGGGTGCTCATTGTCCTCCATTTGGAATGTACAGGAAAGTGGAAAAGCAACAAAGTGAAATAATGAAATGGAGGCAAACTTCTCAGCATTTTCCCTTGCCATTCAACATGTTTAATCTGGCAGAGTGTCATGGCTCACGCCTGTAATCCCAGCACTTTGGGAGGCTGAGGCGGGTGGATCACTTGAGCCCAGGAGTTCAAGACCAGACTGGGCAACATGGTGAGACCCTGTCTCTACAAAAAATATAAAAACGACCCGGGAGTGGTGGCGCAGGCCTGTAGTTCCTGCTACCTGGGATGGGGTCCCAGCTGAGGTGGGAGGATGGCTTGAGCCGGGGAGGTCGAGGCTGCAGTGAGCCAAGATCGTGCAGCTGTACTCCAGCCTGGGTGACAGAGAGACCCTGTCTCAAAAACAGCTACAACAACAACAACAACAACAACAACAACAACAAAATATGTTTGATCTAAAAAAAAAACAAAACCAAAACAACAACAAAAGAACCCGTTTTATGGCTGCATGAGAATTTACATCTAAGAGACTTTTAGATTGCTTCCCCCTTTTCTTCCTTTTTTTTTGGTTTGGTCTCACACCTGGAGCTCGGTTCTTGGCTGACTTGCACGTTTGCTTTGAAGGATAAGGAAGAATAATTGGAACAGAATGGGGTGGGGAGGGTGGACAGAATAAGAAAGGGCTCCACTGCCCCCAGCTTTCACTTCCTAGAACAGGGCCAGAAGGGCCCTAGGGTGGCTTCAAGACACCCTTTTGGCCAGTCACTAACAAAGTGATGTCATGTCACTCACCACAGGCACATAACAGAAGCTCGGTAAATATGTGCTGGAGGGTGGATCAGTGGACGGACTTGATGGGGGTCGCCATGTATGAACTTTACCCTCTTGTTGTAACTCTACAGTAATGGTCATTGCATCTCAGCATTCCCTTTATTAAAAAAAAGAAAAACAGGTATGCATCTGTGATCCTAGGTCCTGGCCTTATTAGGATCCTAGAGGAGTGACCAACCAGAGGTCTTTTAGCCCAAGGCAAATAATTGTGATCAAAGCTTTCTGGATCTCTCCCGGGAGGTCCTCGGCTGGAGAGAACAGCCTAGGACCAGACCCTCCAGTGTGAAGCGCCTCCTTTCCCTCTGAGACCTGTGAGCAGGCCAGCCCTGTGGGGAAAGGGGAGAAGGAGGCAGATGTGGGGGAGCAGGAGAGGCCGGGGAGGTGTACTGTTCTGGGGGAGGCAGGGCGGGACAAGCTGTCTTTGCAAAGATGGCTCAAAGCCCACTGAGCTCCCAGTTGAGCTTCTTACAAGAGGGAGGCTGCCCTTTCGGGGCCTCTTTTGCTCTCTTGAGACCCCCAGGGAGGGCAGCTAAGCTCACCTCCGCCTTGGGGGGCTGTGGGACTCACTTTGCTGAGCTGTTACTTGACGTCTTTGCCTCCATTTTCATAAAAACGGTACAGTTTTGAGCTGACACTGGGACAAATACCGCTTTTGACTTACATGCTTTAAGTATATATAAGAAAAATAAAATTATGTAATATTAGTTATGAAGCATGACACTGCCATTGTAGAGGCCACACTTTTCTTTTAGGTGACATTTACAGGACAGCCATCCACACACGTGTGGCTGATTTTGAAAATTCAGCATGAGACATTTCAACATGATGGCTATTTCAGCCTCTTCCGCAAGCATTCAGGGATGTGAATGTGTATAAAATTAGAAATTAGGTCATGTGGGAGGAATCAATCAATTCTTACTTATCAAATCAATTCATGAGACCCAAACATAATTATGGAAACTAGTTTGAACTTTGCTTTTTAAAGTTTAGCATAGCCAGGAGTTCCCAAATCATGTTACAATGTGTCCCTTTGACTGCTAACAGAAAGGCCGCATTTCAGCTTTCGAGGCCAGGGAGTTCTGTCTGGCTGTTTCTCTTTTTAATCTGCAAATGGGGGGTTAGACTGGAGTCTGATTTAATGAGTTTGGGGTGGGGCTCAAATATTAGTATTTACTAAAAGCCCAAGAAATAATTCTAATATCAGCCAAGGTCCAGTCCATTGGCTTAGGTGACCTCTAAGTCCTGCTTTGGCAAGAAAATGCTGTGCTTTCTAGAATTAAAAAGTTTGTTTGTTTATTTATTTTAAGAGATAGGGGTCTCATTCTGTCATCCAGGCTGGAGTGCAGTGGCACGATCGCAGCTCACTGCAGCCTTGAACTCCTGGGCTCAAGTGATCCTCCTGCCTCAGCCTCCTGAATAGCTGGGACCACAGATGCGTGCCACCATGCCAGCCTAATTTTTTAAAATTTTATTTTTTTTTGTAGAGATGGGGTCTTGCTTTGTTGCTCAGGCTGTAATTTAAATTTTTACATAAAAGTAAGGAAATCAGATTCATTTTGCACATAATGCTACTTAAAAACATCTTCCTAAATTCCAATTTCATGGAAGTCCACAAATTATACTTGCTTCATAAGGGACGCAAACTTCACAGAGTATTTTGGGCAGATCTTATAAATTTAGAAAAGTTATGTTTGCTTCACATTTGTATATTCCTAAGTGAGTTTTAAGCCAGTTATCCAAAACAAATTTATTTTCCACCTTTAAGAGTCAAGATGTCAAAGTTTTTGATTTCCAGGTGGAAATCATGGAAATCTAAAGGATCAAAAAGAAATGTTTATGGATAAAGAGAGATAAGAAATAGAGATATTGACTTCTTGCTGTTTGCTAAGGATGACAATTTCCTGTGTGCGTGTGTCTGTGTATGTGTGTGTGTGTGAGTGGATGTGTGTGTCTGTGTGTGTGATGTGTGTGTATGTGTGTGTGTGTGAGTGTGTTTGCAATGAGCCTCTGCTGGGATGGGGGAGGAGTAGCCAGTGCTGAGGGAGCACCTTAAAGGAACTTTAAAGACAGATGGTGGCAGGCTGCAGCCATGGGGCCAGCAGGCTCCTGATTTCATGGCAATGTCTGCCTAGCAACCCTCCTTATTGAAGACCATGTCTCCAGAACTAGCCAGGTTTTAAAATGTAATTCAACTTTGGAGATGGTTTTTATTTTCTTGTTATGAAACCTAGGCGCCCACACTAAGAACTCAAATGACTGCATGCCTGTGTCTGCTCCTGAAGACGGTCTGTGGCAAAGTGATGCTAAGGTTGAAACCCATCCATCAGTAGGTCACAGGAAATAGAAAGATCCAAGTTCAGTATTTGGATTAGAAATACAAGTCAAAGACGGAACACTGCCATCAGAAATGTGCGATCCTAAAAGATATTTATTTGAAAGTTTTGAAAAAAGTAAAGCTCATGCCCTGGGGCTTCTGGGAGTATGTACAAAATACAATAATTAAATTAAGTCCAGCAGTTAAAGTTCCTCATAAAAAGAAAAAGCTGGAGTGCTTCCCAATGGGGAATGCTTGACTTAAAAGAAAGGTTTTACTCTGTGGCCTGAAGGTCAACAAACTGGGACTCGGTGGGAATGGATAACATTTCTTAAAGGGGTTCTTAGGTCTTCGTTTTGTTGAAAGAAAATAAAAGTAAAAAGGGACAAGTTTTGAAAATTCAAAAAATGAAGGTGCAGTCCTAAAATCATCACAATTTTTGTAAACGCTACACTGGAGGCTATGAAAACATGTTCTCTTTTCTGAGCACTAATCTAACACATATGCCCTTTGAGAAGGAAGGGAAAAGGCCAGTGGCGCTTTCTGAACAAACCACTTTAAAATATGCTCATTTTCATAGGCAGTGCATGCAAATTCATAGCCCATCCATTGGCTATTTATTTTGAAAACATTTTCCTTAAGTATTTTCATGTATTTGACAATTTAAAATTCCTTATATGACACAAAGACTGATCATATTTTAAAACGCTTTTATGAGGCAAAGTTATAAAATGACCATCTTGGGCCACGTTGTTGTAACCTAAAAGGAATGTTGATCATCCTTTGGAAATACCTGTTTTGCTACTAATCATTTGTTGTTACCTTTCTGGTAATATCTCCCCCAAAAGGAATAAGGTTAAGAATAGGATAGAAATAACATTTTATAAGTTTACATCATTCTAAAATGTATACTTTATGAGTTTGTGTGTACATATAAACTTGATGTGAGGTTAAACTTTCTCATTTATAAGCATCACTCTAGGCTTTCACATGAGTTTCAGTCACTAATTTGCAGATCATCATCTTCCTTGTGACTTACATAGAAGCTGAATGTTGGCTTTGCATTAAGACAGCGTGATCAAAGGTAGGATACTGGGAATAGCAGCTTTGACTTTGGGAGGCTGAGGCGGTTGGATCACTTGAGGTCAGGAGTTTGAGACCAGCCTGGCCAACATGGTGAAACCCCGTCTCTACTAAAATACAAAAATTAACCAGGCATGGCCGGGCACGGTGGCTCACGCCTGTAATCCCAGCACTTTGGGAGGCCGAGGTGGGCGGATCACAAGGTTAGGAGATCGAGACCATCCTGGTGAACATGGTGAAATCCCGTCTCTACTAAAAATACAAAAAATTAGCCGGGTGTGGTGGCGGGTGCCTGTAGTCCCAGCTACTTGAGAGGCTGAGGCAGGAGGATGGAGTGAACCTGGGAGGCGGAGCTTGCAGTGAGCCGAGATTGTGCCACTGCACTCCAGCCTGGGTGACACAGCAAGACTGTCTCAAAAAACAAAAAAAAGGAAAACAAAGACAGAAAAAAAAACAGAAAAAAAACAAAAAATTAGCCAGGCATCGTGGTGTGCACCTGTAATTCCAGGTACTGTGGAGGCTGAGGCAGGAGAATCACCTAAACCTGGGAGGTGGAGGTTGCAGTGAACCCAGATTGCGCCACTGAACTCCAGCCTGGGTGACAGAGCAAGACTCCATCTCACAAAAAAAAAAAAAAAAACCCCACAAAAACCCAAAACAAAACAATCCAAAAAATAAAAAACAAAGAAATAGCAGCTTTGGCAGCAACATTTAATTTGCTGACTAATTAGCAGCCTCATTGACATTTCTACTTTGATTCCCAAAGTACAGCATTATCTGTCTGTGCGCTCAGGGACTCTCTGGTAAAATGGACACCCTAAATGCCCTATGCCAAGCCCACAGTCAAGGAAAGACTGTGGAATGTCCTGCAAGCAGCTCATGGCCTAAGACATTTGATTTACCTCCAAAACACACACAGAATTAGACAAACATAGTTTGCCCGTGTTGTTGTTTTCTTTCCTACATTTGTTATTTTTGCTTTTGGAATTGTGAGGGGAGGAAGGAAGAGATGGTAAAATTATAAGGCAGAAGGAAGAATCTAGCAGGACTAGATGGAAGGAGACGTGATGCAAAGTACAGTGCCCATGGGGGATGGAGCATGGGAGCGAGGCCCGCAGCCAAAAGGTGGTGTTGAGGGAGCCAGCTCAGCATGGCACTGCAGCCTCTGTCGTTGGGGTTGGCATCAACACCATGCCTGCACCGGGCCTTCTTCCCTTAGACAACCCAAGACATTTTCCAGCCATTCAGACCAGCCCCCAGCAGAAAATCCTGCAAAATGTGCAGGGGCATGCTGAGTCTGGGAGGCAGGTGCTCAGGGACCTACAGGGGTCGGGGGACATCAAGGCGCGTTGTGAGGTGGCACTGGCCTGGTGGCAGGGCTTCCTGGCTGTGTTTTTGATGACTCGTTGTTTGAATTGTGATGAATTCGAATATCTTTGCTGGGGTCAGGCACTGTCTCTGAGGGAGGCAGTTGCTGAAAAGGAGGCTTCGTTATTTTTCTCATTGTTTCAAAAAACACATTTGGAGCTTGCTCACCCTACAGAATTGATGAACTGGGGAACCTGATGTGGAAACATGAATCTGAGGCACTCGAGCAGGGAGGAAGCTGTGTGGTTTAGTGGAGAGAATTTGGAGAGTTTAGTGGTAGTCTTGGTTTTGCCAGCAGTGTGACCTTGAGCAAGTCCCCTGGCAGGGCCAATAGTTGCACAACTCCAGGAGGTGCCCCTAGCATTGCATTTTTTTCTATGTGGATGGTGCCCCCTTCAGCCAGGACGTTGGTACTGCATAATCCTCCAGCCCTTCAGTGTCTACAAAATCAGAGGACTGGACAAAATGATCAGATAAGAGTTTACAGTCAGAACATCTCCAGCACTGAGAGAAACTTCCATAGGCCAGCAATGGAGCTAGGAGATTGTCAATAGCAACGACAGCAACAAAAGAGCAATGCAGCTCCCAAAATGCACGTGGCTGTGGGAGTGTGCCGCCCTTTCTGGTATGTCCCAGAATTTGAACATGTTGTCCTGTGAGAGCATATACTTCATCTAGTAATCAAAGTAAATATGAAGCCAGGCCAGGTGGCTCATGTCTGTAATCCCAGCACTTTGGGAGGCCGAGGAGGGTGGATCACCTGAGGTTCGGAGTTTGAGACCAGCCTGGTCAACATGGTGAAACCACATCTCTACCAAAAATACAAAAATCAGCAGGATGTTGTGGTACGCCCCTGTAGTCCCAGCTACTCAGGAGGCTGAGGCAGGAGAATTGCTTGAACCCAGGAGGCGGAGGTTGTAGTGAACCAGTATCTCACCACTGCACTCCAGCATGGGTGAAAGAGACCCTGTCTCAAAATAAATAAATAAATAAATAAATAAATAAATAAATAAATAAATAAATAAATAAAAAGGATAAAATGGGGTTGGCTGAATAGAAATGCATATTCCAGCCAGCTCTGCACAGTGCGATTCCCAGACTCGACTGCGTGCAGGTTTGGCCTCTGGGTGGAAGTCATTTGATCTTTACTGAATGCCTACTACGTGCCAAGCATGATGCTAGGTGCTTTAAAAACACTGTATTTACTTATTAGTTTTTATTTCTCTTTATTTTACATTCATTCTTTTAAAAAATTATTTTAAAAAATTATGGTAAAATATAAGAAACAAGATTTACCATTTTAACCATGGTGGCATTAAGTACATTCATATCGTTGTGCCACCATAGCCCTCCTCTTCTCCAGAACTTTTTTCATCTGACAAAAGTGAAACTCTGTACCCATTAAACAGTAACTCCCCATTGCCCCACCCCCAGCTCCTGGCAACCACCATACGCCAGGTGCTTTTGAATACAGTAGTTCATTTAATCCTCCATCACAGGTTAGGGGCTCTAGAAGCAGATGCTCAGACAGACTTTAGGATGCAAGATGCTAGGGAACAACATCCAGGAAAGGAAGGAGAACTCAGGATTAGTGTGAAGGAGAAGTTGAATGGCCAAGCAGACCCAACAAAGTCTTGGCTAACCCCAGTGGAAACTCTGGCATGTATATGCCCCGCCAAAGTGTCCCACCTCTCACCAAAATGGTGGGGGGCCCTGGAAGGGTCTTGGGCAAGGCAGCGGGGTGGGGAGCTGTCTGCTGACTGCATCTCCCCAGCCTGGCAAGTGGGGATTCTGGAAGTGGAGCATCTCTCTGACTACCACATCCTCATAGCAACTCTTGGAGTTAAGTGTTTTTATTTGGGTAGCTGAAGAGACTGATGTTCAGAGAGAATAAATGGCTTCTTCTTCTGTCTGCACATGACCTAACCCATTAGTAGTAAAGCCAGGATCAGAACCTAAGTGGAGGAGGGAGACTCAGTCCTGATTTTAATGAACACATTTTCCACAAGCTCATGCTGGGGATGAGAGGCAAGAGCAGGAGAGGGATCAGAGATGTGTGACAATGTCCAATATTCAAAGCATCCACACTATTTTTGGGGACACATACATCTAAACAACCACTATAATGAAAATCCAATCCATGCAACAGAAGGACTAAGGGAAGAGCAGCAAGTTGTCTCTGGGGGAGCTGGGAGGACCTGACAGGAGTGGCTTTCAAGCTGTGTCTTGAAGAATGCTTTGGCGTTTGTTGGGTGTCATAGAGAGGGAGGGTTACAGCTTGTGCAAAGGCTTCGGAAAAGATCAGTGTGGATAGTGGCCAGGGCCTCTTGAGAGAGCTGTGCTGTCACTGATGTGGGTACACAGGGGCGGGGGCAGGCAGTGGCTGGAGCTCCCTTCTTGCAGCCTGGGAGAAGCTCCTGAGAGCCACTGCACGAATTCCAGGACCTGGAAATTGGATGGGGAAAAATGGATGTGCCCTTGTCCTCATTTGGGGTTTAGGTTACTAGCCAGCACAGTTCCCCAAGAAAATCGAAGCCAGAAGTTCATGTTGGTTTTTACGTTATTCCTTTCACAGAACTCAAAAGGCCACCCCCTGCCCCTTTTTCACATTAAGTCAGATGCCTAGAGTGTGTAGTCTTCGGGAGAAACTCCACCACAGAGCTCTCTGAAATGGAATGTTCATTTTTCTCTTGATTCTATTAGTGTGTCTGATTATGAAGGAAATTTGATTCAGTGTTTAAAAACAAAACAGAACCCAGCCAAACCAGCTATTTGGCGTTATGTAAACCAAAGAAATCCAGTTTCTTGTCACTGAAGCTCTCCCTTTTAGCCAGCTATTTTAACATCATCATATAGCCAGCGTTCGGCCTCTCTTGTTTTTTTGTAAGATGGAGTTTTCAGCCTATCAACTCTTTTATTTATGTAATGAAAGGAATCTCTAAAGTTCCTTCCAGGCCTGAGGCTCCAATCCCCAGGGAACCTGTCCAGTTTTCTTTCTTTCTTTCTTTTTCTTTTCTTTCTTTCTTTCTTTTTTTTTTTTTTTTTTTTGAGACGGCGTTTTGCCCTTGTTGTCCAGGCTGGAGTGCAGTGGCAGGATCTTGGGCAACCTCTGCCTCCTGAGTTCAAGCGATTCTCCTGCCTCAGCCTCTTGAGTAGCTGGGATTACAAGCACGCACCACCACACCTGGCTAATTTTTTGTACTTTTAGTAGAGATGGGGTTTCACCATGTTGGCCAGGCTGGTCTTGAACTCCTGACCTTAATCTGCCCACCTCAGCCTCCCAAAGTGCTGAGATTACAGGCAGAAGTCACTGTGCCCGACCCAGTTTTCTGTATGTTTACATGTTGCATGCAATAGTGAGAGAGAAATTTTCACCAACAGGGGAGCCTCACACAGTTTCAGGATTCCTCCTCAGTCAATGGTAGGCACAGGTGAGTTGAGAGGCTGTCTTACACCCATCCTGGTGACAGCCAACTTTGTCCTGTGACTTAGGTGCGGGTAGCTAGACTCTGGAAGTCTGGCCTCCTTCTACACCTTCCAGAATGGGTTGGTTCTTGAACAAGAGCTTGTATGGGAGAAAAACACCTTAACTTGGCCAAATTCAGCCCTAAGCCTGAGGACAGTTTTCCAATTCCCTGCGTATGAGCAAAGGGGAATGGGGCCAGGATGGAGTGTGTCTCTCTGCAAGTTTGAAAGGCTGTGTACAAACAGAAGGCCTGGCCTCACTCCTCAGACCTCAGGCAGGCCTCTGACAGGTTGAGGACTGCAGTCTGGCAGAGCTCCTGCCCACCAAAACTGGAGGGGAGAGGGAGATGAAAGGTGGAAAAAGTGACTGGTTTCAAAGCATATGGCCTGTAGTTTTCAAACGTTTTAATTCCTAATTCGCACCTCTCTTGTTATCATCACACACTGTAGTAGCCAATGGCACTTTTTTTTGCGTTGACACTTGACATTATTTTAGGCTTCTGCTCCTCCTTTGGCTTCCACAAGGGCATTCTAATTTCAAAAGAAAAGTTCATCTGGAATAAGTCCTGTGACTGGCCCCTCTGGCACCCAATCGGGTTCAACAGGTGTTTGTTGAATGACTAAACGAATGAATGAAGCAAATCCCTTCAAAAAGTTCGGGGACATCTTTACTCTCAGCAAAACTTCCCCATTTCCTTCTTAAACTTGCGATTACCACTTAAGAGTGGCCTCCAGGGATTCCCAAGGGAAATCGGCAAAGTTGACTTCACAGTTTTGCAAAAACTCATAACCAAAAAGCTACCAGAAAGGGAATGTTCATTTTCCTCTTGATTCGAATACTGTGACTGAACAAAGTGGCCGATTTGTCCCTCGGGCTTGCGGCCTGGCGGGGTGAGGCCGAGGCTTGGGTCAAGGAGACCACAGCCAGGGAGCTGCACCGGCAGCCTGCGGGTCCCCTCGGGGCTCGTCGTTCCGCGTGGCTTGGGCGCGGATTCGGGGCTGCAGGGACCCCGGGGCCGGCGGGACCCCAGAGGGTGCGCGAGGGCCCCGCGCAGGTGTCCGGCCTGTGCGCGGGGTGCGCGGGGGTGCTGGGGCCTGGGAGACCCAAGAGAGACGTTATTGTTACAGTGTAACGAGTCTGATTAACATGCTCCTGACACTTTCTCTTAGTTTTTCCGGCTCCTAGCAACAGCGCACAAAGGCGCGGGATTGTCCCGGGCTCCACCGGGACATGGGGCCGCCTTTGATCTGCCACCATTACAGCCAGGCTGCGCGACAGGCGCGCAGGCTCCGGGCGGCCAGCGGCGGGCGGGCGAGCAGAGCCCACAGTCCAGGCCTCCTGGGCCGCCACGCTCCCCCCGGCCCGGCCTCGGTCCCGGCCCCGGCTCCGCGCGCA
>NW_016803982.1:3367727-3385648 GCF_001698545.2 Rhinopithecus bieti
CCCCGGCTCCGCGCGCAGCCGGGGCGCAGGGGACGCAGCCTCGGGGCTCCGCAGGGCTCGGCATCTGCGGCCACCGCGTGTCCCCTGCGCTCCTCCTGCCCGCGGGGCCGCCCACCCCGGCTCGCGGCGCCCTTTCCGTCGGAAGAAGCAAAAGTAAAACCCAACCGGTCACTTACAGTGGGAAAAAAATAAAAATCATTTAAAAGGAAGGGCATGAGTGACAAAGAAGTCCCAAATGATTTTGTCAAAACAAAACGAACTCGCCCCGCAGGCTGCAGCGCGCTCGGCGGAAACGGGGTTCGAGTGGCCGCCGCCGCCCGGGCGCTACCGACGGCTTCGGCCCCTTCCCGCAAGTCGCTCTTTACGTCGTGGGCAATTCTTATTGACTGGGAAGGCTATATGCTGCCAAATAACAACTGGAATTTAAACAAACGAACACCACCCCCTCCAAAGCCAGCCGGCGCAGAGCTGCTGGGTCCCACGCGCGGACTCGCGGGCGCCAAGCGGGGTCTGGGAAAGTCACTGACTCTCCGTGGGGGCCGCGCTCAGGTACCCCGCAACGCCCGTGGGAAATACAGCGCGGAAAGAAAGTCGAAGACTTTCACGCTGAAATGCTGGGGTCTCCGCTCCCCGCGAAGATGAGCCGGGAAGCATGGCAGGGACTCCGCAGGTGACACGGACCCTCAGCCGCGTCCACGAGCTCGGGGCCTCGCAGGCCGTCTCAGTACCTGTTTTGTGCCATTCATTGCTTTTCTAGTACTAGAAGAAAACACAGAAGATTCGGTTTTCCAAGGTAAACCGAAATCGTAAAAGCAGGTCCTTCCAATTAAAACAAAACAAAGAACCCCGTATTTTTTTTCTCCTCGTGGCATTGTTACAAAATTACAATGTCCCCAATGAAGCACGTCAGTTTCCCGAACTCCCGCAAAACGACCGGGTGCAAAAGTGTGAATGATAATAACATGTCTATTTTAGAGACGGGGGAAAACGACATAGTTTGTTCTATCTGCCCAGCGAAATATGCCAGGGAAGGAGTTACTTTCAGATTCAAATCGGAGGCGGTGAAGTCTTCATCCCGCAGGACTGTTTTCGCAGCCGCCCCTGGAGGAGAGGAGGGGAGGGCGGCTGGGAGGACTAACACTGGGACATCAGCCGGGAAGGCTCCCGGATGCCGAGAAACGTCCTAACTTGTGTTCACAGACACTGCCCGACTCGGACTGGAGTTCCTCTCACCGTTTCAATAAAACATGACTGTATTGATATAATCCTCTATACATTAAAATGAGGTTGTCACAGATTGTCATTAAGACCTCAGTAAAACAATGAAGACATTATTGGGCACCCCCCCTCAGGCAAGGTATTAGGGGAATAAAGCAATCTACACCACACGGGTCCTATTGAGATTAATGAAAAAATTATGCAAAAAAAAATCTCAATTTCATTTTCCCGTGACGGGGCTTTGCATACATACAGTCAGTCTTGCCTTGCACCTGATGATTTATTAAACTAATCTACAGCGATCACCACTGATGTTCTCGACTCAATCTTGTCCTGGCTCATTTTCTAAGTAATTGTTTCTCATTAGTTCTGATAATGTTTTAATAGTGTTACCCATAATTTAGACCCCAAGAATTAATAACAGGGGGGTGATATGGCTAAGCGGCTTGTGATGAGCTACACAAAATATAAACAGGTATGGTTTCTAATTAATCAGATTAGCTGCAAGGTCCTCTTCCTGTCACCCATGCCTGGCTCAGGAGCCGGGCAGCTGTCACTTCCCCATGTCCGGGGTGCCCGGTGAGCTGTGATCACTCACCTACCCTTGGCTGCTCTCCCATCTTTCCCAGGGCACCTGGGCCCACCCATGGCACCACAGAGATGCGGGTGGGGAAAGAGGGGGAATACCCTTTGCCTTCCAGCATCTTCTTCCTGGAGTTTCGTTCCTCAAGGACTAAGGCACCATGGGTTTCTGATCAGGACTGAATTCTCTTCTGGGACCCTCGTCGTTTGGGTCTCTGTTCAGAGAATGGGACTTTGGTCCAGATTTGTGACTCTCATAGGTCCTAGTCTCATGATCCTACCCTAATAGGGACCATGGATTATGAGGAAGATAATAAACTGGACATTTGGGGAGACTGAAACAAGGTGGTTTTGTTTGAACAAAGCAGTTTGGGATGAGGGCAGGGGTGTGGCGAGCAGTCCGACGTGACTGGGACCTAGGAAACCGTGGTTGGGACCTAGGAAACCGTGGCCTGGGAGTGGCCAGCAGTGGGAGACCTAGCCAGTCAGTCCTCCGTACCACCCAGGGACCTTGAGGAGGGGCCTGCTTTTCCCCAGGTCTTAGGGCTCCTTGGCTGGGGAGGTCTTGAGGAGGCTCCTCTGTGTGGGGCGGGCTGGCTGGCTGCCTGTGGGGCCAGGGTGGAGACTAGAATGCAAGCCCTTCATCACCTCAAGCCAAGGGCTTCTTTGGATTAGGCTGGAGGATGGGAAGGGTAGTTAGATTGGGGTGAGGGCTGCCCATAGGAAGGACAAGATGGGGTTTATTTTCTTCTTTTGCTTAGGACCAGCCCTGCCTCCACTGTTTCTAACACCCTCAGGAGGTGTGTATGGCAGGGGCAGAGTGAGAGAGGCCTTCTTTTGCCTTCCCACTGCCAAGCCATCCTCCCATCCCTCTGCGTTCTGAGCAGAGGGGCAGACTGGGTGTGCGCAGTGTGGTCCTGGGTTACCTGTTGTGCACCTGACTCCAGGAGTCCCATCCTGGGTGGGTCCCAGCTGCAACAATGGGTGCTGTGGGTGCTCCTGCAGGAACTGCTGCTGCTGCCCCCTCTGGGGTCTGGAAGCAGTGTGGCTAGAGGCCGTTTGGCTCTCACGTTGGTGAGATGCCATCTTCCTCCTTCCCGCCTCTGAGTGAGGATGGGGCTAGCTCCCACCTTCCTTTCTGGCCACTCTGGGGCAGCACAGGGCAGCCAGGGTGGAGGGTGGCACTGCTCTATGAGGTACCCCACGGAGCGTGTGCCATCTCCATTTAGGAGCTCTCTGTCTCCTGGATCCCGTGTTTGGGAAATGGGTTGTTGTCTTCACAGAATGAGGGTCCCCAGAGCCATCTTGCCCAGTGCTGGCTCCCCGTATGGCTGTCCCTTTCTGCTGTGCACTGGGCAGGGTGGGGGTCACCTGGTGGCGGTGGGACTCTGCGGCCGCACTTTCGTGTGATGGTGCCTCTCCTGGTGTCTAACCTCAGCTCCACTCACCTCTCGGGCTTCCTGTGGGAATTGCAAGAAGTGGGGAAAAGGAGAGGCCTGGTTGGGGCTCACGCTAGGGGCTGCGGAGGAAATAATCCAAAAGGGCGTAGGAGGAGGTGAAAAATGAAAGTAAAAAACAACTGTTTTCTATTTACAAATTTAAATAAACAGAACAGCCTTCCCCGCGGTGTTTGTCTAAGAGTAGCAGTGTTGCTGCTGTGTAGGTCATGAAAAGGTTGGTGTAGAGTTTAAAACTTCCCATTCTGTTAATTTCTTAAGGAACAGTCGTCCAGAGTCTGGGCACAAAAGCTCATGATTTAATGAGGAACAGAAACAAAATCTCTGATTGTTGGTGTTTCAAACTTCATTGGCGTCCTCTGGCAAGCACAAGTTGATCCCTCTGCAGCTTCAATACCCTTTAGCCTTCAATATAAGAGTACATGCTGAATAGGGAACAATGGCTGGTTGTTATGTTTATTTACCCTTACTACAAGCTGGGTTAACCTCTTCAAAACAGCTTTACTAAGCCCGTTAACCACACCACCCATCTGACCTGCAGCCGCATCTCTAATGTGATGCAAATCTTGCAGGGGCCACATGCACCAGCTCGGGGGCATTGTGTCTTCTGAGACGCTACAAGTTTATGACTGAGGGAGTCCTGTCTCGGCCATACATTTCCAGGGGGAAATGGCCTCAATGGCAAACAGTTAAACGGGAAAATAAAGGGGGAGAATGGATGGTCGTGTGTTTCTGCACATTTATTTTTTAATTGCCAGTAACGGTTGACCCACAGCATTCACCCAGGATGACAGCTTTCCTGTTCATCATCTAGCAGTTCAAGGAGATGGATGTTTCATTTTGGGGGTAGAGGTTAATAGTAACCAGTTTTGAAAGTTTATTTTTAGAAAGTGTCTTTTAAGCCAATATAGTACTTAGTATCCTTTTTTGATGCCATCTCTGTTGTTTTATCAGATTACTAGTGAAATAGAGATGAGCCCTTAATGTTGTTACTATTTTTTAAAGGCCTGGCTTTTCTTAAAATTATTTGTGGTGTCAGCTGTACACATGAACAAGCAGGAAACATTTAGTAACATGAGAAGGGTGGAGGGAATATGTCTATTTGGGAAAGACCATGTCATTAAAAACCTACCTTCCCCTCACAGTCCATCTTTCCCCAGGATCTTACCTCCCTGTGAAATCATAAGCCCATATTTGTAATACACTAAAAATGATAAAATCATAAACTTGGATCCAAAAGGAAAAACGTTCATTTTTTTTTAGGGGAATAACTGGCCAGTAAGACAACAACAACAAAATCGTGATTCACATGAACTGTAAATGCAGTCAGGTCCCAATCTGGCATCCTAACAAGTTGCTTTGAGTATTGTGGTTTGTCTTTAAGAAACCCACTGTATATGTTCAGCCCACCTGATGAGAGCTTCATTTAACAGATCATTTTTCCTTGATGGAGGTGGCAAGCGTAACAATGTTCTGGGCCTGCTTCAGTAATGGCATGTCGATCATACTCCCTTGGAAAGTAAAGGCTCCCTGGAAAACAAAGAATACGAACTTCCCGAAAGAATGCTCAAAT
The DNA here is from genome assembly GCF_001698545.2 of Rhinopithecus bieti. Classification (NCBI taxonomy): domain Eukaryota; kingdom Metazoa; phylum Chordata; class Mammalia; order Primates; family Cercopithecidae; genus Rhinopithecus; species Rhinopithecus bieti. The sequence goes on from NW_016803982.1 coordinate 3,372,558, forward strand.
GATAGGTTTCCCTTCTGTGCACACTTGCACAACAAGAACATTTTAGATTCCACCTGAATTAGACTGACTTTCCTACCCAACTTTTGAGAAAGTCAAAGTCAATTACAGAGGAGAGATTTCTTTTTTCTCCTAAAGACGGGAAAAGAATAAAAATCTTCAGCATTTTAATGGAGAGGAAAAACACATCGGACACAAGACAGGAAACTGCTCAGTTAGCTCTTGAAATCAAGCAGAAAACAGCTGTGGGAGGAAAATCTAAATACTTCCCTATATATTTTTGAAATATTATGTAGAACTTTAAAAGCAGGGATATATTCTGGCAACTGATTATTGTTGTAAAAATTTGTACCGTCAGGCTAATGGCAAAATCTTACCGCCTTGCTGTAACATAACTGAGAGGTAACATGAGAAGGTGACGAGAAAATGCAAGGTAGGATAGTACTGAGTACAAAGAGATGAGTCTGTTGGTACACACTTACAGAAGACCATTAGAATGACCAGGGACTGCCGGGCGTGGTGGCTCATGCCTGTAATTCTAGCACTTTGGGAGGCCAGGACAGGCGGATCACCTGAGGTCAGGAGTTCGAGAGCAGCCTGGCCGCCAACTGAGTGAAACCCGCTGTCTCTAATAAAATCAAAAAAATAGCTGGGCATGGTGGCGCATCCTGTAGTCCCAGCTACTTGGGAGGCGAGGCAGAAAGAAGGCTTGACCAGGAGGGCGCACGGAACGTTGCAGTGACCCCGTACACACGCCGCACTCCAAGCTGGCAACAGAGCAGATCCCATCTCAACAAAAGAAGAAAGACGCGCCGGGGGCGCGGGCGCTCAACCGCCTCGTAACTCCAGCCCTTTGTGAGCGCCCCGACCGGCGCGGATCACGAGGTCAGGCGCGATCGAGGACCCCCATCCTGCTAACCGGTGAACCCCCGGTCTCTACTCAAAACAAAACACAAAACAGCCGGGCGCGAAGTGGCGGGGCGCCTGTAAGTCCCAGCTACTCCGGGAGGGCTGAGGCAGGAGAAATGGCGTAAACCCAGGAGGCGGAGCTTGCATGAGCTGAGATCTGGCCACTGTACTCCAGCCTGGGCGAACAGAGCGACGCCCCGTCTCAAAACAAAAAAAAAAACCAAGCAGAAATACAAGGACATGAGCGTGTAACAAAAGAATCACAGATCTGTTGAATGTTAAGATGGGAAGGCGTCTCCAAAATCTCCTGGAATAGCCCCATTTTACAGACTCATTTTTTAAAAAAACTTCTACCATACTTATATAGACTGTGTCAAGTAACCTAAGCCCTGTTCTAGATGAGGAAACGGAAGCTCAGAGTAATAAAAGAAGGAAAAAAAGAAGTGATCTTCCAAGGTCATGTGACTAGGGAAAGCCAGAGCTGGGGCTGATGCTTGGGTCTCAGAGCTTCAAGCCTTCATCAGAGATCCCCACATTAAGAAGACAAGGTAGCTTCTTTAAGTGCATCCGCAAAAGACAGATTAAATGGACAGGAAGCAGCATGCTCAGAACCCAAAGTTAATGTCTAGTTATTTGTGTTCTTTTCATCACTTCCTTTTGTTGCTTACAATGATAGCCCTTCATCCTAATCCACCCTGCTTTGACCTGTGGGCAAGGATGCTGGTGGGAGTGGGGTGCAGGGGTCCTTCGATACCTAGAGGTGGTTGGGGCAATCCTAAGGCACATTGATGGTGGTCCATTTGCATCTATTGCAGCTCGTTTCTGGATTTCACAAGTACCACTTCCCAACAGTCAATGCTGATGTTACTCAGGGCTGCTGGGATAGGAGTGCTGGGCTCCCATGATGAGGGCTGAGAGGTAATAAGTTATGGTTATACAAAGGATGGAGGTAAAGAAAAATGGGGGGAGTCCTTAGCAATGACTTTTGGGATTTATCTTTCGATTGAGAGAGATTCTAAGCCTACTAGGATCAGGATTTTTACCAGTAGTGGCCAACTTTCTCAGCCTTAGAATGATGACTCTTACTCATATGAACACCTGTCTGGCCTAAATTCCTGTACTGCAAGTCCCTTCCCAGTCCTCTCATTTTTACTGTTTATACCCCCAGATTGTCCTTTCCATAACTTAATTCAGCCTCGAGCTGATGACCAGGAGGAATTTTCCTAATTTGGCAGGAAGTTCCGAGGAGGTCCTGTAGGTTGGCCTTACGTGGAAATCAGGGCCTGGGTCACATGCTGTTTTACAAGGCAGTCGTCTAGTTTTCTTATTGGAGTGAACGATGAAGACCAAAGGCCTCTTGGTTATCTGCCCACCAAGTGGATTATGGCCCTGTAAAACAGCACATCTGTCCTGCTAGGGTTTCAACAATAGGCTGGGGAGACGAAATTAGCATAGATGCACATGAAATCAAAACGGTGCACAGAGAATCCAAACGGTGGCCGTGAGTCTGTGCCACGTTCCGGAACCTGCTCTGGGTTCCATGTGCATATCAAAGATGAAAAACACTTCACATAGTTTTTCAAGACTGGGAGATCATTTCTTCTATGGTGGCAGGTTTTGCTTGATTTTTTTTAATGAAGCTTAAGGTACAAAACAAAATGTAGCATATTTGTTCTGTGTCCTGCATCTCTGCAGATGGATGATTTAGTGTTATGAATGAAACTGCCTAGCGTGAATATCCCCAGGCTCTCACATAGCCACTTGTAATTTAGGTGGTATTTTTTTTAACATGTGGATCTATAGATGAGATGAAAATAGTCTATTGGTCAGGATTTGGAAAAATGCAGTTCATCAAAAAGCTACTTGGATTTTGGGGAGGGTTTGAAATCTTTCTTAATGATTATATTTTATATTTATTTATTTATATATTTTTTGAGACTGAGTCTCACTCTGTTGCTCAGGCTGGAGTGCAGTGGCGCAATCTCGGCTCACTGCAACCTCTACCTCCCAGGTTCAAGCGATTCTCCTGTCTCAGCCTCCCAAGTAGCTGGGACTACAGGTGCGTGCCACCACATTTGGCTAATTTTTTTTGTATTTTCAGTAGAGACTTGGTTTCACCATGTTGTCCAGGCTGGTCTCGAACTCCTGGCCTCAGGTGATCTGCCTGCCTTGGCCTCCCAAAGTGCTGGGATTACAGGTGTGAGCCACCACGCCCGGCCTCATGGTTAAATTTTTTAACACCCATGCTACTATCATAATAATAGCTATAATTCTTTGAGCAGTTCCTAGTCTGGGGCCTGTTGCCTGGCACTTTAAATATATTATTTCATGTAATGCTCATAACAACACTTTGAAGTAGATACCATTATCCATCCTCAGTAAAAAAAATTTTTTTTTAAGTTGTGGCAAAAACATGTAACATAAAATTCACCATCTTAGATGTTTTTAAGCGTACAGTTCAGTAGTGTTAACTCTATGTACATTGTGCTACAGATCTCCAGAGCTTTTCCTTCTTGCAAAACTGAAACTCTGCAGCCCGGGCGCAGTGGCTTACGCCTGTAATCCCAGCACTTCGGAGGCCAAGGCAGATGGATCACCTGAGGTCAGGAGTTCGAGACCAGCCTGGCCAACATGGTGAAACCCTGTCTCTACTAAAAACACAAAAATTAGCTGGGCGTGGTGGTTGGCACCCGTAATCTCAGCTACTCGGGAGGCTGAGGCACGAGAATTGCTTGAACCCGGGAAGCAGAGGTTGCAGTGAGCCAAGATCGTGCCACTGTACTCCAGCCTAGGTGATACAGCGAGACTCCATCCTAAACCTCCCCCCACCCAAATCCCTGAAACTCTGTATTAGACAATTTTCCATTTCCATGTCCCCCTGCCCCCAGCAACCACCATTCTACTTTTAACAAGGATGCCAAAAGTAGAATCCTTGGGTTTCACTCTGTCACCCAGGCTGGAGTGCAGTGGCATCATCACGGCTTAATGCAGCCTTGACCTCCCAGGCTCAGGCCATCCTTCTGCCTCAGCCTCCCATGTGGCTGGGACCATAGGTGTGCACCACCATGCCCAGCTAATTTTTTATGTAGAGACAAGGTCTCCCTATGCTGCCCAAGCTGGTCTCAGATTCCTAGGCTCAAGTGATCCTCCTGCCTCGGCCTCCCAGAGTGCTGGGATTACAAGGCATGAGCCACTGCCCACCACCTTTCTGTCTTTGAGTTTGTACTCATCCCTTTTAATAACGGAGGAAACTGAGGCAGAAGGAGCTTAAGAAACATGTGCAACTTGGCCCTGTAGTTAGTAAATATATAACAGAACAGGGATAAAGCTGATTCTATCTAATGCCAAGCCTGTGCTCTTAGGGGCCTGGTGATTGAAAAGGGTTCTCTGAGTGTGTTCTGTGACTCCCTGAATCAGAATAATGGGCGGGGCGGGGGGGGCTTGTTAAAATGCAGATTCCTGGGCCCAGTCCCACATGGTTTGTGCAGCAAACCTGGAGGTTGACTGGGACTCCTCCGGTGGTTCTAATGCATATTCATGTTTGAGAGCTTCCATGTTTTAGCTCCCCCAGGTAGAAATGGTTAGGCCGGCTTGGATATGCAGGTCCATAAACTGAAGAGCCCTCTTGCAGCCTTCTGTAAATGATGCCTTTCTCTTGTAAGGCATCCCCAAGATGCGAAATGGCAGAATTTTCTTAGGTTAATCACCATTTATTCATTAATCCATCAAGAATGGACCGAGCAGCTCCCTTGTGCCAGTCGCTTGGGACAGTGAGAGGATGCGACTTGGCCCTGCCCTCTGGGAGCATACTATTCGCTGGAGGGGAGAGGGAAGAAGCAGGTGCTACCTGATGCAACAAGAGTTGGAGAAAAGGCCAGGGTGGTGAGCACAGGGACGATCTGAGGGCCTACAATGGCTGCACTTCTTCCCAATCAGGGCCATCTTTGCGGGACTGCACTGCTCACACAGACGGGTACCTAGAGCAACGCCAGGCATCTCCACGCGTTGCTGTGGAGCTCCAGACATCTTGGGCTTTTATTTGACAGTTACCTATGGTGTTATTTGTTGTAATAAATCACTGGTCAATTGCTTTGCACATCTTACTATACATATGTCTATGATTTCAGACTCCTGAAGGTGAAGGCCAGTATCACCATAGCACACGTGTCTTTTGCATAGGAAGGAAACAGTCACCATCGAACTGTGGTTTTTCTGACACCTCGGCCATTGCCTATTGATCAGATAAGCACTGACATAATCTGACTTACAATTTGACGGTGAAAGAGGTGATGCCGGCGTGATGACAATAGTAATGACATCTATGGGAAATTGTCATATATTTTGCATTTCTGGCACTTAGTACTTGACTTTTTTTATCCACAGTCCTAAAAGAATAATTTTCTAGAAACCACAAATTGATTTAAGTCTTTCCCTATTCACTGTGTTTTCAAATAACTTCTGTGGACACTGAGGGGCTCCAATACCACATTCTGATGACGGTGCTGCTGTGGCTCCCTGAGAGGAAGTTCTCTGTGAGAATTCAACGCTACTATTTGAATACAGCTGCTGGAGTCCTTCTTTTTTGGGGTATCACCCTTTTCCCATATGGTGCTAAGTCTTTCTGCTCAGTGAGTGAATGCCTGGCCTCACAGCAGTTCCCAGGGAATTCCTAAACTTCCAGCCAGTGTTGGCCATGATCAAATATCTCCTCGAGATCCTGGCTGTGCCTTCCACTTGCTAAATCTCTCAGCCCGGCTGTGGCCTCCTGGGATATGGCTCTTCCTTACCTACAAAGTCAACAGCGCCCTGAAACTCCCCCAAAAGGGTAGAAGATGATGCTCCCAGAGACACTGTCACGGGCACTGCTGCACTCTTCTTTCCTGTTTTTCAACTTCTCCCACACGAGAGTCCTTAGAAAGGCCCTCGTGTGCCCTTGGTTCCCTCTCAATTTTGTTGTGACATTCATTTTAAGGATGTCCGTTCGGGTGCCAGGCACCCACAGCTCAGTGAGGCTTCCCGGCTCCAAAGCTGGCTCCCGGAGCTCTCAGGGACATGGTGCCAGGATGTTTATAGGGGGTGGCACTTTTCTAGTTGGGAGCATGCTGTTATCTTTCTAAAACAGATCTGATGGAATCATCTACTTGCTTTAACCTTGCCATGGTTTTCTTTGGACTTGCAGAATTAAGTGCAGTATCTTCAGTGGAGACCCAAGCCTGCCCATGATGGGACCCTGCCCCCCTCAGCCTCGTCTCCTGCCAGTCCCGAGACCCATCCCCCAAAACACACTGCCCTGCAGCTCTGCCGCATGCCCTGCCCTCTCTCTTTCTCTGAAGGCCCTTTCCCTGTCTGGCAAACTCCTCCTGATGCTTCCAGATGTCAAGTTGTCACCTCTATGAAGCCTCCTTGGTAGAGCAAATCCCTCTCCACCCTTTCCCTGTGCAGATCCTGGTATAGCCTGTGTTCCTATCTATTTGTTTACATTGCTATCTTTCTCACAATGCTGTGAGGCACCTGTAGGCAGGCACCAGGCCTCACGTGCCTTTGACTCCCAAGAGCCAGCACCCAGCACCCAGTACCCAGTACCTGCCAGGAACACAGGAGATGCTCTGTGACTGCTGACCTGGTGATGATGGAAAAGGCTGAATGAAAAGCCAAGGGCAGCAGTACTGACCTGCCTGAATAGAGGGACACAGGTTCGATAGTTGGTGATTTGGGTCATTCTTTTTCTTTAATTTGGGACCTTAGGGAAGGGACTGTAGTTGTCTGGGCAAAGCTTTGCTATCACACATACCTGCTGGGTCTTTAAGTCACCTGGAATGTGCAGTGAGGTTTCATCCCAGCTGGTCTCAGGGATATGGGGCTCTGCCTCCCACCCCATCAAGCTGTGCAGGATGCCCTGGCCCACACCTGTGCCTATCAGTTCCCTGCATCGACATGGATGCGGAGTCTACTGCATGCCTGGTGTGCCACAGGCCCTGGGACTTACGACAGCAGGAACAAGGCAGATGTGGTCCCTGACCTCACAGGGCTTCCAGTCTAATGGGGGGGAAGACATTAAATAGACAATGACAGAAACGACTATTACTTATGAACAAGAACGTTTGTTTAAAAAGCAAGGCACAGGGAAGCTGAAGAGTAACTGATAGGGGACCTAACCTGATCATGTGGGGCATCCTGTGGGACGTGATGTTTAAACTGACATGTGAAGGGTGAGGAGCAGCTAAGCAGGGGAAAGGGACAGGAGGAGGAAAGGAATACAGAGCAGGGCACCTGATGGCTCCTTCTGGCGTACGAGCTGGGTGACTGATGGGACAGTGATAGGAGAAGACAGAACCACCCCAGGTCTCCACAAAGCTTTCCAGTTCTGCGCTCACCTTCTCCTCTCCTTTATCTGCACGTGTCTCTCTGTGCCCCTGGTCTGGTAATATTCACTGTTCAGTTGGCCAACACTTGCTGAGCCTCTGGTAGGACACCGCGGCTGACCTCAAAACGGGTAATGCTGGGGCCGGTGTGGTAGTGTAATCCCAGCACTCCTGGGCTGAGCGGGGAAGATCGCCTGAGCCTGGTCAAGGCTGCAGGGAGCCGTGATGGCACCGCTGCACTCCAGCCCGGGTGACAGAGTGAGAGCTTTTCATGAAAAAAAAAATTTCATGTTGGTTTGGGCTCTAGTTAACTCGTGCAAGTGACTTAACAGTTAAAAGGCAAGTGAGTTTATGACATCTGTGGTGCTTCAGGGCCAAGAGTTGCAGAGAGAAGGAGCCATCACAATGGTGCTGGTTTGACCAGGGAAGGGCTTCAAAGAACACTGCTTTAAAAGTCAGCTTTCGAAGGCCAGGGATGCCAGAAGAGTCAGGAGAAGGGCGTGGGGACTGGAAGTGTGCGTGGAGTTGGCTTTCTTTGTTCTGCAGGACCCTCGTGTCTCTGGTCACCAGTGACATAACAGATACACGAAACTAAGGGTTGTGGTAGGAGACACTGGATCTTTCTGTGGTTCTCTCTATGGCTCAAAAGCTGTCTCCTAGGGCCTGAGGACACACAGCCTACTCCAGCCTAAATTAAAGCAATCTGGAAGAGAGATGACATTTTAAAATACTGGTTCTGCTTTTTTTTTGGTGGGGGGGGGGGGATAGACTCTAGCTCTGTCACCCAGGCTGGAGTGCAGTGGCGCGATCTCGGCTCACTGCAACCTCTGCCTCCCTGGTTCAAACTATTTTCCTGCCTCAGCCCCCTGAGTAGCTGGGATTTCAGGCTCCCGCCACCACACCCAGCTAATTTTTGTATTTTTAGTAGAGACAGGGTTTTACCATGTTGACCAGGCTGGTCTTAAACTCCTGACTTCATGATCCACCCACCTCGGCCTCACAAAGTGCTAGGATTACAGGCGTGAGCCACCGTGCCCAGTCGGTTCTACTATTTATTAGCTGCTTGACTTTTCTTATGACAAAGCACATAAAGACAGTCTCTATTAGACAAAGCTAGACTGAAACCCAGTGGGGTTCCTCTGTTCTTGTTACACACACTGATGGGCCCATATTTGCTCCTTCCTGGACCCCAAGCAGAGGAAGTTGAACCACCTGTTTCCTTTCCTTCACTCTGGGTGTTTTTCCTCTGTCCAGAGGTGGTCCGAGGATCCAGCGATGGGGAAGCTAAGAGCTGGGCTGGGCTGGCCTGGCCCAGCCCTACTTCCGAGTGGGACAGCATGGATGGATTGTCTGGCATGGCTTTCTGGGCGCCAGGGGAGGGGTAGATCTGGGGGAAAGGATGTTAACTTCCTTGAGGAGGAAATAGGAAGATTGTCTTGGCAACTGTAACCTCTACTCTAGCTAACTATACTCTCAGTAAACCCTGGAATATTAGTTTCCAAACTGAAAATTGGAGGAGGGTAATGCCATTAGGAAGACCCATTACCCAAAAAAGAGGTTTCATTTGATAGTACTTTATACTATTACAAAATATTTTTTTTTTTTTTTTTTTTTTTTTTTTGAGACAGGGTCTCACTCCCGTCTCCCAGGCTGCAGTGCAGTGGCACGATCACAGCTCACTGCAGCCTTGACTTGACTTCCCGGGTTCAGGTGGTCCTCCCACCTCAGCCTCCCCACTAGCTGACTAGCTGGGACTACAGGCATGCCCCACCAAGCCTGGCTAACTTTTTGTATTTTCAGTAGAGACGGGGTTTTGCCATGTTGTCCAGGTTGGTCTTGATCTCCTGATCTCAAGTGATCTGCCTGCTGTGGCCTCCCAAAGTGTTGGGATTATAGGTGTGAGCCACCGTGCCTGACCCAAAATATTTTCAAAGACTTTTTCTCACCTATAGTACAGAAGGCATGATTATTTAGTTTTATAGGTGCAAACAATGGGGTTCAGTACTAGTTAATCTTATAAAGGAACGTAAGGGGACAAGACTAGAATCTAAGGCTTTTCATCCCAAATCTCAAATTCTTCTTATTAATCATTGTAACCCAAAGTATGGCTGATAACTGGTATTTGGGATAATTATAGACAAAATTCGAATACAGCTACAGCTACATATTTATTTTGTATATACTATGTATTAAATTATATTTAATATAATTTATAAAATAGCATGTCTAAGCTATTTCAGAAATATTATTACTTTAAGATGAGGCTAAAATACATATAGATAATGTGCAGATAAGCAAATGTGTGAAATTGCAATTTTAATGAGAATTTGGGAAAAGTAAAATATAACATTTTCATCCTGGGCTTCCATTTGAAAGTTCTTACTGTAATTTATTACAATACCAGAAATACTAGAATTCAATAATACAATATATGAGTGACATTTTAAGTCTTAAAAATACCTAAAGTATTTGTTAGGGGGATTAAAGGTGATGGTATTTGGTCCTTGTGTAATATCTGAATATCAGTAACTCTTTGTTTTATGAATAAACATCTTTAAAAATTGTAATGAAGCCTGGGCACAGTGGCTCATACTTATAATCACTTTGGGAGGCCAAGATGGGAGGATCGCCTGAGCCCAGGAGTTTGAGACCAGCTTGGGCAACATAGTGAGACTCTGTCTTTAAAAAAAAAAAAAATAGCTGGGTGTGGTGGCACGCACCTGTGGTCCCAGCTATTCAGGAGGCTGAGGTGGAAGGATCCCTTGAGCCCAGGAGGTCGAGGCTAAAGTGAGCCATGATCATGCCACTGCACCCCAGCAAACAGAGACCCTGTCTTAATAATTAAATAAATAAACAACTGTCAGGAAGATAGTAAAAGAATATGACTGAAGACTTAGAAAGTATAGAACGTGTTTTCATCTTTTTAACACTTTAAATTATAGTGATAATTTGATTGGTATTTTAATAATATTTTGAATTGAAATTCAGCAGCCATTCGTTCCTATTGCCAGATAATTTACAGATGCTAATGTATCTCTACATGAAATTTCTGAAAGTTCAACTGAAGTCATTCAACATAGACACCAATTCACATTGTGCTAATCTATGGTTACCTATCATGGAATTCAGACGGAAGACCCTCCATGGCCTTTGATGGGGAAGCCCTTTAAATAATTCATAAGAATGTAACAGTGGGAATATCGGGTTTGGGGTGGGATGGGGTGGTGTTCATTTTGCACCTGACTGGGAAGCACAGTGAAAAGTCAGATGGGAGCAGCATGCTGAGTGGCTGGGGAAGGCCCCGGAAGGCACAGGTTCACAGAGGGTACTGAGTTTGGGGGGTCATGCAGGAGGTTGGGAGAATTGTGTACCCTGGGCAGTTAGTGGATTCATTTTCCAAGCTCTGAAAGGTGCAGAAGTCTGGAGAAGCTCCTTTTTATCCCTCCCGTCCCTTCCCCTGTAGCTCTCTGGCTGTCACTCAGAGGGCAGGGCCATGAGGGGCACAGAAGGGAGGCCTCTTGTGTTTCTGGGGCAGCTCCACCTGCCAGGTCAGTGATGGTCTGAGCAGGCACAGGGGATCATCTTCTCTATGCAAAAACAGGACACTTTCCAGGATAGGCACAGCCTGCGGTGGCTCTCAGTAGCCTGCGGCTGCAATGAAGGGGAACGAAGCTCCCTGGAGAGAAAGGATCTGGCTTTTCTCGGTGTTTCCCTTAGAAGCAGCTTCATGCAGAGGTTAGGGATGTGGACTTTGGGCTCTGTTACACCTGACTTTGAATCCGGGAATGCCTTTTCCAGCTGTGTGATCCACAGTGAATAAAGCTACCTTTCCCAGTCTTAATTTCTTCATCTGGAAAATGGGGATAATATCGCCCCTATAGGGCTGTTGTGAGGATTACATAAAATAATATATGCAAGGGCCAGGTGCAGTGGCTCATGCCTGAAATCCCAACACACTGGGAGGCAGAAGTGGGCAGATCACTTGAGGTCAGGAGTTCGGGACCAGCCTGGCCAACACGGTGAAACCCCATCTCTACCAAAAATACAATTAGCTGGGCATAGTGGCATGCGCCTGTAATCCCAGCTACTCAGTAGGCTGAGGCATGAGAATCGCTTGAACCTAAGAGGCGGAGGTTGCAACGAGCCGAGATCCCACCACTGTACTCCAGCCTGGGCAACGGAGAAAGACTCCACCTCCCAAAAAAAAAATATATATACACACACACACACACACACGTATATACACATATATACACACATATATGCATATATACACATACATGTATACACATATATGCATATATACACATACATACACATATGCATATATATGCAATATACACACATATATGCGTATATATATGCACAATGGCCTGTCACCTAACAGGCTCTCACAATAAATGGGAGCAGTTATGCTACCAGCACTGTCACTACTGTGGCCACACCACTGTCATGACGGCCACCACTACTGTTAGGAGTGTGATGATCTCTCTTCTGGTTATTATTACCACTCCCATGGCCACTGCTCGCATGGTTACTGCTACCACCATTGCTACTGGTATTGCTACTGTTATTGCTGGCCAGAGATTATTTAATTCCACTTATCACAGAATGGCTCAGTGAGAAGCAGACTGTTTGAATTCTAAGTGGGTTTTATGATTTCAGAGTAGTTTTAAGACCTGCAAGAGTTTGAGAGACATCAGTGTTTTTGAAAATACAATGAACAGAAACAGGCTCATGCCTGAAGCTTCCTGTCCCCTCTAAACTCTTATAAATCACAGATTTAGTTGTCTCTAAGAAACTAGACTCAGGGATGCTATATATTTGGCAGAGCCTCAGGAGGAAAACAAATAAATTTAGAAAATTTTAAAAATTTAGAATATCAGCAGAGGACAGATGCTAATCAAATGCAGATGATCTAAAGTCCAGAGCTTGGCTTACACTGAGGAGGAGGTACTGAAACACAGGACACAGTTCTTTCAGCAGATGATGGACCAGAAAAGGAAGAGGTATAGCAAAGATGATGGATAGACACATTTGTTCAAAAGCGGGGACATTTCTTGGAATGTGGAAATTGAGTGGATGCAAAATGAATGGAAAGCATTAACATTTTGCTTTTTACAAAGGAAGGGTGAAATTATTTAGCTTTAGCTAAATAAATGGAAAGATGGAGCTAGAAAATAGAAAGATTTGTGTGTTGTTCTTGGTAAGACTAATTTGGGACTTTACCAAGAATTCCAGGAAGTCGGGGGTGCGATGGGGAAGAAGAAGCAGTAGAAGGCTTGGAAGATGGATTTGGCAGGAGCAGGGCAGGAAAGGTAGAGGCGGCCAGACAGCAGGGAGGAGAGCTGAGGTGCATGTGTGTGCCAGTTATCTGAATATATGACCATCCCGAATCATCTACTTTCCCAGGTCTGGGTCTCCATGGACCAGAGCCATGCTTACTTTAAAAACTGATCAGAGGCCGGGTGCGGTGGCTCAAGCCTGTAATCCCAGCACTTTGGGAGGCCGAGATGGGCGGATCACGAGGTCAGGAGATCGAGACCATCCTGGCAAACACGGTGAAACCCCGTCTCTACTAAAAAAACACAAAAAATTAGCCGGGCGAGGTGGCGGCGCCTGTAGTCCCAGCTACTCGGGAGGCTGAGGCAGGAGAATGGCGGGAACCCGGGAGGTGGAGCTTGCAATGAGCTGAGATCCGGCCACTGCACTCCAGCCTGGGCGATAGAGCGAGACTCCGTCTCAAAATAAAATAAAATAAAATAAAATAAAATAAAATAAAACTGATCAGAGAGACCAAGGTAGCCTTCTATTTTAAAACTT